>NC_056629.2:75598259-75969926 GCF_002870075.4 Lactuca sativa
TTTTGTTGTATGCAAACTATGTATCAAACAGATGTAAATACCTTATATATTCAATGTAATGGTTGTGTTTACTTTGATTACTATGATGCAATTGTTGTGATATTGTACATGACATCCTCCACCCCCGAACGTTTCCACCGTTTCGGTTTAGGGGTGTGACAAATTGGTATAAGAGCTATTGTTTATATTGAACTAAGTATATCAAACCTTACATGATATATATATATATATATATATATATATATATATATATATATATATATATATATATATATATATATATATAACTATAAACACTAAGGGCCAAAGCACTCTGAACTAAAAGTATACTTTTAAAAATCTAAATATTTTATAAGAAGTATACAAGTATACCTACATAGCAAAAACAATATCACAAGAGGAACAAAACAAAAGTATTTAGATGTTGGACACTGCTGTTAAACCTGGACAGTTATGTAATCATATCTGGAATAAATATAGCCTGATCAACTATATTTATTTGAGATACAACCAACATGTGTTTGGGAGTGATAGTGGTGTGCGACAAGTCTAAAACTTACCAAACTCCATACAAAAAGGGAACAACAGAATGGAGCATACAACCTAAAATACCATAGTAGTATTTTATCTAGAGCCAAACACATTGTAGACGTTTGATTCCAAGTGTTGCTATTTATTTTCTAAGGATTGTTTATTTTTATTAGTAGACTTCCTCTGTATAATCGCTTAATAGAACACTTTATCTATCAGAGAAAGATGCATCCAAAGAAAAAGTCCAACAGAAAGAACAACAATGCTCCAACAAATCCGCCGCCACCACCTCCTCAGTACGATCCTGCTGTGTTCCAGGCAGCAGTGACAACTGTTGTGGCTGTCGGCATGTCACAGATCAATACGAGTGGCACTAGCGGGTCGAGTAGTGCTGCCAACTCCTCTAACCTCGGTGACAGTCATGGACACACAAAGGAGTGTTCATACAAGGACTTCACGAACACAAAACATCGATCCTTCGACGACACCGAAAGATTCATCGCACTAACTCGTTGGTTTGAGAAGACTGAATCATCTTCGAGATATGTACTTGCCACGAATCAATCAAAGTGTAGCTTGCAGCCTACACCTTCACCGACAGAGCACTAACTTGGTGGAACGGCCAAGTCAAATCCCTAACTCTTCCAGTGGCTAACGCCATGAGTTAGGATGATTTGAAGGAGCTGATGCTGGCTGAATACTACCCTCGGGGAGAGATGCAAAAGCTGGAACAAGAGCTATGGAATATGAAGATGAAAGGTTCCGATATAGCTACATACACTGCTAGATTCAGCGACTTGGATCTTCTATGTCCCGGGATGGTCACCCCGGAGAGCAAGAAAGTTCAGAGATACATATGGGGATTGACACCCCCAACTCAGGGGAATGTCTTGCCTGCTAAACTCCTCACGTTCGATAGCGCCAAGTGTCTGGCGCAGACTTTGATAGATCACTAGGATAGCCATGGATCTCTAGCAGCCGCTCCCGAACCACCTAAAAAGAGTGGTGGAAAGAAAAAGTTCTGGAACAAGCGCAAGGGCCAGCCTTCACAAGAGCCCTCCAAGAAACAACAGATAGTGGCAGTTCACACTGTTATCACTCCTGTTGTTGTTTCCACAACTCACGCACTTGATTTTAGATATGTTGGAACCCTCCCAAGGTGCGACAAGTGTAACTTCCATCATCACGGACCGTGCCGTGATATACAATGCAACAACTATGGTAGAAAGGGGCATACAACCCATTTTTGCAAGACACAAGTCCAACCAACCAATCAGGCTCCTGGAGCTGGAGTAAGCCAAGCCTGCTATGGTTGTGTTGAAACCAGGCACTTCAAGAGGAATTTCCCTAACGCAATGACACCTAGCAACATAAGGAGAGTTCTAGCTATGGGCCAGGAGGAGGTAGTCGCTGATCCTACCGTACTTATGGGTACATTGCTCCTCGACAACTATCATGCATGCATTCTTTTTGATAGTGGTGCAGAGGGAAGTTTTGTTAGTCATGCATTTAAACACCTTCTAAAGCATAAATCCCAACCTCTAACCGTAACATTCACCGTCGAGATGGATAACGGAAAGAAAGAGAGCACTAATGATATATTCATAGGCTACACCCTTACCCTAAATGATTATTCATTTCCTATCGATATTATGTCGGTCTCCATTAATAGCTTCAATGTCATCATCGACATGGAATGGTTAACTCTTCACCATGCGGATATTCTTTGTTTCGATAAAACCATTCGCCTCAACCTGCCAAATGGTGAAGCCATCATCATCTATGGTGATAAACTCAGTACAAACCTTCGTATCAAAGCCCAAAAATATCTCCAAAAGGAGTGTCATGCATTCCTAGCCTATGTCGGGAATATAAACAGAAAGTTAAAACCTCGAGAGCATTCCCGAAGTCAGCAACTTTCCTAATATCTTCCCCGAATATCTTCCAGGAGTTCCTCCCGCACACCAAGTCGAGTTCTGTATTGACTTAGTCCCCAGAGCTACCCCTGTAGCCAAATTCCCTTACCGTCTAGCACCGGAAGAAATGCAAGAGTTGTCCAGTCAGCTGAATGAACTGTTCAACTAGGGATTCATTAGACCAAGCTTCTCACCCTAGGGAGCCCCGATCTTATTTGTGAAAAAGAAGGATGGGTCCTTCCGGATGTGCATAGATTGTCGTGAAGTTAAACAAGATCACCATCAAGAATCGCTAACCTCTTCCTCGAATCGATGACCTCTTCAATCAACTCCAAGGTGCCAGCTACTTCTCAAAGATAGACATGAGATCAGGGTACCATGAATTACGAGTCCATGAGGGTGATGTTCCTAAGACAATGTTTCAGACTCGATATGGTCACTACGAGTTTGTGGTGATGCCCTTTGGTCTAACCAACGCACCTGTGGTGTTCATGGATCTGATGAACCAGGTGTGTCGCCCCTTCCTAGACAAGTTCGTGATAGTATTCATTAATGATATACCTGTCTATTCTCATAGTGAGGAAGATCATGGACAGCACTTGAGGCAAGTGCTAGGAACTTTAAGGGCGGAGAAGCTATATGGAAAATTCTCAAAGTGCGAATTTTGGATTAGAAAGGTAACTTTCCTCGGTCACGTTGTTAGTGAAGAAGGCATACACGTGGACCCTTTCAAAATTAAGGCAATCGAGAATTGGTCAGCACCCAAGACACCCACATAAATCCGTCAATTCTTGGGTCTTGCTGGCTACTATTGCAGGTTCATCCAAAACTCCTCCAGGATCGCTAAGCCTCTTACCACCCTGAATCAGAAAGGTGTAACCTTTAGTTGGGGAGAGAAGCAAGACACTACATTGCAAACATTGACGCAGGCCCTATGCAACACACCTATCTTTTCTCTTCTAGAAGAGACGGAGGACTTCGTTGTCTACTGTGATGCATCCAATCAAGGTTTCGGTTGTGTGCTCATGCAACGAGGAATAGTTATTGCTTATGCCTTGAGACAGCTGAAGGCACACAAAGTCAATTATACATCTCATGACTTAGAGTTGGGAGCAGTGTTCTTCGCATTAATGATTTGGAGGCATTACCTCTATGGAACTAAGTGCACTGTCTTCACTGACCACAAAATCCCCCAGCAAATTTTTTATCAGAAGGAGCTGAACATGAAGCAACAACAATGGGTAGAGCTACTCGATGATTATGAGTGTGAAATACACTATCATCCTGGCAAGGCGAATATGGTAGCAGACACCCTCAGCTGGAAAGAGTACCCATGTCACAGAGTGAAGGCACTTACAATGACCATCCATTCCCATCAGTCCGCCCAAATCAGAGAGGCTCAGTTGGAAGTCTTAAAACCAGAAAACATGTCGGATGAAACTTTGAGGGGAATGGAAAAGAACTTATAGATCAAGGGAAACAGAGTTTACTATTTCATGAACCGGATCTGGACCCCAAAGTTCGGTGGTCACAGGGAGGTTGTCATGAATGAAGCTCACAGTACTCGATACTCCATTGACCCAGGTTCATATAAGATGTATCTGGATCTCAAAAGGCTCTATTGGTGGCCAAACATAAAAGCAGAAATGGCTACCTTCGTGGGAAAGTGCCTAATTTGCGCTAAGGCGAAGGTGGAATATCAAAAGCCCTTAGGTTTACTTCAACAGCTAGAAATACATGAGTAGAAGTAGGAAAGGATTACAATGGACTTCATCACCAAATTGCACAAAACCCCGAGTGGCCATGAGACTATTTGGGTAATCGTCGACACACTAACCAAGTCTGCCCACTTCCTGCCAATCAAAGAAACATACAAGATGGAGAGACTGACCCGAACCTACATCCAAGAGATAGTACGACTGCACGGTGTGCCCATATCCATTATCTCTGATTGGGATAGTAGATTCACCTCGAGATTTTGGCAGTCACTACAGAAGGCTCTTGGAACTAGTTAGATATGAGCACAGTTTACCATCCACAGACCGATGGGCAAAGTGAGAGAACCATCCAAACACTAGAAGACATGCTGAGAGCATGTGTTATCGACATTGGCAAGTCGTGAGACACCCATTTGCCCCTGGTCGAGTTTTCCTACAACAACATCTATCATACTAGTATCAAGGCTGCTCCATTCGAAGCCCTTTATGGCTGTAAGTGCAGATTCCTCTTGTGTTGGGCTGAGGTGGGTGACACACAACTAGCTAGATGTCAAGTCCCTGATAGTACTCTTACTGGCCCTGAAATCATTCGAGAAACCACCAAATGGAATGTGTAAATCCGAGAACGAGTAAAAGCCTCTAGAGATAGACAAAAGAGCTACGCCGACAAAAGACGAAAACCCTTGGAATTCTAGGTTGGTGACCGCGTTCTGTTGAAGGTCTCGCCCTAGAAGGGCATGATATGCTTCGAAAAGTGTGGAAAGCTGAATTCAAGATACATCGGGCCATTCGAGATCCTCGCTAGAATCGGCCCCGTTGCTTACAAACTCTAATTACCCCAAGAGCTTAGAAACATTCATCCTGTCTTCCACGTATCGAATCTTAAAAAGTGTCTATCCGACGAAACTATTGTGATCCCACTCGATGAAATCTAGATCAAAGAGAACCTTAACTTCGTGGAAGAACCAGTCGAAATCATGGATCAGGAAGTAAAACGAATGAAACAAATTCGCATACTAATAGTGAAGGCTCGCTGGAATGCCAAGTGGGGACCCGAATTCACTTGGGAGCGAGAAAACCAGATGCAACAGAAGTATCCACATCTCTTTTCCTAGTCCATGATTGTATTCTATATTAAAATTTCGGGACAAAATTCCCTCTATTGAGGGGATGATGTGACAACCCGAAATCTTTTGAGTCAACAAAAGTCAAGTTTCCGTGAGATAAATTTCCAAATTTCGCATATTTAGTTAAGTTCATAAGCGTTGGAAAATCATTTAATTTATATAAATAAAATTTATATAAGTGTCGGAACCAAAAACACTTGAAAAATCAAGTTTTCCCTTGAAAAATCAGCAAACTCGTCTAGCCACACGTTTTCCGCCGTAAAACCTTGGGCCGTAAACCCGTGGTCTGTAAACTTGTTTACCGCCGAGACTATTTCCGGCCGCAAACCCTTTTAGTATAAATGTTTTTCCGGGAGAGATTTCTCATTTTTCATCTTTTTCACCCAAAAACTCTCTCAAGTTGCTCGCAACAACATTCATATCTTCAAGATCAAACCTTCAAATCTTCAAGTTTTTCCTCAAAAACACAAAGAAAATCAAGAACAACCTTCATATCTTTAAGGGCTGCAAACCAGTTCACGACTGCAAACATGTTCACAGCCGCAAACTGTTCATAGCCGCAAACCTGTTCACAGCGCAAACCCAGTTCACGCCGCAAACCCTAGATCCCAACCGCAAACAGCCTTGAACCGTGAACCTTGCTGAAAACCCTCTTTTTCCACTTTAAACAAGTCTCGGTAACATTCCTAACCCAAAATTAAGTGTCTTCTAACACTTTAATTAATGGTTTCGCTAATTAAAATACAATTACGTGTTTAATTATCTTTAGGACACCGTTAATTCCGTGTACAACAACTCAAGGGTCATCTTTCTAGTCATGTTGTCCGACACATACACATAACCAACTGTCAGTTCATACCTTACACTTTTACTATTTTTAACGTTTTCAGGGGGAATACAAGCAAAACACAAAGAAATTTTGTGCTCTTAAAGGATTTCAACAGAACTAAAACTTATGCAATTGATACAACCAAGAGATCATTACATTTTATAAAATATTTAGATATTTTATCCCTTTTGTTACATGCTGAGCATAACGGAAGTTTTCAACATACAACCATGATTGCAAAGTTGTAGGTACAATATGTGAATCAAATACTTAACATACATTCAAAATATAATAGGTATAGTTTGTGATTCAATTCATAATTTTATAAATTCAAGAACCTTACATCATAACGAACATATAAACTATGGTAGATATAGTTTATGGTATAGAATACTCCTTTCCTAATACAAGAGTACAATACTAAATAATTATTTAAGTATAATTATTTTTACTCTACAAGACATACATATAGTTTCAAGTACAAGAGAACATTACACTACATGTAAACTAGTTAATACAAGGTTGTGAGACACTACTTCAATTGTACCCTCCGGGGGTATGGAACTAAATCCTACTACAGTATAACTAGAGTCTCTTGGAGGGGGAGCGTGAGATTTTTGTGTGTATATATATATATATATATATATATATATATATATATATATATATATATATATATATATATATATATATATATATATATATATATATAGGACTGACAATCCCACACCAGAACTGCTAGCTACAGTTAGGCAGACATGCCTGGGGTGAAAAATGTCATAATATCTGACGCCTGAAGAACGTCATAGAGGTCAATAGGTCACATTAAGCATGGTTATACCAAACTTACAACAGTTTAAACTAACCATTTGTTTATGGTATTTCATTCTTCAAATAGTTTTATTTTAACTAGTAGAACTATCATACACTACAACTGGAGGATTCAAGGGATTACAACTCATGGTTTTATTGTAAGTAATCGAACTTGCTATACATACTGGTGTTAACCATGGTTTTTCATAAATAACATAAAATACGTACTGGTAGCTAGTGTTTTTATACAAAGGTTTTGTACAGAACACTATACAATACAGCTGGTAGTAACCATGCATACAAACTAGCATTTTCATGTACTACTACGAGATACAGTAACAAACTTACATTTGGTCTTAGGTTTTAACACTACTTTTTACTACTAAAGAAAATATTGGATTTTCTTGAGAAAACATACAGCATTTTTCAACATTTTCAAGGACAAGTTTTCATTACAAAAACATTTTTATGAACTCACCAGCTTAAATACTAATACTCTTTCAAAATCGCTTATATTCTCAAGGAATCAGTAATCGGGTACAACCGCAGGCTTTTGAGACGACAGAGCATATAAAGTCACATCTTTTATACTTTTGTTATAATATTGCTGTATACAAACTACTTATCAAACAGATGTAAATACCTTATATATTCAATGTAATGATTGTGTTTACTTTGATTACTATGATGCAATTGTTGTGATACTGTACATGACATCCTCCACCCCCGAACATTTCCGCCATTTCGGTTTGGGGGTGTCACACATTGCATGATAGTAAGAAAAAATGGACCAAACAGAACGGAGAAAATAGATATCGATCTCAATTTAACCATGTATCAACAGGAAAGAAAGAATTTACGAATCATACACAAGCAATAGTCATTGGATGATAGAAAGAGAAAATGGAGGAAACAGAATTGAAAAGAATGTTACCTAGTAGGGATGAAGACAATCGAGTAAAATGTACCGATTGATGGAGCAGGCGACAAACGATAGGGAAAACAAGAGCGAGAGGAGCTCCGATAGATATTCGTGTGAAGTCTAGTCGATAATGGCATAAATGGAGACCGGGGGGAAACTGAAGAATGAGGTGAAGAATTAGGTCAAAATAGAGCAAAAGTCCCGCTTACAAAATAATCTAGTGGTTGACTAGTCAAAATTTAATACAAATATCTATTTCTGTAATCCATTTGGTGATTTGAATTTTTCATTGACCAAAAAGATAACTACAAATATTTAGGTCTATATATGCTTCTTATGAGTCCATCTTTTGTGGTTATGTAAACTGAAATCCAAAAATAAATAATTTACTTTTGTTGAATTAAGTTAAATAAAAACATATTATAAATATTTATTATTTATTAGAATCTATGTATTTTAATACTGCTTTGTAGCCTAACTAAATTATAAACACCTATAGGCAATATATATTTTTGTTTTTGCAAATTTTCTCAACCAATAAAAATAAAAATACAAATATTCATAAGTGTGGTCACATTTTTAAAATTTGGAACCTTTTTTACAATTTCCATGTTACGACTCGTTATACATCAATTTTCAATAATCTATATTGACTAATGTTTATCGATCTTTCTTGACACCGATCGACACCTGTTACAATGTTGATCCTATGTGGTCTCTCCAGTACTTGAATGTGTCTACTATATAGGATGTGCTCGATGGGCATGGAAGCAAAAATTTTCATGAACACAACATTAAAAAATTATTCAACCTGATTGGAACATAAGAAAGAAAAAAAAATACCTCTTGAAATTGGAATGTTATATAAATGGCGGATGAAAGATACTATTGTGAGCAGAAACGACCGACGTGATGGGGACGTTGAGCAATGACGACTGTTGAGGGACGGAAAGATGCGATCGGTCACACGTAGAGGTTTAATCAGATATCTCTGATTTGGGTATGAAGTATATTTGGGTCATGTGATTTTACCAATTTGCCTTAATAAAAATACATGATTTCCAATAATTCTCATTTGCAACGTATTAACCCGACAAACTGATACTTTCCAACTGAATCTTGGATGTTGTTACCCAAATTAGCCAAAATACGTTTTTACCCAAATAAGCCAAAATAAAAATAATAATATATATAAACTTATTACTGATAATATATTTTACCCTAGCAACAATGCCCATTCTTTCCAACTAGTTTTATTTTTAAATTAAATATTATAAAAAAAAATTGTATTTATATTTACATTTTATGTTATTAACATGTAAAACAAATCAACATTTTTTTCTTATTATTTACTTGTTCAAGTAGAAAGCATAGGTGAAAGTGAGATGGGCGATAGAGTTATGCTAAATGTGGGGTGTTTTTTCTATTTTTTTTTTTAAAATTAAAAAAATAATTACAAATATTTAAAAAAACATTAAGGGTAAAATAGCACTAAATTTTCATTACGTAGCAAAGTGGCTACATAATTTAGTTCTATAGAAATTTTTGTAACAAAAGAGGTATGAATTTTTCTACTGTAGCAAAATAACTATGTAAATCAGTTTTGTAGCAAATTTCCGCAACATAATAGTTATGAAATTTAATTTTGTGGCAAAATAGTTACGGAATTCGTGTACGTAACTAAATTTCGTAGGAAAATAGCTTTGGAATATCATTTTGTAGCAAAATAGCTACGGAATTTAGTTTCGCAGTAATTTTTGTAGCAAAATAGATATTTATTTTAACTTCGTAGCAAATTCGGCAGCAGAATAACTACAGATTACAATTCCATAACAATTTTCTGTAATTAGTTCTTAGTTTGCAACATAATTTTATTTCGTAGAAATCTATGTAACAAAAAATTTATGGAAAATCATTTCGTAGCATATTCTGCTACAAAACAACAGCAAAATATGATTTTGTAGCACTTTTGCGTAGCTAAATTGAAATTTTCTTGTAGAGGAAATGATCATAATAATAATAAAAATCGTATCATTTGCTGGTTTTTTTTAAATAATAAAATTTTAATGTCGGTATTTTTGCTTGAAGGGTCGTTTGTAATAAGTTGAGAAAACTAGTCTTTGACTTGGGAATTTGACCAATTAATGATTGTGATCAATTTTTCAAAGATTAGTATGAAGAATGTCCATATGTGAGAAAATTATAAGTTCTACTTGTTTTGTGATCCATTTTGAAT
The DNA here is from genome assembly GCF_002870075.4 of Lactuca sativa. Taxonomy (NCBI): domain Eukaryota; kingdom Viridiplantae; phylum Streptophyta; class Magnoliopsida; order Asterales; family Asteraceae; genus Lactuca; species Lactuca sativa. The sequence goes on from NC_056629.2 coordinate 75,608,352, forward strand.
GAAACCTTAATGGGAGGGACCATAGTTGTCTTTTTGTCAGAAATTGTAAGCACTTAAGCATCATTCTCCGCATTCTTCTTCATGAATGATTCAACCATTGTATCCCTCTTTTTGGCGATTTTATTCTCTTTTCATGGTGTTTGATGATCTTTAATCAATTGGTGGAAGCCTTACTCAAAAGTTTTCATTTCCATATGCTTTGAAGGTAGTTTTTCTTCTCATTTCTCTTCCAAATTCGTGTTGGGGTTGTAGATATGTTCAAAATCCAAATCTAGGTTTCATTTGTGATGTTTTATGTTGCAATTTCAATCCAAAAACCATCTTTAAACTCCAACTAGCTAATAGTAGTGATATTTGGAAGTTTGGTTGTGATTTGGTGGGTTTTCTTAACCATCAATGGTAGATTCCGAAATTGGTCATCTAATTGGAGGATTCTTGGTGTTTCATGTTCATTTAATGTTTTTAGATCATTATCCGTTGTTATAATTGTAATTCATACTCTCATTTGGATTTTATTGATTTTTGCCCATAATTTATGGTTTTCTAACTCAAGGAGTTCTAGATCTTAAATCCATTAATTATGATGAGTTATGAAGTTGTTTTTATGTTCTCATGAAATTCAATCATCATCCTTAAGGTCTTGATGGAATTTCATCCTTGGTTTGGATGATTGGAGTTATTTTGATGGGTCTTCTAAACCGTAGATGGAGAAATCTGAATTTGGTGTTCCTTGTCTACTTATGAGCATGATATTATGCTTAATGAATGTATTTAACTCCAAAGCCATGATCCATTTGTCCAATTTGTGATTTATGATGAAATTTTCTTGATTTTGGTTCAAATCCAACATTCATGGTGATGATTTGGGTATTTTCAATTCTAAGAATCATGGATTCAATTTCTGGTGAATCAAATATTGTTACCAAGTTGTTTTGAAACTTATATGATGATTTGTCTTCTAAAATCTAAGTCATATTGTGATTCATGCTTCAAGTTGGCATTTGTTGAACTTTTATTAGATGTTGAGCTTCATTAAAGTTCATATGAAGATTTGAACTCAATTAATGAGTGGATAATCTACGCAACCTCTAAATTTCGTATGTTTTAAGTTATAGGAATCATATTTGGCCATTTTTGACCTGGGTTTGACATGGGTCATGTCTAGTGTTCTAAGTTCATATCACAAATGGAAAAACTTGTTTTGGTTATAACTTTTTCATCCAGACTTGAAACCAGGCACAATTTTCGTCTACGTTCTTGTTTTAGCATGAGGATAGATTTGAAACCACAAAAAAAATTGTTTTTGTATTAAGAACTTAATAAGTGACTTAATAGACCATTTTGAGGCATTTCTAACGAGGAATGCTAAATAGAGTCTTTTGACACCTTGTAATGATATTAGGTGTTTTTTTTGCGGGACTTGGGAGTTAGAAGTAGCATAGCTCATAATCAAAAGATCTTTAGTGTTGCAAGCTTAGGACTTAAGGTGAGTACACTTACCTTGAAACAATGCCCCCACAATATGATTATGTTATATGTGTTTCTTATTATTTTAAGTAAAAGTACGCATATAAATATGATTTCGACACTATGTATTCCTTGTGTGTTTTCCTTTACTTGATACTATATTTTATAACGTAGGGACACCCAAGTTAAATAAAGGCCATAATTTGTTTTGCATTGAGGGTCTTATATTAATCTTTGTTAGTAAGAATTCATATATATTTGACATTTCTATTTTAGAACCTCCAAGAATGTACATCCCTTATTATTGGTTCTGTGTCTTCAATCTATTTAAGCTATATTTGATTTCTAATTTATCGTATGTGGATTATCTATGTATTCATGGAATTATATCTTTTTTAGAAATTTTTTTGGTTGATATAATGCTAACATGCTTATTTGGAGAAAATATTTCTTTGGCATACTACTTGTTACAGGCATCCATATCATGATAGGATGAGTGTCACCTTATGGTCCCATGTACCAAATGGATAATTGTTGTTGTTTGCTATTTGTTTTAGAGTAGGTTTCTAGATAATCATCACGTACACGAGTAAAGGCTCGGTACCCCACTCAAACTCAGATCCAAAATTCGTGAATGGCCTGAACCAACGCCTTTATATGTACCTTGGGCTCTAAAACATAAGCCGAACTCTTTTACCACACAACCTACCTTACCCAAATCCAAAAGGGTCTAAACCTTCTCCTTTAAAGTCTCAAATTCTTCTCATACCCGAATCACAGCCCACGAGCCTCAAATCACAAAACGATTCGAAACAGGATGTTACACCCTACGGCGATTTCGATGTCTATCGGGCCAAAGTACAAATTATTTCTACTCTTCCCCCACCCCCTTTGGAAAAACCATTTGATCCTTCCTTGGACATGTCGACTTTTCTCGAAGATTTATCATGGTTTTAGTCTAATTTTAAAACTACTTTGAAATTTACTTATAAAAAGATGCAACATTTTCCTTTGATAAAGGATGTATATTGCAATCACCTGATCAAACTTTACCTTTCGAAATCATGTGAGATGTGATTAATTATGTGGTAGGGGGAGTTTTCAAACAACGGGCAAATAAAAACCCATTATGATCTTTTATTCAATCAAAACTTTTCAAAACTCACCATTGAAATACACCACAACAAAAAAAGAGTTTCGTGTGGTCGTGTTCACTTTAGACAATTTTACACCATACATTTGGTATCTAAAGTTGTAATTTTAACGACCATAGTCGTATTTTCCACCTCTTGGAATTGATGGCTGCCAAATCACCCATTATAAAATGGGTTCTCCTTATTTAAGATTTTGATCCATAAATTCAGGAAAAAAGTGATTCCATGTAGTAGCGGACCACCTTTCTAGGATTGTCATAAATGATAGATCACCGAAAGTTATTCAAGAAAACTTTGGCATATTCTTTTTCTTAATGCAATGGTTTTTCTATTTTAGTGAATTATTTTGTGACAGGAAAAACACCACCATGTTGGACATCTCAACTAAGTAGATATTATCATTCACATACAAAATATTACATATGGGAAGACTCAAATATTTTCAAAATAAAAGCAGGCCAGGTGATTAATTAGGCATTGTGTACTAGATATAGAGCAGGAGGACATTTTCGACATTACCATTCATATGCTTGTGCAGGGCATATTATTTCCATAATGATAGGACAACGTGTTCTACAAAGAGGTTTTTTGTGGTATTCTTGTAGTCGTTGACTATGTGTCCAAATGTAATCAAAGTCAAGGCCACACATACAAATGATAGTAGTGCCATTTAATAATTTATAAAAACATATTTTCTAGACATGGAATCCCTCGAGCTATCATTAGTGATAAGGGGTCACATTTTAAAATTCTATTGTTTGCAAAATTACTCAAACACTATGGAATCGTACATATAATGACCACTCCATATCACCCACAAACAAGTGGACAAGTGGAGGTATCGAATAGGGAGATAAGATGTATTTTGGAAAAAACTTGTTTGTCTGGTCACTAAGATTGGATTGCGTAATTCGGGTATATCAGACAACCTATAAGACAAACATTAGAATGTCCTTACATCGATTCTTTATAAGGAAGCCATGCCATCTCCTAGTGAAGTTGGAACACCATGCCACGTGGGCAATTAGAACACTAATTTTTAGTAGAGTGATGTAGGTATAGAGAGAACGTTCTAGGCATATGAATTAGAAGAGATTAGGAAACTTATGAAAGTGCATAGATTTACAAAGAGAAGACGTAGGTTTTTCACTACCATCATATTGTCCATAAACAATTTATCAAAGGCCAATTGGTTTGGTTGTTTAGTTTTCAACTCAAACTATTATGTGTAAATTGAGGAAAAATGGAGCGGGCCTTTTGTTGTCACAAACTTAGCGGATCAAAGTGCAATTGAGATGAAATACACAAACGGAGCGGAACCTTTCAAAGTGAACAAAAAAATGATTAAAATGGTACATGAGTATGGTTAATGGTGAAACAACACTTTTGGAGAAGACATCACTAGCGGTAGCTTAATATTCAAACATGACTTAGAACTATGTAAACGAGCTGCCTAAAGATGTTAAACTTATCGCTTTCTGGGAGGCAATCCATCATTAGGTGTGTTTTATTTATTGTTTGTATTCATGTGCATTGTATTTCTTTTTGTATCAAGGACAATAAAATGTCTTATTTTATGGAAAGCATATTTAATTTCTACACAAAGCTAAATTCTTTTTGAAAAATAACTGAAAGTACCACCCCGAATTGAAAAAAACAAACAGCATCTAAAAAACACTTGCCACCTCCAACCATCTTAGTCGATGTCCAGGACGTCATGAAGAACACCTTTATGAACCTTATTTTTCTGAATTACTCGACCTCATTGTTGAAATTAAAAAAATGCCCTTAACTTAATTGGTCGTCCTTGATGTCGTCTAAGATGCCTCGATGGACGCTTCACGTCTAAAATGCTTAAACCAACGTTTTAGGTCTTGGATTCTGTACCCTCTTTGAAAACTCCATCCTTGTTGCACTTCTTGAGCTTATCTCAGCCAAAAGGCTTCATTCTTTTTGCATTTCTTCATAATCCCTCACTAAAACCTTCATTTTTTAGGATTCCAAGCAACACAAATCCCCTTTTGGGCGATTTTATGAGAAATGAGAACATAGGGTTTCAATAGTTATCATTTGGTCACCAACTCTTCATAATCAATACTCTAATATATCATTATCAAAAGCTATGATTTCCAATGTTTTGATAGTAAGAAGAAACTTGTAGTTTTTTAAGATAAATCTATCAAGATCCCCACTTTCAGACTTAATTGTTCATCTTTTTTTAACGTTTTTTACTACGCAATAGATGCTTAAGTGGTATAATTTCTAAAAATTATATGTGATATAACCTTACAAACAATGTTAAAGTCATAAACATTGCTCTAATCAACTAGGTTGATGCCAAAAAAAATAGGAACATAACTACAAAACTAAACTACCAATTAAGGAAATCAATCAAATCACACAAAAAGATAATTCAAATTTCGTACTACACTAAGACTTGACAGAGAGGAGCCAGCAAGAAGTCTAGATGACCTAGATACTCTCGGCGTACATCACCCCCAAATGGGGAATCCCTAATGAAATGTAGGAAAGCAACATTCAATTGCCAATGAGAGAGGAGAGAGAAGGAAGGGTTGATAGCCTTGAATTGGCTTATTTTTTTTTCAATTTCAAACCATTTAACATAATCTTATCTACACCCCACCTAAATGGTATGTCATGCATGTGTGGCAAAAATGATGTGGCAACTAGGTGAATTCCAAAAAACTAATGTTACAACATGACATATACGACACCACTCTCTCAAGCCTAATGTAAATTTAGAAATTAAGTCATGTAGAATACGTGTGTTAATATGTTATGCTTGTTAATCAGCGAAAACAATCACAATATAAAAACAAGATGCCATCATATTTAGAAATCAAGAATTGTGTAATATTTATTTGTATAATTTCAGCCGATAGTGAAAATGAGAGTAAGAGTGCAATCATAAATGAGAGGCGCAATCCAGTGGAATAAAAAAACCATGAAACAAGATACGTCATTTGGGCTTTGTAATCGCCAGAAATTTGGAATTTTGGAATTGTAACAAAACATGAGCTATGGGTTATCATAAATCTACGTTAGCCCAAACGCAATTTTACGTTTTCAGCCCAAAGTTTAACGGGATAATGACTTGAGAGGGTAACCACCTTTCAACTTTCTGAACGTTTACAACGAGCATAAAGGTATAATGTGAACGTTTCAAATAATTCATTAGTAAATCAAGCATAAAAAAATGTTTAGTGACTAAATATGAACTAGTTGAAAATTTTTTACCCTTTCAAATCATTATCCCTTTTGTAATAATCTCTTAGTTTATTTTGTTTATTGGTAGCAATTAATCATGTTAATAATTTTGATTTAGTCACTACGATTTGTTTTTTATTGTGTTTGTAAGGAATATTAGAGAATAGAATGTGTATCAAATACCATATTGTAGTTCATTGCTTGCATCTTAGTCAACGAGATAAACTTTTAACTAGAGTTTCTTTATTCATGTATAAGTGAATCACCAACCCACAAAAAAAAAAGAAACAATCAATAGATTTTTACAATGGCAAAAAGACACATATACGAACAATAAAACGAGATATAGATCGAAAATCAAAAGGAGCACAGAGAGAAGGCACACATAGAACCAACATACAAATAGAAAAGGTAGATATGAGTAATAGTAAAAACAGTGAAAACTATGCAAAATGCATAAACAATGTAAAGGTAACTAGCACCTAGAATACTCATGTACTACTCCAGGGCCTTGATCTTATGCATCGACACTTTCTAATCAAAGCTCGTGTCGTTGTAAAGAAAAAAACATCATTCAAATTTAACATTGCATTATTTTCATGCTTCGTTCCACATCAGGAGTGAAAACTGTCGTTTATATCCTAAGTATATATATGAAACCACCATAATATTTGTTTCTTCAATTTCTATGGGATTAGAATCGCTTATATTGTCTTTCGATGTGTTGTTTCTAGTACCTTACACCATAAATATATATAAAATAATTAGTACAAAGTCATCACTTTTGTGACATTCATATTCAACTCGTGCTTATTCTTAATAACATTTAGAATCATTTACGAGATAATGACTTGAAAGGATAATAAACTTTCAATATTGTTCCACTTAGTCATTAATTTTTTTTTCATGCTTGATTTACCCCTAAATTATTTGAAATTATTCATATTTTAGAATTATGACCGGTTATAACCGATCATAAGAGTAAAATTTAGTCAATTTCAAATAATCCATATCGTAAATAAAATACGAAAAAAAGATCAATGACTAAATATAAACAAAGTTTAAGGTGTTGTTTGCTTTTTTTTTAAAAAAACCACTTCAAACGACTTTCTAGTGCTGCGGCGCAGCACATGCGCAGCACTTTCCCTCTCGCAGCAGTTTGTTTTTTTGAAGGCTTCACACTACAAAACCTTTGTGCGTGTGCTGCATGGCACAACACTTGACTTTTGTCACACCCCAAAACCGGAACAACGGAAACGTTCTGCGGCGGAGGACGTCATATACAGTATCACAATACAGAATAATAGTAAACCAGCAAACAACATCATCCATTGCATTAATAATGTATTTTTAATACAAGAGTGTTCTGTACAGTTTCTACGACACCAAAATATGAATCAAAATAAAAGATGAGTCTTGAAAGTACTCCATCTTCTCAAAAGCTGGCCTCGGTACCTGTCTACTGACGACCTGAGAGTACAAGTTATTTTGAAAGAGTTTATCAGCTTTAAAACTGGTGAATTCATAAGCATTTTAGTGTCATTGTTTGTATGAAAAATGTTTGTAAATGTTGGAATGTATGATTTTGTAAATGTTTGTAGTAATTGTTTGTATCTCCTAGAAAATCCTCTATTTGCTACTAATAGTAGCCTTTTACCAAGGCATCAAATGTGCTGTATGTTTATTTATTGTAAAAATGAGCATTCCTCCCAAGTGTGACTATCATTAATAAAATATTGTTTGTACATTACTGTTTATGTGAAGATCACTAAGTAAATGTAATGGGGAAAATAATGAAGTACTGTAGTTTTATGTTATAGTGACTACTGTTGTACTAATTACCTTAAACCAATTGTCAATTAAGGTATAATGTGATATAATTGTAACCATCCTTGATCGACCTAGTAAAACACGACGCACAAAGACGTCAAAATGGTATGACATTCATCACCTGAAGACCTGCAGGTCCCACTGTAGCTAGCAGCAAGGTGTAGGACGGTCAGTCCAGTATAGATCTATACACGAATTCACGCTCTCCCTTCAGAAGACTCTGGTTACAAGATGAGCCATGACAGATGCCATGCCCCGAAGTAGTGCCTCACATTTATGTTATAGTGTGTATGTATTGTATGTACTAGCGTAGTGAATGTCCTCTCTGATTCTCATCATAGTATGTTGTTTTGTATAGTATATAGTGTGTATGAATTGTATGTACTAGTGTATGTTCTCTCTGTATTGTGTATAGTATGTATTGAATCATGTATGAACTAACTCATTGTATGTTTCATTGTACTAGAAATTAGCAAGTAGTATATCCCTAAACTATACCTATTATAGTTTACTAGAACTGGTGTTTGAATGACTTAGCAAGCTTATACACCTTTGCTACCCAAAGGTGTTGGAACAGAAGTAAAAGCTTTATATCCATACACATATACATAATATATAACTAAGGATCAAATGACACTCGAAAAAGCAACAGAGTACTCTAAGTCCACAACCAAACAAGGAACAGGAATTAAAACGAGTTATTAGTCCGAAGTCCTTCAAACCTTACTTATATAAATATATATGTACTGGACATGGTTTTGACAATATATAAGTTTAAAGAATTGAAACTGAAGGTTTAGTAATTAAGAACAAGTTTTATAAAGAGTTTTACATGTAAAAGAGTTTGATAATCATTTTGAAGTAGTTTCGTTGGCAAAACAGCTAAAAGTATAGTAAATCCACATGTTTGATAGCTATAAATCACATGTGATTGATATTATAACTAAATTCATTTAACTTTTATTCCTCCTCCCTTCCCCCCCCCCCCCCATAAAAGCATTTAAAAACATTTAAAAGGTTAATTAAGGGGTATGAACTCACCTACAGTGAGTGGTTTTGATGAAACTTCTGAATAGGATGCTAGGTGTCAAGTGACGACTTGAGTAAACACAAGGATCCTAGTTGGCATATAATGACACATATACATATCTAATTAGTGATTAAGCAACTATTTTAACAAGTATAGGCACCCTAGAACATGGAAAACACTTTGATTCGAGTGTTATAAGTACTAAAGGGTTGCATCTAAGGGTTGTATGGTTTGGCTTTAGAGTTTACGGCCCAAGGACCAACTCTCCATGAGTTTACGGCCTAGGGTTTGCGGCCCTTAAGGGGTTTATGGCCGTAAACCCATGGTGACCTGTACCAATTCGATGTTTAAGGTCCTTAGCTCAAGGGGAAGGTGTTCTAGACCAATTTCTAAGCCTTAGGATGGAGTTTAGGGCAACTTTGCACCCATTATTACAGTCTACGACCCAAGGAGATTGCCTTGGCCGTAAACTCCTTTGGTTGCTTGATTCTTGGTGTTTTCAAGTCCCTAACTCATTATACTAACTTATAAACATGTATGAGAGGTAAGGACTTACAATTTGAAGGCTAAAGAGGGGCGTTTTCGGCCCAAAACACATAATTGTTCTTGAGGATCTTGAAGATCTAGAACAAAAGATGGAATTTTTGGATGGATTCAAGAGTGAATCAAGAAGAAGTGATGTACTAACACTTAGATGGAAGGATCTTACTTACATTAGTTAAGATTGGAAGAAAACTTGAAGATCCTTGGGAGAGAAATCCGATTTCTCTCGCTTAGAATGTGAATAATGAGTGAAAAATGACTAAGTGTCAAATATATACTAGGGGTTCACGGCCACCTGGAGTTTACGGCCGTAGACCCAAGTGTCTTGGCCGTGAACTCCTCCTTTGAGGGCTTAAGGCTTGTTTGACAGGTTACAAGTTCAACTGACACTCTCATTCCCTTAATCCTTTGATGTATTAAAGCTCAAAATGCTCAAACAGACACCAAAAGTGCTAAAAGTTAGCAGAAGCAAGTTTGACTAGATTGAAATGTAGGGTTTGTATGAGATAGAAATTTCGGGTTGTCACATCATCCCCCCGTTAGAGAGAATTTCGTCCTGAAATTAGAGTTTAAGCAATTAAGTAGTTACAATTAACTAAGCGATAAGATGAGGATATTTCAATTTCATTTGATCCTCACGCTCCCAAGTGAATTTAGGTCCCCGCTTGGCATTCCAGCGAACCTCCACTATCGGGATACGACTTTGCTTCTTTTGCTTGACCTCTCGGTCCATGATCTCTACAGGTTCTTACATGAAGTGAGGCTCTTTTTTATCTCGATCTCGTCGAGTGGGATTACAAGAATCTCAGCAGATAGGCCCTTTTTCAAGTTCGAGACATGGAAAGTAGAATGTACGTTACTGAGTTTGCGCGATAGATTGAGTTTGTAAGCTACAGGGCTGATTCTAGCAAGAATCTCGAAAGGCCCTAAGTATCTTGGATTTAGCTTTCCACGCTTTCTGAAGCGTATCTAGCCCTTCCAGGGTGAGACTTTCAAAAGAACACGGTCTCCCACCTGGAATTCCAAAGGTTTCCTTCGTTTCTCTACGTAGCTTTTCTGTCGGTCTCTAGAGGCTTTCAATCGTTCCCGAATCTGAACCATCTTCTCTGTCGTTTCCCGAATGATCTCTGAACTTGTGAGAGTGCTGTCAGGAACTCGTCGTTTAACTAACTGTGTGTCACCAACTTCAGCCCATCACATAAGGGATATGCACTTCCGGCCATAAAGGGCTTCAAATGGAGCAACCTTTATGCTCGTGTGATAACTATTGTTATAGGAGAACTCGACAAGGGGTAAATAAGTATCCCATGCCTCCCCATAATCGATCACACAGGCTCACAACATATCCTCCAAGGTTTGAATAGTTCTCTCACTTTGTCCGTCGGTCTGCGGATGGTAGGCTGTACTCATGTCCAGCCTCGTTCCAAGGGAACTTTGTAGCGACTGCCAGAACCTCGAAGTGAATCTACAATCTCTATCGGAGATAATGGATATATGAACACCATGCAGTCATACGATTTCGTTAATGTAAATTCTTGTAAGATTTTCCATCTTGTCAGTTTCTTTGATGGGCAGGAAGTGTGCAGATTTAGTCAATCTATCGACGATGACCCAAATGGTATCAAGTCTACCTGATGTCTTGGGCAACTTGGTTATGAAGTCCATTGTGATCCGCTCCCACTTCCACTCCAGTATCTTTGGTTGTTGTAATAATCTTGAGGGCTTCTGGTATTCGACCTTGAGCTTGGCGCAAGTAAGGCATTTACTTATGAAGGTAGCAATCTCTGCTTTCATGTTAGGCCACCAGTATAACTTTTTAAGATCCATATACATTTTATCTGAACTCGGGTGGAAGGAATATGGAGTGTTGTGTGCCTCGGTCATGACCAAGTCTCTGAAGCCACCGTGTTTCGGTGTCCAGATCCGGTCCATGAGATACAAAGCTCCGCCACCCTTGACTTCCAAGTTCTTATCCATTCCACATAGGGATTCACCTGCCACATTTTCAGGCTTCAAGGCTTCGAGCTGAGCCTCCTTAATTTGTGTGGACAGATGCGAATGGATAGTCATAGTCAGTGACTTGACTTTTCGACCAGAATATTCCTTTCGACTTCAGGCATCTGCTACTACATTTGCTTTACCCGGATGATAACGAATGTCGCATTCGTAGTCATTAAGTAGCTCGACCCACCGTCGTTGTCTCATATTGAGCTCCTTCTACTTGAATATGTGTTGTAGGCTTTTGTGGTCTATAAAGATAGTGTTTTTCGTACCATACAGGTAGTGTCTCCAAATCTTCAGAACAAACACAACTGCTCCTAACTCAAGATCGTGTGTGGTGTATTTGACCTCATGTGTCTTTAGTTGCCTTGAGGCATTGGCGATGACCTTACCCCATTGTATCAGAACACAACCGAGCTCTTGATTTGACGCATCGCAATAAACCATGATGTCTTCTATTCCTTCTGGGAGGGATAGTATCGGTGCGGTGCACAAGGCTCAGCGTTTGGAATGCCTTCTCTTGTTTCTCTTCCCAGTCAAAGGCCACGCCCTTCTGGGTTAATGTCATAAGAGGTTTCACAATTCAAGAGAAGTTCTGAATGAACCTACGATAGTAGCTAGCGATGCCTAGAAATTGACAAATTTTGGTAGGCGTATTCTATGCTGACCAGTTCTCGATGGCTTTAATTTTAGGAGGGTCCACGTGGATTCCTTCTTCACTAACCACATGTCCTAAAAATTCGACCCTTCGAATCCAAAATTCGAATTTAGAGAACTTTGCGTAGAGTTTCTCTGTTCGTAGGGTTCCTCAGACTTGTCGCGGATGATCACTATGTTCCTCCTTACTTCGAGAGTAGATAAGTATGTCATCGATGAAGACGATGACGAACTGATCCAAGTAAGGACGACATACCGAATTCATTAAGTCCATAAACACTGCGGGCGCGTTTGTCAATCCGAATGGCATCACTACGAACTCGTAGTGTCCGTAATGAGTTCGGAAGGCTGTCTTCGTAACATCCTCCTCTAACACTAGCAACTGGTACCCGGACCTCAAATCAATTTTTGAAAAGTAATTCACCCTTGCAGTTGGTCAAACAAATTGTCTATGCAAGCAGAGGGTATCGATTTTTAATCGTTAGCTTGTTGAGCTCCATGTAGTCGATGCACATACGAAACGATCCGTCTTTCTTCTTGACGAACAAGACCGGTGCTCCCCATGGTGAGAAGCTTGGTCTAATAAATCCCTTGCTAAGTAGTTCGCTAAGTTGACCGGAGAGTTCCTACATCTCAGATGGTGCTAGACGATAGGGCGATTTGGCTACTGGGGTAGCTCCTAGAATTAAGTCGATTCTGAACTCAACTTGTCGTTGCGGAGGTAATCCTGGTAGTTCTTCTGGAAAGATGCCGGGAACGTCGCGTACCATGAAAATGCTCTTCAAGTCTTTGGTTTATTGGCTTGTATCAACAACGTGTGCAAGGAATGCACAATATTCCTTACGTAAGTACTTCCGAGCTTGAATACTCGAGATGATATTAAGGCTCGTGTCGGGTTTGTCGCCATAGACTACTAGAGTTTCACCAGATGGCAGATGAAGGCAAACATCCTTTTCATAACACATGATGTTGGCACGATACAGACTCAACCAATCCATGCCGATAATGACATCGAAACTTTTAATTAAGACCGACATGAGGTCAATTGTAAATGAATGGTTATCTAAAGTGAGAGTACACCCTATGTATATACTGCTAGTGCTCTAAGGTTTTCCGTTATCCATTTCTATAGTGAATGGTTCCTTGAGTGTTCGTGATTTTTGCTTAATTAATTGAGCATATTTTCGGTTCACGAAACTCCTCTCCGCTTCACTATCAAACATAATGCATGCATAAGAGTTATCGAGGAGAAACATACCGGTGAGCACTGTGGGGTTGGCAACCGCTTCCTTGTGGCCTATGGCCAAAACTCTGCCTACTCCACTGGCATTCCCTGCCTTCGGGCAGTTCCTCTTATAGTGGCCCACCTCGCCACAACCATAGCAAGACTGGCCCACACCAGTGTCGGGGACTTGGTTGATTAGCTTTGCCGGGGATCTGCAAAAGCGGACAGTGTGTCCCTTTTTGTTGCAGTTGGAGCACTAGAAATCCTGGCAGGGTCCATTGTGGTGGAAGTTGCATTTGTTGCACTTTGGCAAACTTCCAGAGTACTGCTTTATCGAATCAGCAGGGACAGGTGCTATCGCGGCATGAACCGCCACAACCTGCTGCTTTTCGGCAGCTTTTTGTTTCTTCTTGTCATCCCAGGACTTCCGCTATTTGTCAGAGGCTTTGGAAGGTTCGGAGATGGCTAGGGTTGTTGTTGATGACGGGGTACGGACCCCATGGTCAATGAGCCGTTATGCCAATCCCTTAGCACTATCGAAGGTAGAGGGATTTGAAGATAAGACATTTCCCTTAAATGGAGGCACCAGCCCCCAGATGTACCTCTTGATTTTCTTTCCCTCCGTAGGAACCATGTTGGGACTGAGGGCCACCAGCTCACAGAATCTGGCAGTATAGGAAACTATGTCGGAGCCCTTCATGGTTAGGTTCCATAGTTTTTGTTCTAACATTTGGATCTCGCCCCTCGGGCAGTATTCCCCAATCATAACGTCTTCTAGAGTTTCCCAGTCCATATCATTTGCCACTATCAGGGTTAGTGACTTGACATGGCTATTCCACCACGTCAGGGCTTTCTCCTCAAAGGTGCAAGTAGCAAACTTGACCTTACTTCCTGCTAGGTAGGAGCAGATCTCGAAGATCGACTCCGTCTTTTCGAACCACTGCGAGAGGGCAATGACTCCGTTAGTCCCTTTAAAGGACTTTGGCTTGCAATTGGTGAAGTCCTTTTAGGAGCACTCTCTCGAGCGCACGAGGATTTCACCTTGGGTAGAATTAACAGGTGTTCCACCTCCGCTGGCACTTGTACAGTGATATTGAGCCATGGCTATTGCCACAGCCGCAGCTACTGCAACATTTTGAGCTTCCGTATCAATTTGTGGAGGAGGTGGTGGTATTGGAGTTGGAATAATCGGAGGATTACGCCTTGCCAACTTTCGAGGAGGCATGTTTCAACTATAAGTTTATAAAGATGAACATGATAGTAAGAATCAATTGTAAGCACAGTGAGAGTGATCCATGGGCTAAATTGCCATAGTCCAACAATTGATTGAGTCTATGTTTTGAAATAGAGACACAATAGAAGTGTAGAGAGACACAAGAATACAAATTTTCCAACAGTTTAGATATCTGTCAATATTACTGGTATTATTGATGTAACAAGTTTGGGAAAAATGCCCTAGAAGTAGGTCTTACGTCAAACCAAGATGGGAAAATTTTAACAGAAGTATGACCTAATCAAGACTTAACAGATCCAAAGTCTTTACAAAATAGGAAATTAAACTAGAGTTTCTACATAACTAAGTTATATCCAAAAGAGAGAGTTGAGTAGGCTCTATTTACGACGAGAACCACTAGAATAAGTCCTTGACTCTAACAAACGGTGTTCCATGTCTCTCATGCGCCTTTCAGACATTTCCTGATGAGCTCGAAGTTCCCTTTCATGCAGCTAGTTGTTGCTGCAGAGCTTCATTGGTTCTCCTAGACCTTTCCATAGCTGTTTCGAGATGGCAAATGTGCACCGTGTTAACACCAGAGTTGGCATCAATTTCCATGACTCGGTCGACGGCTGCACGACCTTGCTCGATGTTCCGCGTAATCCTACGGATAATGATGGGCAAGACTTGGTCAGCTGAGCCACCCTCACTTAGGTTGTAAAAGCTTTGATCTCCATTGAAGGGTAAGGGATGACCCTGCTCATCACTCCAATGATTCAATTTTGTCGCCCACAAGGGTGTAGGACCTTGAAATGCTGGTCAAAGGTTGAGATTTGGGGCTTGTCCCTCTTGGAGTAGGTTTTTGACTTCTGGTTCGGAGTCGGAACTATCAGAAAAGCCTTTTGCGAGGTGATCATCCAAAGTGATTGGATGGTCATCTTCCGGCTCATAATCAAGCCATCCAGCATTGCCTTGATTTGGGAAGTACGGGTCGCCAGGAGGATGGAATCCAACCATGATATCTACACGAGAAAAGGGATATAAGAATCTTATGTAAATAGACGTACTACTTAAGATAATTATATTATGATCTTTATCAGTTACTTCAATACTTGCATAGCGCATACCAGCTATATGTATTCAAAACAGGATAGACCTTCGAATAAGTGACCCTAACTCTAAACCCACAACCAAACAAGGAATAGGGAGTAAAGCAAAGATCACAGATTCTAAGTCTAAAACATCATAGTTACATATAACCTTAGCGTATCCACTTAGCAACTATTGATCTACTAATAAAGACCTTTTTAGTTCTCAGATAGGAATTATTGTAACACAAAATACTCCTATAGTATTTTAGATTTATGTTTTTTTCTAATGATATCATTGTAGTAGTGTTGGTAAGTTTTTAGACTTGTTGCCGCATCGCAACCATTCTTGGGCATATGCTAATCACTTCTCAAACTAACATAGTTGATCAGGCTATGCCACTCCCAGAACTGACCATACATCCCCGAGCCTTATTGTGATATTCAACAATCGTAATACTTTCGTTCTGTCCTAGTGACACTGATTTTAGTATGAATGCAGGTTAGTATACTTAGTTAAATATTTTATTATTTAAAAGTATAAACTCTTGGTCAGAGTATTTTTAATCCCATTGTGTTTATAGTTAGTATATATATATCTTTTATGGGTTGATATACTCAATTCACTATAAACAATGCTCTGATACCAATCTGTCACACCCCAAAACCGGAACAGCGAAAACGTTAAGGGGTGGAGGACGTCATGTAGAGTATCACAACACAGAATAATAGTAAACTGTAACGACCTGTCTCCGGTATGATGATTCCATAGTATTTAATTAGAAGTTTTCAAGAGGGACTCGGCGAGTTCATAGCCTGACTCGCCGAGTAGGGAAGGGAGTACTTAGAAAGAAAGGAATTTTTTTTTTAAACGAGATAAGGGTGTGGTGCATGCGATCAGCCGAGCTCAAGTAAGTACTCCCAAATTACCCATACAAGTTTATTAGTTCAGTTTCAGTTTTAGTTCCAGTTCCAGTTTCAGTTTCAGTAGAACAGCATGCTAGTATAGGACTAAGGATCCAGGAGGATGCCTTATGTGCCTGCTATATGTGTTTCAGCTTTATGAGTATTGCATGCTAGTATTGAGTAGACAACAGTAGGATAGCCTGTTTAGGTTATGCCTGATAGTATGAGCTTAGCATTGTATGCTAGTACAGTTTCCTCGTTATGGGGATATGATTGCTTGAGTAGTTTCTTGTGTCCGAATGCTGCTTGCTTTGTGCTTTGTGGGATTCTGAGTGATGGGAGTTAGCCATTAGGTGGATACGACAAGTCACATGCGATCAGGGTTGAATAATCTCAGAATGCTGGATTTGGTCCTATTGCGCAGCTCTCGTTTGAGTCCAACCGTTGTAGGGACGAGTCTTTTACTTGAAGGATTATCTGAGCCTCATCGCATGTAATGGTATCCAGGTGATGGCTAATTGGCATCACAAGGAGACCTTCAGCAGCTGAGGACTGTTTTGAGTGGAGTCAGAGATTTCCCTAAGGCAAGCCTAGGATAAGAGTAGCAGAGATCAGTGGCAGTAGAGTGACTTGGTGGAGTTGAGGTAACTCTTGAGGAAAGTACGGATAGATGTGGAAGGTAGTATGGGCCCGTACTACTGAAACAGAGGATCCGTACTCGATTCAAGAGGGGCCAAGGCAATAACCGGGGAACTAGTAGAGTGTGTGAGAGATCCCTCAGCAGTAGTGTGTAAATTGATCAAGAATTGTTATATTTTCAGCATGGTGATATTGCGCGAGCTACCAGTTAGCAGATCAGGCATCGAGGAGGGATCTGACTCGGGCTTTGGAGCCGGGTAGCTTGAAGATCAGATGAGGGGTTTCATTTCCGCAGAAATCATGCGCAACATCATTGATCAGACTCCAGTGATTTTCGGTTCGGTTAGAGAGGCCATTGTGGAGCTCATGGACAGTCATCTTGAGGCCTTTAAGGCCGGGATAGTTGCAGGACAGATTGGTGCATCATGTTTTCAGGAGGGTCAGTTACAAGATTGGATTGCCGCAGAGGTTTCGCAGGCTCTCCAGGAAGAGTTACCAAACACCATTGGGCGCATCACCGATAGAGTGGTCATCGGTATTGAAGGGCGGACCTCAGCTGTCCAGGCAATGGGAGAAATAGTCACCATGACCCGTGAACAGGAGATTGGCTCGGATAGTCAGCTAAGGAAGAGGAAGCGGTCTTCCGGTCTAGTTCGACAGGATGGGCAGTCGGATACTGTCGTAGTTGGTGTCAACGGCCCGCAGGGTCGAGATGGTTGCACAAGGAAGAAGGGAGTACGGGCTGGCGTGCGCAGCAAGTCTAAGTGCGGCAGATGCGGATGGAAGGGTCATAGACGCCAAGAATGCACGATAGGAGTAGAGTTATGCCATCGTTGTCATCAGCCTGGTCATGTCAGGGAAAATTTCCCCGCTCAGCGGAAGGAGCAGCCTCAGTATCATCGGAGGCCTCGGAAAGAAGGCGGATTTGGGGGTTCTTTTGAGCAGGATGTGGGTATGAATCTTCCTCTTTCTGTCAGCTTATGTTATGATTATATTGTTATGGTTCTGCCTCAATTTTGGTATAAGTATTGTGTTATGGTGTGGCTTGCTTGTGATTATGTTATATGCCATTTGCATACCTCGGATAATTGTTTGGTAGTTAGGGGATGTGCTCTTATGGAGAAGGTTTCGGAGGATGCAGTAACCGTAGCATTCTTGGAAGGGATTTGGTACATTTCGCTAGTTCGGAGTGGTTAATGATTGAGATGGATTGGTTAAATTCCTTTCTGACGGGCTTGGGTTCCCCAGTAGATGGGTTATAGAATAGTAGTAAAGATCGGGATCTCTTTTGAGTATGAAGCGGCAAAGGGGTAAGCAGGATCGAAGTTGGGGAGAACCCTCCGGGTATACATGGATAAGAGTCACGTAGACCCATAATGAGTGCGCGGCCTCTGAGAAGAAATGGGAGTAGCACAGTGATGGATGGATTGAGAAGTTCATAATTGGGAGTTCGAGAACTTTCCCAGCAGTTAGCTCATGTAATCGAGATGGTTAGAAGTTGGTTGGGAATCCAGGGTTGGAGGGCCACCTGTAGGGCTCAAGTGAGTCGGAATGAGGATCCTGAGAACGGTTAACAAGAGATGTTTTTTGTATTAGTAGCCAGTGACTGAGTCAGCATGCAGGATTGTATAGATTCAGGAGTTGGGAGTTTGGAAACTTCCCAACAATAGCTTCTTGTATCCGGATTAGTAGACAGTTGGTTTGGGAACCGAGCCGAAGAGCTCCTCGACGAAGCGCTAAGTATATCAAGGATATAAGATGTCGAGGATGATGCAGTATTCAAGGACTGAGGGCTGGTTTTGAGGAATCAGGATGAGGGATCACTAGTGGGACTAGGGATAGTCAGGATGTCCTCGGGATAGTAGTAGAGTGTTGTAAGTCTGCGGGAGTAGCCGTAGCATTCACTAGCAGTCAGATAGTAGTAGAGTGTTGTAAGTCTGCGGGGGTAGCCGTAGCATTCACTAGCAGTCAGATAGTAGTAGAGTGTTGTAAGTCTGCGGGAGTAGCCATAGCATTCACTAGCAGTCAGATAGTAGTAGAGTGTTGTATGTTTGCGGTGGTAGCCGTAGCATTCACTAGCAGTCAGATAGTAGTAGTGGTGTTGTAAGTCTGCGGGGGTAGCCGCAACATTCACTAGCAGTCAGATAGTAGTAGTGGTGTTGTAAGTCTGCAGGGGTAGCCGTAGCATTCATTAGCAGCTAGATAGTATTTGAGAGTTGTGAGTTCGTGGGTGCAGCCGTGGCTTTATCAGATTGGTAGGCAGCATGAGCGCATTGTTGGACGCATGAAAGCAGTAATTCCCACCCATTCGGGTGCAGCAGTGAGGATATGGGAATCCACGGGTTAGATTTCGGATTTCCCAAATGGTTCAGTTATGGCTAAGTCAGCAATTTGGATATAGATCGTCACATCAGTTATGAGATCAGAGTAGCAGTAGACCGTTGGGGTTCGGGTATGTTAAGGGCTACCGTCAGTCTGGGAGCCATCATGTTGTTAGTCGTGGAATTGATGATGTCAGGATGTGACGTATGGGTCCGATCGATTGGATCGGAAGGTTGTTAGAGCATCAGTGACATGATAACTAGTGGAAACTAGTTCCAGAGAAAGATTTCGTTCAGAAGTCATGGGAGCGACTAAGTAAGGAGTCCGTTGACTCCACAGTTGAGTTGGAATTCAGTGTTTTGGGCAGTTCAGTGTTTCAGTCAGTTCAGTGTTTCGGGCAGCTCAGTGTTCAGGCATGTTCAGTATTGCAGGCAGTTCAGTGTTTGGATAGTTTCAGAGTTTTGGACAGTATTAGTATTTGGGTTGGAATGCAAGTGCTGACAGTATAGTTGGTTGATTTGAAAATGGCAAGTCCGTCTCAGCAGGATCAGTTGAGCCCTTCTGCCAAGTATAAGTGTTATGTAAGGATAGCTAGGCAAGTAGCTTTTCCTACTGGATGAGAGGCTCGAGTTAGTAGGAGATGAGTAATCAGGTGAGAGATAAGCAGGCTGGTTCCAGCGGCATCGATTCAGCATGGATAGCAGAATGGATACAACAGTTATAGATAGTCGAAGTATCTTCCGGAGTCACTGGGAGCGACTAGGAGATTGCGATGGAGTGTAGTGATCGGTGGGAGTCCGGTAACTCAGATATCGGCAGATTAGTTAGACCAGGGTAGTCTCAGTGCATCCGGTAGGCGGATGAGGGGCAACAATTATCATGCGAGTATTGATCGACCTCCCTTTGAGATGCTTTATGGGAGGAAGTGTAGGACCCCGATTTGTTGGGGCGAGGTCGGTCAGCGAGTCATTGGGAGCACAGAGGTGGTGCTCAAGACGACAGAGTTGATCCAGCAGGTCCGTAGTAGACTGCAGACTGCGCAGAGTCGGCAGAAGTGTTACGCCGACAGGAGGCGTTCAGACTTGGAGTTCCGGGTGGGTGATATGGTCCTTCTAAAGGTCTCACCTTGGAAGGGTGTCATCAGGTTCCGGAAGAGGGGCAAGCTGGGCCCCAGGTTTATTGGTCCTTTCAGTGTTTTGGCCCGGGTGGGTCGGGTTGCTTATCGGTTGGATCTTCCTGTAGAGCTCAACCAGATCCACAACACTTTCCATGTGTCTCAGTTGAGGAAGTGTTTGATGGATGAGTCAGCAGTTGTTCCCCTAGGGGATATTCAGGTTGATAGCAGCCTGAATTATATTGAGAGGCCGATCGCGATTCTGGACCGGAAAACGAAGACCTTGAGGAACAAGGAGATTCAGTTAGTGAAGGTGCAGTGACAGCATCGGAAGGGGTCTGAGTGGACGTGGGAGGCTGAGGAGGAGATGAGGGAGCACTACCCGGAGATATTTGCAGATTCGGCCGTAGCAGACTTCGAGGACGAAGTCTGAGACAAGTGGGGGGGAATTGTAACGACCCGTCTCCGGTATGATGATTCCATAGTATTTAATTAGAAGTTTTCAAGAGGGACTCGGCGAGTTCATAGCCTGACTCGCCGAGTAGGGACGGGATTTCGAGCACGTGTTAGTCGGCGACTCGGCGAGTCCATATTCGGGACTCGGCGAGTCTGCCTGCCTGGAAGAAACCCTAAATCCCCGGGTTGCACCCTATTTAAGCAACCTTATGACCCCAATCTCGCCTCCTTCACCCTCAGAGAGCTGTGAGAAAACCCTAATCCATCCTTTGAGTGATTTGAGTGTTTTGTGTGGAATTTTGAAGGCTTGAAGAAGAAGAAGAAGAAAGGAGCAAGGAGAAGAGGTGTAGAGCAAAGATCCAAGGGCAAAATCAGAGTTCATTGAGGTATCCTTCGGATTTCCTTCTATTTTATGCTTTAAACCTCCATTAGAACTCTTCTAGGACTAGTTTGATGCTTTTCTCAAGCCTTATGATTGTATGGATGCCCTAATAGGTCGAGATATCCTTAGATCTGTTCATTTAGGAGTTGTAGAGCCCGGATCTATTGCCTTTTTGAAGATACTTTGCATGAAAACCCTAGATCTAGCCTTTATTATGCTTTTTGAGCCATTTTATCTTCATGGATGTGTATGGGCACGTAAAGATAGAATCTTTACGTGCTAATCGAGTTAAGGGAGCCCAGATCTATAAGTTTTATACATTGGATTCAAGCAGAATCGAGTTTAGAGTTGCCGCATGCAAGCGACTCGGCGAGTCGGAAGAACGACTCTGCGAGTCGAGTCGCGAGTCCCCGATTTTACCTTATTGAGTGATGCCGAGTGGGGACCAGTGAGCAGTAGAGTAGAATCAGTGAGTTGAAGGCCAGACTCAATAATGGAGGGACTCGGCGAGTTGTTCATACAACTCGGCGAGTCCAAGGCAATCTTCTTAGCTCGAAGAACAACTCGTCGAGTTGTTCATACGACTCGACGAGTCGGATGCAGATTGCCTGAGTTTTAGATTCGAAAGGGAACTCGTCGAGCTGATGCCATACTCGACGAGTAGCAGCGAGTAGGGTTGAGAAGTGAGAATAGGGACTCGGCGAGTTGGCGGCCCAACTCGGCGAGTCAGGTCAACTGTAGGTTGAATTTGACCAGGAGAGTTGACTTTGACCAAGGGTAAAAGAGTCATTTTACCCCAGTGCAGTGATTAGCATTTGATTGAGTGTGTTATGGATTTGTAGCCGGGGAGATACTGGAGCAGCAGCAGTTAGCTTCCAGAGCCATACACACAGCAGCCAGTTCACGAGGTGAGTTTCCTTCCAGTAGGAACGGGTCTACGGCCACAATGCCGGCCCGTTTAGTTAGTAGCAGATCCGGACTTCAGTCCGAAGCAGCAGTTCAGTATGCTTGAGGTCTATGTGATTCAAGCATGTTTGTGTGTTATATGTTCTGGACTTCGATCTGATGCAGTATGGAGTATATGTGTTTATATTAGTTGATATGTGTTATGCCCTGCTATGATCAGTCAGTTCCGGACTTCGGTCCGATGCAGCCAGTTCCGGACTTCGGTCCGATGCAGTTAGTTCCGGACTTCGGACCAATGCAGTCAGTTCCGGACTTCAGTCCGATGCAGCTAGTTCTGGACTTCGGTGCGATGTAGTGGGCAAGGCCCAGTATGTGCTTTATATGTATTGTATGGTATGTGGTAGTTTGGGGGAGCTCACTAAGCTTCGTGCTTACAGTTTCAGTTTTGGTTTCAGGTACTTCCGCAAGCAAAGGGAAGAGCTCGGGATGATGGCATCGCACACACCACAGCTTCTGTTTTTGTCCTGGGAGTTGATACAGTTTTCTTAGATATGTTTTGATACAGTTGTGACTCAGTTTTCTCACAGTATTTTGGTATGGTTTGAGATACATAGTGTATGGTTTTATTATATGATACTCAGATTTATGATTGTTGGTTAGATTAAAAATGAAATTTTTGGGTCGTATTTTTGGGTCGTTTCATAAACAAGCAAACAACACCATCCATTGCATTAATAATGTATTTTAATACAAGAGTGTTCTGTATAGTTTATAAGACGCCAAAATATGAATCAAAATAAAAGATGAGTCTTGAAAGTGCTCCATCTTCTCAAAAGCTGGCCTCGGTACTTGTCTACTGACGACCTGAGAATACAAGTTATTATGAAAGAATTTATCAGCTTTAAAGATGGTGAATTCATAAGCGTTTTAGTGTCATTGTTTCTATGAAAAATGTTTGTAAGTGTTGGAATGTATGAATTTCTAAATGTTTGTAGTAATTGTTTGTATCTCCTAGAAAATCCTATATTTTCTACTAATAGTAGCCTTTTACCAAGGCATCAAATGTGTTGTATGTTTATTTATTGTAAAAATGAGCATTCCTCCCAAGTGTGACTATCATTAATAAAATATAGTTTGTACATTACTGTTTATGTGAAGATCACTAAGTAAATGTAATGGGGAAAATAATGAAGTACTGTAGTTTTATGTTATAGTGACTATTGTTGTACTAATTACCTTAAACCAATTCTCAATTAAGGTATAATGTGATATAATTGTAACCATCCTTGATCGACCTAGTAAAACACGACGCACGAAGACGTCGAAATGGTATGACATTCATCACCCGAAGAGATGCAGGTCCCACTGTAGCTAGCAGCAAGGTGTAGGACGGTCAGTCCAGTATAGATCTATACACGAATTCACGCTCTCCCTTCAGAAGACTCTGGTTACAAGACGAGCCATGACAGATGCCATGCCTCGAAGTAGTGCCTCACATTTATGTTATAGCGTGTATGTATTGTATGTAAGAGTGTAGTGAATGTCCTCTTTGATTCTCATCAGAGTATGTTCTTTTGTATATTATGTAGTGTGTATGAATTGTATGTACTAGTGTATGTTCTCTCTGTATAGTGTATAGTACGTATTAACTCATATATGAACTGACTCATTGTAGCAACTAGTATATCCCTAAAGTATACTTATTATAGTTTACTAGAACTGTTGTTTGAATGACTTAGCAAGCTTATACACCTTTGCTACCCAAAGGTGTTGGAAGAGAAGTAAAATTTTATATCCATACATATATACATAATATATAACTAAGGATCAAACGAAACTCGCACAAACAACAGAGTACTCTAAGTCCACAACCAAACAAGGAATAGGAATTAAAGCGAGTTATCAGTCCTAAGTTCTTCAAACCTTACTTAAATCACTATAAATGTAGTGGACATGGTTTTGAAAATATATAAGTTTAAAGAATTGAAAGTGCAGGTTTTCTAATTAAGAACAAGTTTTATAAAGAATTTAACATGAAAAAGAGTTTGATAATCATTTTGAAGTAGGTTCGTTGGCAAAACAGTTAAAAGTATAGTAAATCCACATGTTTGATAGTTATAAATCACATGTGATTGCTATTATAACTAAAGTGATTCAACTTGTATCTCCCCCCCCCCCCATAAAAGCATTTAAAAACAATTAAAAGGTTAATTAAGGGGTATGAACTCACCTGCAGTGAGTGGTTTTGATGAAACTTCTGAATAGGATGCTAGGTGTCAAATGAAGACTTGAGAGCACACAAAGATCCTAGTTGGCATAGAATGACAAATATATGTATCTAATTAGTGATTAAACAACTAGTTTAACAAGTATAGGCACCCCTAGAACATGGAAAAAACTTTGATTCGAGTGTTATAAGTACTAAAGGGTTGCATCTAAGGGTTGTATGGCTTGGCATTAGAGTTTACGGCCCAAGGACCAACTCTCCATGAGTTTACGGCCTTGGGGTTGCGACCCTTATGGGTTTACGGTCGTAAACCCATGGTGACCTGTACCAATTCGATGTTTAAGGTCCTTAGCTCAAGGGGAAGGTGTTCTAGACCAAGTTCTAAGCCTTAGGATGGAGTTTAGGGCAACTTTGCACCCTTTATTAGAGTTTACAGCCCAAGGAGATTGCCTTGGCCGTAAACTCCTTTGGTTGCTTGATTCTTGGTTTTTTCAAGACCCTAACTCATTATACTAAGTTATAAACATGTAAGAGAGGTAAGGACTTACAATTTAAAGGCTAAAGAGGGGAGTTTTTGACCCAAAACACACAAGTGTTCTTGGTGTTCTTGAGGATCTTGAAGATCTAGAACAAAAGATGGAATTTGAGGATGGATTCAAGAGTGAATCAAGAAGAAGTGATGTACTAACACTTAGATGGAAGGATCTTACTTACATTACTGAAGATTGGAAGAAAACTTGAAGATCCTTGGGAGAGAAATCCAATTTCTCTAGCTTAGAATGTGAATAATGAGTGAAAAATGACTAAGTGTCATATATATACAAGGGGTTCACGGCCACCTGGAGTTTACGGCCGTAAACCCAAGTGTCTTGGCCGTGAACTCCTCTTTTGAGGGCTTAAGGCTTGTTTGACAGGTTACAAGCTCAACTGACACTCTCATTCCCTTAATCCTTTGATGTATTAAAGCTCAAAATGCTCAAACGGACACCAAAAGTGCTAAAAGTTAGCAGTAGCAAGTTTGGCTAGATTGAAATGTAGGGTTTGTATAAGATAGAAATTTCGGGTTGTCACAACTTTCCTCTTCAAACCTCTTCAACATTTATTTTTTCCAAGTGTTTTTTTTTTTTTTTTTTTTTTTTTTAGAATTTTGGTATAACTTATTTAACTTGATTTTTAAAAATAAAAAATAAAAAAAAAAAAAAAAACTTTGATTTTTTTTTTTTAACTTTTATACCATTTCTGTTAATAATATTTTCAGTTTCAGTTGCATTTTTTTAACGTGTAATCTTTAACGACTTTGTAGACATCGTTTGCAATAGTTTTTTAATTTTTTTTTATTATTTTCTTTTCTTATGTTTTTTAAAATTAGTTTTTTTTCTAGAATAAAACTGTTAGCTTCTTTTATATTTTTGTATGTTTTTTTTTTAAATTTTAAAATTTTTTTACAAGTTCTTTTTAGTATTCTTTCAGTGTTTTAAGAATAGAATTATTAAAATTTCGATGTTGAGAACTATTTTCAGTTTATTTAAATTTCAGTTTACTACAGCAGTTTACAGATGTTAAAAAAGAACTATGATTCTTATTATAAACTGTAGCCGTTTGTTCCACGTCTTCTGCTACAGAGGGTTGTAAAGATGGTCCGTACACTTCATTAATTTTCGTTTCAGAAAAACAAACCACTTTAGCCCGTCAAGTCATTATCCCAACGTAAGCTATTGTAATTTCAAATTTAAACGTGAAACGAAGCTTTCCCAGCCACATCATCCTGCATTTTGTCTTTTTATTTACATCCTTTTCCTTGTTCTATATTTTTGTGTTGTATGTATTGCCCGTCAATGTTGATCGGATCGTTTGATGTTTTCTTCTTTAGGACAATAGTGCATGACATTTCTGTTTGTTTCTATATATTTTATATAGTGCTTGTATACTTCTTTTTATCTGTTTTGAACATACCTTTTGTTAAATAGTCTCTCTTATATAATACAATCTAAACCAATAATACATACTATATAGGGTAAGGTTCATTTTGGATCTTTTTATGTTCAACATTATTTTTATAAAACTTATTTTCTTTAAAATCAAGTTTGGTATCTAAAACATCTTCCTTTTAAAAAAAAATCTTTTAACAAAGTCACTACTATAATGAATGGAAGTATTTCTTAAAATTTTATAATTTTTGGAGTTTGTTTTCTAGGTTTTTTTTATAAATTTTAAAAAAATATTTTTCTTTTCAAATTTCCATTATTATGCTCATTTTGTAGAAAATAAAAATTCAAGAACTTTGGTTTTTTCAGAAAAATTCTTGCTTTCAAAGAAAAAAAAGTTACTACAAAAAAAAAAAAAAAAAAAAAAAAAAAAAAAAAAAAAAACCGTATCTAATGAAAATTAGAACCAAAGTAATGGTTGGGCGACATCTGATAAAAGAGAGAAAAAAAAGACAAAGAACCATGTCTGTGTGTCGTGTGGGGGAGAGGTGGGATGGCAAACATGCCATGATTTCTATTTTTTTATTTTTTATTCTTACCCTTTAAACATGTAACAATTGTCACAAAGTACCAAAATCTCGCGTATAATTATAAAAATGTCATATAACCTTACGAGATTTTGACGATTAATAAAATTGCATCTTAACATATTATTTTTTGAATCCTACATCAAAATATTTGTCCTTACGATTCCTACCAATTTTTAAGTTCTTGTATGATCATATATATATATATATATATATATATATATATATATATATATATATATATATATATATATATATATATATGTATATATATATATGTATATATATATATATATATATATATATATATATGTATATATATATATATATATATATATATATATATATATATATATATATATATATATATATATATATATATATATAATTGAGAAAAGAAAGTTGAAATTGAGGAATTATTCTCAACCAATCATTTTTTTTGTCGCAAAACGCGACAAGATGAGGAGATTGTAATAATTACATGCCAATATATAATGTAACTATGTTCATATATGAATCCACCACCTCCCCTCTTCTTTACCACCACCACCTCCAAGATCTCTAACACTACCTCTGTCACTCTGCCACCACCACCACCACTAGTACCTCTACCACCAAGCACCACCATCACCGCCATCGCCTCCACTAGCACTTCTGCCACAACCATCTCCACAGTTATCATCACCAAAACCTCTTCTACCTATCAAAACCTCCACTGCCACTAACCACTACCTCCTTTACTTATATGATCACCATCTCCTCCACCGTTGCGAAGATCACCCCCGCCACCGTAACCACCACCACATCTGCCACTGCCACTGCCACAGCTACCCTACCACCACCACATACTGCTATATTAGTATGTGAATAATGACTTGTGAATAGATACATACTTATTTATATATGCATATACTTAATTATATATAAATATACTTATTCATATATGAATATTATCTTTTTCATTATCCTGTGGTGCTAGAACGTTTAAGATGCAAATTCATAATGAGTGACATAGATTCACTCTTGCATTCTAAATCTTTTTTTTTTCTCGGTTGAACATTTATTTCTCTCTCCCTCTTTCTTTCTCTCTCTCTCTCTCTCTCTCTCTCTCTCCATATATATATATATATATATATATATATATATATATATATATATATATATATATATATATATATATATATATATATATATATATATATAGACGCTCACATACACATACGCATAGAGATCCATTAACATCAATAAGTATTTTGGGATCATTATGATCACTTTTTTGAACCTTTGTTGTCGTGTTTATCTTCTATCGAAAAAGTTACTAAAAAACGTAAATTCATCATATTTTTTGAACTCTTTCCATATTGATATTCGGAAAAAAAATTACATAAAATGTGCAACATTTGCACATCATTTGAAAAAAAACATTAGAGTTGATATTCAATCGAAAAAAAAAAACCAAAAATATGTAAAATTGTCATTTTTAACCTATTTCCATATTGATCTCTCGTGTGGAGGTATCTCCCTGCCATTTCCTCCATGCCCTCGTACAACACGTGATGCAATATGTTTAATAAATATTATAAGGAATTAGAATATATAGTAAATATACTTCATACAAAATTTATAAGCAACACTTGAAAATTTAACAAATAGTATATGTAATAAAATTATATAATAATCAAACAATACTTTCAATCAGAATCATTTCTAAAACAATTTACATCTACAAAATCATCATCGTTGTAATTGTTTTCATTATTATTTCTTCTTCATTATTGGAGAGTACGTATCATCCTCTTCATCGACATTATTTATAAAATCTTCATGGTTTATTACATCAATCAGAAGCCACATTTGATTCGCTAACTTCACCTAAAGTCGTTTGGATATGAAAGAGTCCTAAGTCGACAACCAAGGAACAATCAGTTGATCGGGTGTCGTTTTTTACATCTATCTTGTTCAAAGCACAGACACTCAGATGATCCCAAAGGTTTCAATGATGAAGGTCTTCGACAACTTGCTAGTTACTATTTCAATAAGGATCTTGGGGATAAGATAGTCGTTTGGCTTGTGTGGCTAATATATATTGTTGATCATCATACCAAATTTTACTGACATACCATTCATGAATGGCATCGATAACAACCATAGTGTTTTTATTAAATACATGTTCATGAATTGACATATCGAATGATTTACCACAAAAGACTACAACTGAGTAACTATTGAAATAATGAAAATCTAGGATCTCATCATGTTGACCACAAAATGGTGTACAATATTCTAGGAATATATCAACACCACTATTTTTCAGTAGTGTGTTGGAGATCACAACTACATACGACAAATCAAACACCATTTACTATGCAGACAATGTAATAATATGCATTTAACGAACCATATGTCAAGACCTTTAATTTGTCGGTACAATTTGAAGACATAAGATAAATCTGTTAGGAAATATAATATTATACATTTAATAAATAATATGATTTAGTTTTAAAATATAAATATATAATGTATTTACCTTATAACTAAACCATGAAGGAAATACCATTATGACATCACTTTCTAAGGATTTTGATGTGAATTCGTTGGATGTAGGAAAACAATCATATTAGTTTAAGGAGATCATAACATTATAGAATAATTTACTTAAGAGATTATCAAACTTACAGTTTGTAGCCATTGATCTCATCAAAGTTCTTTAGTATAAACCAATGCAACGATTATTTGCCCTCTTGACAACTTTCAACAACTTTCTTATTGGACATTGCTTGACATTATGGTGAGAACACAAAAAATCACCTTTTTGTAAGGCCAAGATACTCATTACTATTAGAACATTTTAATTTGCATGTTTTTCATACACTCAAGATACATACAGAAAAATGTCAAAGCTTCATCTACAACGTAACCCTCTACTATTGATCCTTTTATTGCATTATGAGGGATTTAAACGACCATAAAGGCGCACAACGGAAGCAACAAAAACAGTAATCTTATAAACTAGACATAGATTCATGTTCAACCAATCAATTGAAACTTAAACATAAAGAGAAGGAGAATAGAATACATACCTTTGTAGTTGTTGAAACCTCCGCATATCTTGATCGAATGATAATTGCTATGAGCCCAACGAAGAGCTCCTGTTTCTTAGTTGTACCCAAGGAACATACCACCAACATCTGACCTCACCCGATAGACGAACACCTTGAACTCTACAAACTAGAAACCGGATCTAAGTCCTACACATCGCATAGAGCCCCTTGCACGGTGAGTAGGAGGCTGAGGTTGAGGGTTTTGATATTGAATTGTTACTGTCGAATTATAGGGTTTTACTAGAGAAATTTTCATCATCATATCTAGCCTTTGACCACTCTATTTATAGGGAAGTATTTAAGCCCTTAAGGGATAATTATCTGACCTTCAAATCCCATCATCTAGAACCTGCTAGATCACCAGATTTCATTTAACTAATTAAAGACTTAATTAACTAACATAGTAGGTCCCTATAGTTTTTCTTGTCTCATTAGTTGATTATTTTTGTCCTTGTATGTAACCCGAGAGGACCATACTATTAATAGTAATAAAACCAACTATTATGACTACATACACTATCTTCCAACAACTCCCACTTGTATAAGTCACCAACGCCATATGGTATAATATTCCCTAGTAATAGGTAGAGACTATACGATCCAATATACCTGCCATACTCACAATTTAAAATCATGATACATTCGTTAGATAAGTGGTCAAGGATGCTTTTGTTCTTCTAGATATCTATATTAACATGAGACATGGATAGATGTCAATCTCAAACATTCAAGATTATGTTTCTTGATAGCAACATGTGTCAACTGAAAACAAGCAACATAATTGATCTATTATCAATTACATCTAAGCGCAGCCACACATTTGGATGTGAACACTAAATCATCGAGGGGCCTAAATGTTAGATTAAGGTGGCTAAGCTAGTAAATAAATTGGTATAGTGTTGTAACTAGAAGCATAGTCCTTTTTGGGTTGACCTCAAGAGAAGTCTCCTAGTTGCATAAAAGGAAATAATTTCAATTAGGATTAAATATATTATTTAATTAATTCAAATCTTGATTTGCCTGCAAGTAACCTAAACTATAAATAGGACCCCATGGCTTGCAATTTTCATTCATCACATTACCTAAAAGCGTAAGAACGGAATTCCCTTCATATATCATCTCTCCTCCTCATTTTAAGGTTTCTAGGCTTGGGTGTGAGCAATTAGAGGCATCATCCTTTTGGTGCTTTCTTTCCAAGGAACTTCAAAAGGGTTTGTTTTGATTATTTGCTATAATAATCAAACGTTATGTAACCCTATTTTTTATGTTAATTTCAATTTTCATAGCCTCTTTCTAGGTTTTCTTGATGTTAATAGGTTATTGCTATTAATAGATAAAACCTAGATCCTTTCTAGGTTGCATGTGAACTTAAGGATTTAAGTGTTTTTTCTGCCATATTAATTTTTTTTATAACCTAAAACCCCATCACCAAATATATCGACTTCAACTATTTAAGGAATAAAGAACTAATAACTTCAATTTCATAGATTCTTCCTATTGTTCCATGTATGGCTTCGTGTTACGAATAATGATGGGGAGAAACAAAGACTTAATAGATTGTAGGAAAAAACCATATGCATCTTTATTTGAAGAATATATGATATTATCATCTAAGAATTTCTTGTGACATAATCAATAAAGTAATCTATAAGTGTGGGTTAGTCAAATACCTTAAAATTTCCGTTTTGAAGTACTCATCGTTATTCGTCACAATCTTATGTTATGTCCATCTCCATGGATAATCTACCAATGCTCCATGACAATGTTAAATCACTACTTACTTCCAATAGTAGGACCTACTATGGAAGTTTGAATAAATTAATATATTTGAAGTGGTTCGAAACATAAAAAAGAGGAACACAGTGATAAACTAATGAAATGGTGGATCTCCATTATATATTAAGTTCTCCACTTAATAATCGCAAAATCGGATAAAGACTCATACTCCTTTAATTCCCAAATTAAAAACAATCTAAACTGAAAGTCATCAAGCCAATTTACATGCAAATCTAATGCCTTTTGTTCATGTGTGGCTATCATACTTGGTCAACAACTTTGGCTTAGATAATAGTTTGGTAAGATCGTCTTTCAATATGACAGAATTGAATATGTTGTCATCACATTCGACTAACTATAAATGTGATTTTACTTTTATGAGAATGTGCGATATGAACTTGTGTGAGATGGGATCCTCACTCATGGTATTTCACCCTAGAGTCACAAGAAACTTCAAATGAACCATTAATGACTGAATCCAACAATAAGGTTATTGACGAATCTCTTTTAGTCACACAGTTTGTCATTGCAAACTATCTAACTACAATATACTCTAATTATGTTGTCAAAACGACTTAGATATATTACTTGGTACTCTTCCAAGCTACGACTTCATCACTTATTACGAGTATCAAATCTGACTGCTAATAGAAAGATATATATTACTGTGGAACTTAGCATTAATGTGACTCTTAAATTGATCTATTTGATAATACTATGATCACATCTTTTGTCCTATTAGGAAACCAATGAATGTTCTTGATATTAACTTGTCGATTCTCACATAATGGATCTAATACAACTTGTTATTCTCAAGACATACCGGTCATTAGAACGAGTATATGTCAAGGAATACATGATCGAACCTTTAGCAAAAGCATCTGGGACTCGACTCAATTCCTCTAGCTCAACATAGAACTAGGACATTTGCTTTTTCCCAATATCATGTCATGCTTTATAAGCACAGACTCTTTTGAAGTTCTACATCTTGAGTTTCCTCGAGACTCCATGTAATTTGTCCTAGTTCAATGAATTACTCAGATCTATATCCATAGACTCGAAGTACACACTTTTTTTTCTCCCATGTCTTTTATAACGAAACAATCCCTATGCCAAGTTAATATTGTACATTTTGAAAAGTTAGGACATTGTTTTCTACGAATCATATATTATCCATATATAGTACAAGGGTGACAAAAACTCTTCCAGTAGCTTCGACGTACTTATAACATATATTTTATTTTTTGAAACTCAAACTTTTTTTCTTTCACATTAAAACAAATAATTTAAATATGTTAGTGCCAACTTTAGGCTCTTTGTTGGTTGACCCTTGATTCTTATCAAGGTCAGTGTGTCTCCCATTAGATCCTTTGGATATCAGCTTTCTCTTTAAAAGATTTTCCCTATGAGCAACAAACAGTTTGTTCTTGGAGGGTTTGTAAAACAACTACCTAAAAATCTAGTTAGGATGTCGAACGAAATAACACATATCATAGAGTTTTTTGTAAACCTTTTCAGTTTATAGAAGACTAAGGAATCTAATCACACTTGTGCATGGTATAATCCATAAAATAAAAATATGACTCATTAATCACCAAATCACTCAACGATTTGTTTCTCTATCCTACTACATTGCTTGTGGTACTGTTTTGGGGTGAGACAATTTGTAAAGCTGTTTCTCATTTCCTTAAATGATCATTAAACCTTTTGACTAAGATTCTTAGTATCCCTGTTGGATTAGAGTTTCTTATCATAATTAACATTTCAATCTTAACTTTGTTTTATTAGATCTCTGAACACCTCAAAGGTTCTAGACTTATTTTTATTCAAATAAACATCTTCATACATTTGGAGGTAATTGTAACACTCACAGATTCAGGCAAGTCAATAAAGATATAATATGCGTTAAAAATGAATTTTGATAGAATAATATTCAGAAATAATCTTAAACAAAGTTATAGTATATGTGACAAGGATTCCATACATATAAAGAACAATGAAATCCAACTTTGTATGAATAAGTTGTGCTTCTTTGAAGTTCAACATAGCCGTATACGACTTAGAAATCGAAATTAAAATCAGTCAATTGTTAGGAAAAACAATCTAAATGAGAATTGAAGATCTTATTAATATCTATCTATCGATATAAATACAATAAAAAATAGATATCGTATGAGCGACTTATGACTTTGATACGTGCTTTAACAATATAAGCTTGTTAAAAATATAGCTTTAAAAATAAAGTTAGAATTAGCTGATGGAGTCTAAATTAAAGTTGTAGATCATGTCGATAGCTAAACGTGTATATAAAATGCATCGAAAACGGAGCTCATATGAATATATGATTTTTTGAAGAAAATAAGATTTTTCGTGTGCAGCCGCACACTCAGACTACAGGCGTGGCACACCTTAACACTCCAGCAGCTTCGCGACACATGTCACCAATCAGACAAGGCCACATCAGCACCCCGAGAATTTGTGTTGTGTGCCCCAACAGAGTGCGTTGCACGCTTATGCTTTACATCCTTATATAAACTGCGTTTTGTAGCCTCATTTCTCACCCCTTTCGTCTGTATTCTCTCTGGAATGATCTCATATATCTAGCCCTTTACTCTCTAGTATTTGACCACTTTAGTGAGGCTCTGCGGTCTCATAAATATGGTAATCAAAACTCATGAGTCGGAGTTCTACCCACATTATTTCTTGTTTTTTCGCTAAAAGCTTTGTAAGTTAAACTACACTTATTTTATTAAAGTGTAACTTTTAATTATAGGCATAGTCTTATGAACCTATAATTAAGATTAATCAGTAATTCCATGTTATTATATTGACTGATCTACTTAAGTAGATTATGTCTAGCTTGGATTTAGTAAGATGTTTAAAGTGGGATTTCCTAACTGTATACTTTTAATACCAAGCGAACCCTACCTCTGATATGATCCTACCTGGTTGTTCCTTACTTGATAGTTCTTGATGTAGACATTGTGATTAGTGAGGAATCTAGACTATCATTAGTCGCCATTAATATACAACTAAGACTTAGTAATTTGAACGTAGGTCACGTCGTAGGAAAATATAAAGTACCAATGCGAAGTTCTTATCAAATTATGAGGCATCCACTTTTATCAAGTGAGTACATAGTTACTTTCATCTTACACGTAGATATCAAGTAATTAACTCTCTTATATGTCCTATATGCTTATTATCTACCTTCTTGATAAATGTGCTAAATAAGATCAAGAATTTTTACTCGCAATAAATTATATATGTAATTTTATTATACTTATATTGTATTGGGTAAAAGGATCGAGAGAGAAAAGAGATAATATAATGATGAGACACCATCCCAGAGATAGAATAGCGGTGAGAGACCATACTGGACTGAGGGTAGTTGTCTAGCAGAATATTGATGACAACAACAGACTTCTAGAAAGCCAAGTGGAACACTAGCAGATTCACAATCTTTAGGTGTCAATGAATCATATTATCCTAGAGTATGGATTGTATGTTCATTCGAGTACTCTATCCCCCTCATGGGTGCCTTACGGACATGTATTGCTAAGAAATCTTCGAGGCAATAATGTCTACTCATTGTTACAAAGATCATTTAGGATAGGTCCCATGGGATTATCATATTTGGATCAAAGAGTGAGAGTAAAGGGTAGGGGTAATTTGGATTAATATATTTGGTGTGTTATATGTACCTAAAAATAATATAATAATAATATTGTGGTTTGAAAACCCTATGTGCTCACCAGGCTCCCAAGCCTGTCCCACTCAGTTTCTTTGTATCATAGGTAATGGTACAAAGGTATAATTCACTGAGAGATTCAAGGAGTATAGGACACTAGTACAATGAGTTATTGTAAGGTCTGTAATGATTATGTTTCTTGTATCAATTATGACATCCCAAAGTTGTAATAATCATTGAAAAACATTTATTCGGAAATACTTTTTATGGTACAAATTCTGAATTTATAAATAAGCTTTGTTTTAAAATGAGCATAAATAAAACGGTCATTTTTAGCCAAGAAAATTAGGGATGTCACATTTGGTATTAGAGCATTAGTTTAAGTGAACTGGGAATTTAGAGCCCTTCTAGACTTAATCATAGAATGCTAAGAAATGATCATGAGACGAGTGTCTATTTATTTTAGGTAGTATACTTAAATTAAAACAAGTAATAGAATACTTTAGGGAATGTTCCTTAATTTTTATTATGTGCTAAATGATTTGTAGCATGCTTTAGGTTGCGTACCTATAATTTCTATTACTTGATTTAAGGTCTGTTGCCGACCTAGGTTAGGAAATTTTATGTGTTTATATTTCTAAGTGTTTAATTATGGTCTTAGAATGGGCATATAACTTTTTGACGTGATAAGGAGAATTATGCGTATAAACCTTCCATATCTATATTCTCGTCTAGATACACTAAACGTCGCTTTAGTGTAAAAAACATCATCATGAGAACTCGTAGTGGATTAGGAAACAGTAATGAGAATCGGAAGCCTGAGCCCCTGTAATCGGGCGTGCACCTAGAGTTGTGCCGCCAACTGAACCTGTCACCTGGAGTTAGCCGGACAGAGAGAGGATATGAGACAGCTTACCCGAGAGAATGGAAGAGAAATCATTGTGGCTGTCATGTAGCCTAAGCTTAATGAGCAACAATCCAAGGAAGGAAATTATAGTAGGACAGTGAGTTCTATGGAACCCCAAGTGGTTAGGAGGAATAACCCTAAAGTGGAGATTGAAAGGAGTGAATACAAGTACACGGACTTTACGATTTCCAAACCATCAAATTTTAGTTGAAAGGATGGTTTGATCAAAGTTATGGATTGGATTTCTGAGATGAAGTTAGCTTTCATAACTTGTGGTTGCAAGGGCAAGTTGCATAACACTTATGTTGTATGTCAGTGTAGTGGCGGGGTTGTTTGCTAGTGGAATACGTTAGGAAAGATTTTAAGCCCTAATGAGCTACTACAACTAAAATGGGAAGAGTTCTTGGTTCACTTGAAGCACAAGTTTTGCTCAACCCAAAACATGCTAGAGCTAGAGAACCAACTTTTAACATTAAAGAAAGGAAACATGGCGGTTGACAAATACACCAACACTTTCATAGACAAAATGGAGTTTGCTTTATGGTTTTGTGAAAAATTGCTGTGAGCACCTCATTGACCATGATTTTGAAACTTATGAGTTTGATCTTGCTTCAACTTTTCTCTAAAACCACTTTTATTTTTGTTTTGAACTCTATTGTTCATTCCTTTATGAAAAAATTCCGATGATTCTTTTGAAAAATGATTTTGTGATTGATTTGAAAATTTATATTGTTGATTTAGTCATGACTTTTGTTGTGTTTGTTTTTGGTTTTCAAACTTTTCTTCCAATAAGCTTTATTTTGAGCTTTTTGATTTGATAGAGACTTTGTCAAACGTAATTTTTCATCTTGTTTTTTGAAATCTTGAGCCTATGCATTTTGACTTTTCAATCCATCTAATAAATACTTGTCAATAGATTTTGACCTATCTTCGATAAAAGATTGAGTTCCTTTCACAAACCAAACACTAGATTTGTCATTTTTATTCTATTTGGAAAAATTTGACTCTTGTGACGTTGAAAATTTTTGATCTTCGATTCAAACCATTATCGACAACATTCTGATTTGAGTAAAAACCCTCACGAGTCACTTTCAAATTGTCATCTGAGTTAATCAAAAAGCCTTCTGCGCTATCACCTTCTTCACGATCATAACATATCTCTTTAACTCTTGTTTTGAGACTAAAGCCAATGGACCACTAAAATTCATTTTTTCCTTCTCATCAACAACTTCTTTAACCTCATAATCATTAGCTTTAAGTACGTTATAGAGATTTAACAGTAAGTAAGTATTGAAGTTCTCTTGAGTTTTGATCATAAAAGCAGATATTCTTCTATTCCTTCCTTAAACAAAGAATAAAGGTAATGTTGAACTCCAGAACACTACTAATAACATTGTACCTTGAGCATTTATAGATAAGATATTTGAAATGATTATAATATGCTTTGGTAGATTTAGTTTCCTTCTGCTTGAAATTAGCTAACTCAAACAAACATTGAGTCACCAAACTCTTCTTTCTATGCTCATTTCCTTCAAATTTCTCCTTCAAAGTGTTCCGGATCTCCTATGTAGCCTTGCATTCATGGATGTAACCATAAAAAATTGGTAGTAAAGCTATTTGTAACTCATGAATACATATTTTATCGTTGGCTTCTTGTTTCACATGAGTTATGGTCAAATCTTCACTTTCTACTATCGTTCCCACTGCTTGAACATGATCAGCTCGATATAGACCTTTATCAAGATCTTCCTAAATTCCGTTGAGATAATCATCCATCCGATCAGCCCACTGATCATAGTATTCTAGAAGCAACATAGGATTTCCATGGATGAACCAAGAAGACTAGTGTAATTCATCATTGTATCCACGGTTAAATTTGTCATTAATTCGATCATAAAATAAGCAAAGCTTGAAAAAGGATGACATCATATACAAATGAGTGATTTACGATTGCAAAATTGCTAGATTACAGTGATCGATCAAAGAATTACATTTTCAATTATAGAAAATGTTGATTCATAACGAATGAGTATACAAAATAAGAATCAGAAATGATTTCTTCAATCAATTTGTAACATTAAAAAATCACAACAATTTTAAACTTTTAAAAAACAACCCAGTTACTCAAAAAGTGTTTACATAACAATTGTTACCAAAAATATTATTTAAAATCAGAGTCTCCAAAGATCCAACATCATAAAACCAAGGATGTGTACGGTTACGCCTTCTCCTTGGCATGGTCCTCAGAAGTACCTGAAACAAAAGTAAAATTGTAAGCCAACGCTTAGTGAGTTCCCCCTAAGTACAACCACATAAACATATCAAAGGACAACATGTATATAGAGCCTTCCGCATGACTCGACCTCCTACCCGGTCCTTCAGCCGATTTGGACTGCTCTTTAGGCCTTCGGCCTAACTGGACCGCCTCGCAAGTCTTCAGTATATCTGGACTACCCTAGGTGTCTTGGCCTTGAGTATCAACTGGTCTGCCTCAACACAGTAAACCATAATTATAACATATCAATATAAACATTATCATAATAATCAGCTACACAGGTAATACTAGAGATCTACCAGTCTAATTATGTAACCAGTAAACACATATCTTACCATAATAGCATAAAAAAAAATTGGATATCTAGTCCAATGGGCCAGCCTCAGTGCCTTCGACCCATAAGTACAGTGAGGAAAACTCACCGTAAGTCCGAATATAGTCTGAATGAATCTATGCTCCGACAACCAACTCTACCCGACTCCTAATAATCAAAACATTTCCCAATCCAAATTAATTTTAATTTCCAAAAATACCTTGGTCAAAATTGGACAAAATCAATGAAATCAGTCGCGTTAACTCAGCTGAGTCAACTCACCCCTCGTATGCGGGGCGTACTTCGAATGTACGTAGGGCGTACTCACTGTCCGAGGAGTCGGGGCCCTGACTGCGTACGCGCAATGTACAAATTGGTACACCCAGCATATGCACTGATTCTCCACTTAATGAAGTAAGAGCTTATTACTTAAGCTATCACGACCAAATTGCTAATCTAAGTCCCAAATATCATCCTTGACCATAAAAGTTTCCAACTTTATGGTCTTGCAAGGCTAATAAGTGCTAAATGCTAGAAGCCCAACCCTATTAACCCATTAAGACAATCAAACACATGCATGGAAAAGGATTAAGAGCCAAGACCCTATTTTTATGCTTCTAAACCCTTCAAAACATCTGAAAGGACAGCTAGAATGGACTAGAGCATGCCATACTCCAAAAAGGTCAATATTGTTGGATTAGATGTCTAAGCCCATAACTATTATTGGTATATACTTGACCCGAGAGACAACATGGTCCATTTGGGTTGCATATCATCAAAACAATTTGTTAGGATGGACTCTTGAGAGAAGGTTATATATGATTTACTAATATATTATATGCTATAATATATTAATATGAAATCATATGTTTTAATTAGTATTGATCAACAATTAATTTAGTGATCAAAGTAGACTAATTAAATCTATGGGGACTAATTATGGTAATTAGTTATATTTATATGTGTTGGGCTTATGATCCATGTTGGACCAAGTTAATGTATGGATACATAAAGAGTTGGGCCACATGAACCATGGATCATAGCACCCATGGGTATCGATTTGGATTATACCCATGACCCTTGGAATCATACATATAAATATGTCTATTCATAGCCAAAAACACTTAGACATGTTCTTGGAGTTCATGGAGGTGTTTTTGGTGCATGGAGATTCTCTCTCAAGAGCCACCTTTGTTCATGATGTGTTGTGACTTCATTTGAGGCTTCCACACTATTGGGGCTAAGCTCTTAAGGCCAAATACATCAAGACTCCAAGCTACATAAAAGGTATGTTACTCTAACTAGTATCTTGTATGGTATATAACAATTGCATGCTAATTATAGGATTAATACCTTGGAAACATCATTACATGTATAATTTGTGAAAACATAGATCCAAGGTATTTAGGGTTGTATGTGCACCATAGGATGGTGTAGTATACAAAACCTAACAGTGGTATCAAAGCCTAGGCTTGGTTTTCAATTATACTTGATGCAGTAGCTTGAAAATCGAAATTATGGCTTTCTAGACTGTGGACTCGCCGAGTTCAGTGGGGGACTCGCCGAGTCCAAGAGTAAACTTATCCAAATCGCCGAGTTGGTTCCTGCACTTGACAAGTTGGTGCTCCATAGGGCGGATTTTCGACTTTTAAGGTTGGAATTGGACTAGGATCATCACCCTAAACTGTTTTGAACTTATAAACTTGTTTTTGATGTGTTAATGATCATGCTAATCCAATTTCAAATATATTTGTCAAAGTTTCAAGTTTTATATTAAGTTCATGTGATTCTTGAAAAATGTTGATGTGAATTATCTTCTTCTTATGAGTTAGTTTAGCTTAATAGAAAGGAATATGTGATAATTGTTTTCGATCCATATTGATCTAAAAGTTGTTCGTAATATGTGTTTTTGTAACTTGTTCTCAAGTTATAAGAAAAGTCTCATTTATGAATTTTAAAACTCAAAAGTTTTCCATAAGTTATGAAAATGAAGAGTCTCTGTTTAAATGTTTTAAAGTCTTCCATAACTTTTCCTCAAGTTATGGAACTTGAAGACTTTTTTCATTAAACTACGTACTTTAAACTCATAAGTTATGAAAACCAAAAGTTTTTGAATTGTTCGAAATTGGCCTCAAGTTTTGGAATTTGTAAAGATTCCCCCATGAATACTTTAATTCCAAGTTAAACCCTTAGAATTTTAATAGTTTAAAATTCAACCCTTATACTATTATAATATTATAGGTTTAATATTTATATATATGTATAAGAATAAGTCAGTCTTACCGTTAGTAGGCCTCATTCACGAAACTGGTCTATAATGGGGTATAAGGTTACAGCCTATAAAATGGCAGTTTAATGGGTGCCTACTCTCACCCACCGCTTCCTTGACTGGTGGAGGGTCATTAGCCGAACGGGTAGGACAGGACATTAATTCTCCCTTCATTAAATGTATAATGATAAACATAAAGTAACCAAACTTTATTAAATTTCCAATCTTAGTTACTTTAGGAAAATATGAATTTGGTGCTAACCTATGAAATTACACTTTGTACCTTACCAAGTCGTTAGTGGAGCGTGTGTAGTTAACCGGCACACTAACATGGACTAGTAAGAATGGAAAAGAGTAACTTAATGTTTATCATAGATTAGTGGAGCGCGTGTGGTTAACCAACAAATCGATTAGGTGATAAAAATTAAGGGTACCAAGTTAATTTGCATGGTTATTCACACCTTGTTTGTGATCCTCAGCATCCTAGTTACAAACTTGAGAGGGCACAATCGAGATTTAAAAATTCCATTAAATAGTTCAATGAATCTCAAAGGATCTAGGAGTTTCAATCCAATTAAAACTTAATCAACAATTTCATTTTTCATGGTGGAAATTGGTAAATCGGCATTTACCTACCTTCAAATATTTTATAGCTTGGATTACGACATCCCTCTTCCAAGATATAAAATATTGTGTTGGGTCCTAGCCTTAATATTTCATATTAGGTGTTATATTAAGGACTTAAATCAACTAACTTGAATTTCTCCCATTTTTGAAGTCTGGTTCAGACAACTATGGTGTTGCCAAATCACTTGGAACCAACTTTCCTAATGAAGATGATGTCCCATGGTTGAATCATGGAAATCATACTTCATTTCCTCCACCTCCTCCAATTATTCTCCCTAACCCACAACTTCTTGAAAAGTTCAAGGTCACTCAATCCCTATTGGCAAGCAATGTGTATATGTGCTCACATCTTGGAGATGAAGTCACATATTGCCAAGCCGGGAGAGTAAGGTGTTGAAGTCTCAAGGAAGTTGACTATTGATTGGGTTCTTCAATCACTTTCCGAGTCTTATAGTGAGTTCATTAAGGACTACTGTAACAACGTGAAAATTTAAAACAATTTTTCATATTTCAATCATAACATATCTCATACAAATCATCTCAAAACTCAAGTGTATCAAATGTTATCACGTAAAAACATATCCCAGAATCTCAAATACAAAATCCTCTGTCAATGTGTACAAATAAAGTCGGTGCCTTCCCGTGATCCTCGCTAGTACCTGAAACACAAATCACATAACACGGTAAGCATAAATGGTTAGTGAGTT
The DNA here is from genome assembly GCF_002870075.4 of Lactuca sativa. NCBI lineage: Eukaryota > Viridiplantae > Streptophyta > Magnoliopsida > Asterales > Asteraceae > Lactuca > Lactuca sativa. The sequence goes on from NC_056629.2 coordinate 75,650,918, forward strand.
CCCCAAAATACCACATACAACACATAAGCCACTAGAGGCTATAACTCGGTTTGACCCTCCGGTCATTATGTCTCAGTGGGACCCTCCAGTCCCGTAGCTCGTTGGACACTCTGGTCCGGTCCAGGTCATTGGACCCTCCGGTCCGGTCTAGCTCGTTGGACCCTCCGGTCTGGTCTGAATCATTGGACACTCCGGTCCGGACTGATTAAGGACCCTCTGGCCGCATGACTCGTTGGACCCTCTGGTCTGGTCTATATAACACATAGCATACATATAATGTACTGCACATAAATATCAAACATACACATACACATAAGACCCTCCGGCCTGCACATAGATACCACTCTAGGTAATATATAGTGAGAAGACTCACCTCGGGTATTCTCGGAAAGTCTCGAACAAAAAAAAACTGGTCTAGCCTTCACCTAATCAAATAAAGTAATTTACCGCTACTTAACAACGATTCTCAAAGGATAGGATACTCCCTTCCTATAATCTCTCAGAATGGGGAAAAGACCATTTTGCCCCTCCAATGGTCCAAATGTCCAATTGTTGACCAAACCCTAAAAGTCAACAAATGTCAACAGAGGGTAGTACGTGGGGTGTATTAACTCTATACACGGGGCGTACCCCGGCTTATCCAGAATCGGGGATCTCAACCCCTACACTACGTGTTCTTGGATTTACGCCTAGCGTAAGTCCGAGTTTAATGCTCTTAATGGTTTTTGGTCTGAAACGGTTAAGACACAAGCTTATATTCCAAATCTGGTCCTTCTAATGCTTCTTAACCGAGAAAGTTGAAGCCTTTAAGCCTTTGCATGGCTGTAAAGGTCACTAATCACTTCAAACTCTTATCCTCTTTCCTCATTAAGCCCTTATCTCATGCATGACTCAATAATATTGATCAAGATTGGATTTTTATAGATCTACAACACATTATGTACTGAAATGGGGCAGATCAAGGCTTATGGAGACCATTTACACATAAAGTCTCCATCTTTGGGACAAAAACCCTAAAAATGACCCATAAGGCACAAATCCAAAAAGGTTAAGAAGGCTTTGAGCTTTTTACCTCCAAATGATGCTCCAACCTCTGTAAAGCTCAGATCGAAGGCTTTCACTTCAACTCTAGGTTCTACAACGGCCCTTCTTCTCTTCAAAATCCCACAAGAACACTTTATCAAGCTCAAACACCCACAAACAAGCTCAAGAATGAGGGTTGGATCTTTTAGGGTTTCACTCACTAGAAAGGGTGGCTGGGATGGAGGCCATAACATTCCTTTTATAATGCTCAAGTATCATTTAGGGTGTCATGTCCGAGCCCAACACGCCCAGTGTACACTATGGTACGCCCAACATACTAAGTAGCATCCGATTCAAGAGCAAGTGCATGAGTACTTACAACTTACTCTTCAGTACGCCTAGCGTACTCATTTGCTACAACATTCTTCCGTGGACTAGTGTTGACAACTTGGAAAAGAAGAGGGATTAAATAGCAATACCTGATTTCTGGATGTTACAATTCTCCCCCACTAGAATCAGACTTCGCCCCCGAAGTCTCACTTTGCAAATAACTCTGGATGCTGCTCCCGCATCTCCAACTTTGGCTCCCAAGTCAGCTCAGACCCTCTCCGATGTTGCCACTGGACCTGAACCAGAGGCACCTCCTTGTTCCTCAGAACCTTGATCTTTCGATCCAAGATCTCAGTCGGCCTCTCAACGTAATTCAGGCTCGCATCCACCTGAATATCCTCTAGCGACACTACTGTCGTCTCATCGGCTATACATTTCCTCAACTGGGATACGTGGAAAGTATCATGGATCTTGCTCAACTCTGCATGTAGCTCTAAACGGTAAGCTACCCTACCCAATCTAGCTGTCACCCTGAAAGGACCAATGTATCGGGTCCCCCGCTTTCCGCTTTTCCTGAATCAGATCATTCATTTCCAAGGAGATACCTTTAGGAGTAAAAAGTCTCCGATCTGGAACTCGAGCTCGGATCACCGCCTATCCACATATATCTTCTGGCGGCTCTGGGCTATCAGTAACCTCTGTCTGACCTGTTGTATCTGCTCAGTCATCTTAAGCACTATCTCTGTGCTACCCATCACTCGCTGCCCTACCTCCTCCAACAGATAGGGGTCCGACACCTCCTCCCATATAAAAGCTCAAAGGGAGGCATACCAATGCTGGAATGGTGGTTGTTGTTATAAGAAAACTCAGCACCAGGTAGATAGGTGTCCCACCTTCCACTGAAGTCCATAACACATTCTCGAAGCATGTCCTCAAGCGTTTGAATTGTCCGCTGACTCTGTCCATCCTTCTTTGGGTGGTAAGTAGTACTGAAGTGCAATCTCCTACCTAACTCCTCATGAAACTTCTTCCAGAACCTGGAAGTGTGTAACATCCGAATTTCTAGGTATTATGTTTGATCATTTTTTTTGAGTAAAAGAGAGGGACTCGACGAGTTGAGTCATAGACTCGTCGAGTAGGACCGCGATTGCTGATTGGATTGATGAATGGACTCAACGAGTTAGCAAGGGTGCACTCGACGAGTCCGCGCTGTGGAATGAAACCCTAATTCTCGGGGTCTGTGCCCTATTTAAAGGCCTTCATGGCCTCCATTTGTAGCTACCAGTCCTAAGAGAGAAACCCTAGAGAGCTTGAGCGAGTTGTGAGAGAGATTGAGCTATTTTGATCATTTTTGGTGTGGTTTAGCCAAGGAGAAAGTGTTTCCAACAAGAGGAGGTCAAGGGGATTGCTATTCTATGGGTTTCCAGCATGGATATGCAACTTTGAGGTAGAAAATCGATCCCTTTTTCAGTTTAGTATGAAATCCTAGAACTTTAGGGTTTTCTATACCCTTTATTGGCTTGATTTGATGCTTATGTTGTCCCACTGAGTGATAGACTTTCGATCCGGACCTTTTGAGGTCCAGAGAGCCTTAGCCAACCTACTTTATGTGGTTTCATGGAGGAAATGAACTTAGGTTGCCCTTTTCGTAGTTATTTCACCAAAAGAAGCTTTATGGGTGTTGCATGTGTAGCAAGATTCGACCTTTACGTGATTATTATGCTTGGGAAGGTAAGATCTATGGATTAGAGAAACAGATCTGACCTTAGAAGGTCGTTTTAGTATGATCATGGAGGCAACTCGCCGAGTTCATAAGTGGACTCGACGAGTCGAGTCGGGGTTGCCTTGCGATTCGTGACAGGAGGAACCCATCGAATGGAAGGATGACTCGACGAGCCAAGAGGGGCTAGAAGGAATCAGAGGACCCGCTTGGACTCGTCGAGTCGCCCATGTGCACTCGACGAGTCGGGTCAAAGTTTGACCGTTGAATTTCGTTGACCTTAGGGTTCTGACCAAGACTGATTCAAGAGAGTTCGGGGAGGGGTAGAAAGCCCTTCTACCCAATCTTTAGAGATGAGTATATGAGAGAGTATTGATCAGGGATGTTATTGGAATGATAGGTGGAGGCTAGGTCGGGACGTTGAGCACGAGAGTTTATCCGACTTCATTCGAGGTGAGTCTTCTCACTATACATAATCTAGAGTGGTATCTATGTGTAGATCGGAGGGTCTTGTGTGTTATGTGTATGTATGAGATTATGTGCTATGTGATATATGTATGCTAAGTCATTGTATAGAGCGGACCGGAGGGTCCAACAATATAGACCGGACCAAAGGGTCCAACGATACAGACCGGGTCGAAGGGTCCAACGAGCTATGACCGGACCAGAGGGTCCAACGAGCTACGGGACTGGAGGGTTGTACTGTAGCCTCGAGTAGCGTATGTGTTGTATGTGGTATTTTGGGGAACTCATTAAGCATTTATGCTTACAGTTGTGGTGTTATGTGTTTCAGGTACTAGCGAGGACCATGGGAAGGCACCGGCATGATACGTACACACTGAGAGGATTTATGTATTTGAGATCTTGGGATTTGTTTGTTGTGAGATCATGTGACACAATGGATTACTATGATATTTTATGCATGAATGTATGTTTTAAAAACAAAAAATTGTTTTTGAAATTTATGTTGTTACAATGTGAAACGTACATCTCGGTCTGACACAATCGAGATCGGCACTAAATGTCGCGACACCACCTCTCTCACATATATCTCTACCAGCCTCTCTGCAGAAGAGCTCTCACTGATAGCAAGGAAATGAGCGCTCTTCATCAGCCGATCCACAATCACCCAAATTGCATCAACACCCCTCGTGGTCCTCGACAATTTGGTGATGAAATCCATAGAAATCTATTCCCACTTCCACTGGGGAACCTCTAGCGGCTGCAACTTGCCATGCAGACGCTGGTGCTCGGCCTTAACCCGGCAACAGGTTAAGTACCTCTCTACTACCCACGCAACATCCATCTTCATACAGGGCCACCAATAATCTCTCTTCAGGTCCAAATACATCTTAGTGGCCCCAGAATGGACCAAGAATCTCGACCTGTGTGCCTCCTCCAATAATATGCTAAGTGCCCCGCCCATAAATGACACCAAAATCCGACCATGAAAGGTCATAAGCCCTCGGCTATCAGTAACAAGCTCGGATACCTACCCCATCACCCCCTCTCTCTTGCGGTTCCCTGGTCTCACAGCCTCTACCTGGTCCTCTCGGATGGTATCCAATACCGCAGTCATCATCGTCATCCTCATACATATATCTCGTATCGGGGCACTCTCTGCCCTGCGGCTCATAGCATCGGCTACCACGTTAGCCTTGCCCAGGTGGTATAGGATCTCACAGTCATAATCCTTCACCAGATCCAACCATCTCCTCTGGTGCATATTCAGGTTGGGCTGTTCCATCAAATAGTTCAAACTCTTGTGGTCCGTGTATATGGTACACCGAACCCCATACAAATAATGGCGCCATATCTTGAGGGCGAACACCACTCCCCCCAACTCCAAATTGTGGGTGGGATACCTCGTCTCATGAGGCTTCAATTGCCTTGATACATTTGCTATCACGTGCCCTCTCTACAAAGGAACTGCACCCAACCCTGATATGGACACATCACAATAAACCACAAAATCCTCCATTCCCTCCGGAAGGGATAACACCGGGGCTTCGCGTAATCTCTGACGAAGCGTCTCAAATGAGGTCTGCTGCTTTGGACCCCAAGTAAAAACAACGCCCTTCCGGGTCAGTCTGCTGAGGGGAACGACAATCTTGGAGAAATCCTTGATAAATCTACGATAGTAGCCGGCCAACCCTAGAAAACTCCTGATCTCGGTGAGGGATCTCGGCTCCTCCCAACTCATAACAGCCTCAATCTTGGCCGGATCGACCAATATCCCATTCAGATTGATGAGATGTCCCAAGAACTGGACCTCTCGTAACCAGAAATCACACTTGGAGAATTTGGCATAAAGCCTCACCGATCTCAATACTCCAAAAATCTCTCTCAGATGCTCCTCATGTTGCTCTCTGGATCTCGAATACACTAGAATATTGTCGATGAACACAATCACCGATCGATCCAACATCGGTCTGCATACACGATTCATGAGATCCATGAACGCTACTGGTGCATTGGTGAGCCCAAAAGGCATCACCACGAACTCGTAATGCCCATAACGAGTCTTAAACGCCGTCTTCTAGATATCCTCATCCCGCACCCTCATCTGGTGATATCCAGACCTCAAGTCTATCTTGGAGAACCAAGACGCACCCTGAAGCTAATCGAATAGATTGTCGATCCTCAGAAGTGGATAATGGTTATTGACCGTCAACTTGTTCCACTCCTGGTAATCAATGCACATCCAGTGTGAACCATCCTTTTTCTGGAGGAAAAAGATCGGCGCTCCCCATGGCGAGCTACTCGGTTGGATGAATCCCTTCCCCAATAACTCCTGAAGCTACGAGGATAACTCCTGCATCTCCGGTGGCGCTAGGCGATAGGGTACCTTGGCAATAGCTGCCGCCCCCGGAACCAAATCGATGCGAAACTCCACCTGCCTCTCGAGAGGCGCACCCGACAACTCCTCGAGGAAAACATCCGGAAACTCTCGCACTATCGGAACCTTACCGACATAACTGGGCCTCTCCCTAGCAACTCGTGTATCTATCACATAGGTTATCAACCCTCTACAACCCTGCTGTAGACTCTGTCTCACTCTGGCAGTCGAGCAAAATGCTGACCCAAATCGGGTACCCTCGCCATACACCGTGAGTACTCCCTCACTAGGGTCTCGTATGGTCACCAACTGATGCTCGCAATCGATAATAGCTCCAAATTGGCTCAACCAGTCCATCCCCATGACGACAAAGACATCCCCCATCGCAATCGTTACCAGATCTATCGGGAACTCAACACCGAATGACATTAGTAGCATACACCGCTCACTCATCAGGTATAGAAACTTACAGATGTTGACTCAACACCTCTCGTCAGATACTGATGTGTTGACTAAATGCTAATGACATGAAAGATCGACTCGCACCCGAGTCAAATAACACTAAAGCAGGTACAGAACTCACAAGAAAAGTACCTATGCATATCGCAATATAAGAACAATATCTCAAACTCGGTGTAAGTAAATAAAAGAATACATACCAGCCACGAAATCGGGCGTTGCGCAGACCTACTCCGTTGTCAACAGAAAGGCTCTTCCGCGAACCTTCGGTGCCTTGGCCTTCGCTGGCCGGGCCTCGGTGGCTCTAGTAGCAGCAAGTACAGATCCCTGAAGTAGTTGTGGGCACTCGGCCTTCCGATTGTCAGTTTGGTTGCAGTGGAAGCAAACTGCAAACCCCATGGGGCACTCCTTCGCAACATGCCCCTCCTTTCCATACATGTAGCACACCCCCGCTCTGCACACTCCCTCATGGCTCTTGCCGCACTACCCATAAGTGCGGCCCCTCGGTCCTCCAGATTTCGAATCAGCGGGCTTTGCCCGCTTGGCTGTCGGCTAAGACTGAGCCGGCCGCCTGTCCCTCCTCTGAGACTCGACCTCCTCACTGGCCTGAGTCTCTAGCTCGATCTCTCTCTTTCGGGCATTTTCCTAGAGCTCGGCAAATGTCCGGTATGACGAGGTTGCCACGAACTCACGAATGTATCTCCTCAGTATGCTCAGATATCGACTCGTGCGTTCCTGCTCAGTAGACACATGCTAAGGGCAAAACAACGCCCTCTCATGAAACATCCGTGTAATCACAGTCACGGACACTGTCCCCAGCTTGAGGGACAATAACTCCTGGGGTAATTGTCTTTCCAGCCCATTCAGCCAAAAAGATATGATTTTAGGGCTTTTTGGGAATGATATATCTTACCGGGAAAGACCCCTTTTTTTGTGCAAATCAAACAATCTTTCCGGTCCATTCAGCCAGAAAGATCTGTTTGGACCTGGAAAGATGTGTATCAAACGGGGCCTCAGTCAGAGCAGCATATCGCTCTTCAAATGTCTCAATCAGCGTGGTCTTGATAAGCCCAAATATCTCCTGTATCTCAGCCTAAATGGTTGCGGCCACCTCCTCATGAATCATACTATGGACCTCCTCATCGCTAGTACCACTGGTACCACTGCCTCCTGGTTTGTGGCGCGTCCCCACCATGATGCCTCTAAAATATGACACAAAATAATCTGAGTCTCGACAAAGATTACTCATACTCGATCAACTGTTCCTACTTGTTCCTTAGCATCCAAAGGATTTCTACTTGAGATGTTTACCAATCCAGTGCTTTCAATAGTACGATCCCTATACTACCTTCCACAAAGCATCGGTATTCACCCCAAGTCCTCCTCCTAGGGTCCCAGATCAAAAGTAATCTATATCTCACTAAACACAGGCTACCCTCTAGTAGACCAGTCATAAGCTCATCGCTGCTACCTATTCACTCTCGAAGTATCTCATAGTAGCAGTAATCTCCTAGGCTAAGGCATCACAAATCAGGCCACTCTAGTCATAGATATGATTACCTAGCCTACTCTAGCATGCATAACATATCGCATAATATCTCATAACACATAATGTAAGGGTATTTTGGGAAATCACCGTTCGGGATGCTAGCTGATCGTACACACTGCTCCGTTCTGCTTGTCTCAAAATCCTTTACTCTTTTAGAAAAATTGTTTATTTTTATGAAATTTTTCCTCAAATCCTCAGTTTGAGTTCAGATACACCCGAAGGTGCATCCGAATCCCTCAAACCAAGGCTCAGATACCAACTTGTAACAACGTGAAAATTTAAAACAAATTTTCATGTTTCAATCATAACATATCTCATAAAATCATCTCAAAACTCAAGTGTATCAAATGTTATCACGTAAAACATATCCCAGAATCTCAAATACAAAATCCACCGTTAGTGTGTACAAATCATGTCGACGCTTTCCCTAGATCCTCGCTAGTACCTAAAAAACAAAATCACATAACACAGTAAGCATAAATGCTTAGTGAGTTCCCCAAAAAACCACATACAACACATAAGCCACTCGAGGCTATAAATCAGTTTGACCCTTATGTTTATGTGTCTCAGCGGGACCCTCCAATCCCATAGCTCATTGGACCCTCTAGTCTGGTCTAGCTCGTTGGACCCTCCGGTCCGATCTGATGGAGGACCCTCTGGCCCCATTAGTCATTGGACCCTTTGTTCTGGTCGATATAACACATAGCATATATATAACGTAATGCACATATATCTTAAACATACACATACACATAAGACCCTCCGGCATGCACATAGATACCACTGTAGGTAATATATAGTGAGAAGACTCAACTCGGGTCTTCTAAAAAAGTCTCGAATAAAAAAAACTGGTCTAGCCTCTGCCTAATCACATAAAGTAATTTACCGCTAATTAACAATGATTCTCAAAGGCTAGGCTAGTCCCTTCCTATAATGTCTCAGAATGGGGAAAAGACCATCTTGCCCCTCCAATGGTCCAAATGTCCAATTGTTGACCAAACCCTAAAAGTCAACAAAAGTCAACAGAGGGTAGTACGTGGGGCGTACTAACTCCGTACGCGGGGTGTACCCCGGCTTATCCAGAATCGGGGATCTCAACCCCTACACTGCACGTTCTGCAATTTACGCCCAACGTAAGTCCCAGTTTCATGCTCTTAATGGTTTTTGGTCTGAAACGGTTAAGACACAAGCTCATATTCCAGATCTGGTCATTCTAATGCCTCTTAACCCATAAAGTCGAAGCCTTTAAGCCTTTGCATGGCAGTAAAGGTCACTAATCACTTCAAACTCTTATCCTCTTTCCTCATTAAGCCCTTATCTCATGCATGACTCAATAATAACGATCAAGATTAGATTTTTATGCATCTACAACACATTATATACTGAAATGGGGCAGATCAAGGCTTATGGAGACCATTTACTCATAAAGTCTCCATCTTTGGTACAAAAACCCTAAAAATGACCCATATGGCACAAATCCAAAAAGGTTAAGAAAGGTTTGAGCTTTTTTACCTCCAAATGATGCTCCAAACTCTATAAAGCTCAGATCCAAGGCTTTCACTTCAACTCTAGCTTCTACAATGGCCCTTCTTCTCTTCAAAATCCCACAAGAACACTTTATCAAGCTCAAACACACACACACACAAGCTCAAGAACGAGGGTTGGCTCTTTTAGGGTTTCACTCACTGGAAATGGTGGCTGGGATGGAGGCCATAGCATTCCTTTTATAGTTCTCAAGTCTCAATTAGGGTTTCATGTCTGAGCCTAGTACGCCCAGCATACACTATGGTACGCCCAGCATACTAGGTAGCATCCGCGTCAAAAGCAAGCGCATGAGTACGTGTAGCGTACTCTACAGTACGCCCAACATACTCATTTGCTACGTCATTCTTCCATGGACTAGGTTTGACAACTTGGAAAAGAAGAGCGATTAAATAACAATACCTGATTTCTGGATGTTACAACTACTATGTGACAGACCAGGACATGACCCTTAATGATCTTACATATTTGCTTGTTGCTGCTGAATCAACAATGATTTGGAGCACTGGTAAAGCAAATTTGATTGGACATTCTACTTCCCAAACATACACGGACATTGACAATGGTAACACTAGAAGTCCAGAAAAGTTTCTCTTCCTAATGGAAAGGGATCGACAATGGTCAAGTCGAATTGACGCAAACGGTAAAGAGAAAGCCTAAGTCTGAGATAGTCTCGTGTACCATTACTAAGGAGTCCATATGTTTCTATTGCCAGAGGAAGGGACATTCATTGTGAAGCTGCCCTATTTAACTGAAGAATCTTAAGGATTATAAAGTTAGAATGTATGACTCTACTCCAGGTAAGTCCACTATCTAACTCTATTAAGTTCCTATTTGGAGATTCTTATTACATGATGTGACTAGGTCTCATTTTGATGTTTTGTAGAATCAAAGAAATGAAAGGGAACATAAAAGAAGAGAAAGCCGATTCTAATCATGAATACATGGATTTCAATCGCATGGTTCGATGATAAGAATTTTGAGTTGTTGCTTAAGAGTTATGACAGATTGCTTAAGAATGCATAATAACATAATTTTCATATATATTTGCATTGTAAAGATAAGTTTTTCCACAATATTAAAATAAAAAGAAATATTTTGGTTTTATTTAACCTAAGTATCCTTACAATGGCATTTGTGAAAATTATTGTTTACATGATTCCATTGATAGCAAATGGGTTTTATTTTTTCGTTTGTGGTAGTGTTGTAATTTACCAAATATGGAAAGATTCTCATCACCCATGATTCATTCGGATAGAAACTTGGAATCATGCAACTTGTATTGTATGATCAATGAGAATTGTTATCTTTGGGAAATTAATACTAATTGCTTGTTCACATTTATATGTGAGTCAAGTGAAGGACTAGGAGATCGGGTGCGCTTGGTTGTGCGTCGATCAGCTCCACCACAAAGAACGCTAAGGCTATTTGTCATGATTTACTAAAGTTTAGTAAATATGGTTGTGCTTACAAGTTTAAGTATAATTCTGAAACATTGGAAAAGTTTCATTGTATGATAGGACAAATGAGTAGAATCAAATTAGGCATAAAGACAAAAGTTTCTCCAATTTTAAAAGATGGGAGAGTACTTCAGTATCGTGTTTTATGATCATCTTAATGATTAGGAAAAACCATGTCACAATTGATCCTCTAAGGAAATCTAGGTGTAATTGTTTGGCTAAGAAAAGGAATCATTAATTGTTGAAATGGTTAAATCAAGAATATGAGTCATATTTTGTTCCAAAACAAGTCTTAGAGTCATACTCGAAGATTGTAACTTGGGTGACATAATCTTAAAAGGTTTATAACACTTGTCAAATGTAGAGTAAAGTGTTTTCTTACTCTTATACATTTGAAATTGGTAAGTTGTGATGTTTTGGATAAAACAAAGACCAACTAATCTTAAAAGCTTTATAACACTTGTCAAATGTAGAGTAAAATGTTTTCTTACTCTTGTACATTTTAAATTGGTAAGTTGTGATGTTTTGGATAAAAAAAGTGTTTTTCTTGATAAGAATCCGCACTAACTCTTGAATATTTGTTTTTTCAAGGAATGGTTCTTGACATGAGAAACATATATGTCAAGAGGTCAGTGGGACTTTTTAAAGATCTTGAAAAAAATTTCAAGAGCTAATCGAGAATAAAACCTGTTGTTTATCACTAGCACGTGACTTGAAGTTTGTAACCTATCGCGTTGACATATTCTTATTTTTGTGCCCATTCTAGTTAAATTCGTCTATGCATATGAGTTCTTAATTGTTTGCATAACAACCTGGAAGCAACGGCAGAACCTTGTGCTACGGGGTTGCAAGAAAACTAAGATTAAACAAGCTTAGTCCATAAGAGTTTGGATTTGTCACTAACCTTGCCTTCTGAATATGGTTATCACAAACTTACATGGATAGGAACACATATACCATAGAAAGCTAAGTGTCATAAGGTTTCCCTTCGATTCATGAAAATGATGGTGAGGAAACGCTTTCACTACGTAGATTTTAAGTAGATAACAATTGTGATATTTGCATTCTCAAAGTCGTTAGTGGAGCTTGTGTGGTTAACCGGCACACTAACATGGACTAGTGAGAATAGCAAAAGGTCTAAACATTATGATTACGACATCCCTCTTCATAATTGTTTAGACACACATGTGAGCTATCCGAGGAAAGGTGTATGATTTTGGATACATGTCAAAGCTAATGGGAGCATAAGTGTTATGCTAATAATTATCATGTTAGTGAGAGCATGATTATTAGGTTAAGTTTCGCAAGTTAGTAATGTTAATTATAGAAAACAAAAGTTTCAATTTGCAAAGTTGCAGGGTTTGAAAAGTTGTTTTGTTATAATTAAGGGAGAGGAAATTATACTTCATCCCAATTTTAAAAGCATAGATTAAGATTTTAATCAAATTTAGTCAAGTATATATATGAATGTTATGTTGGAATGCTATAATATTTCCATGTGTTCTGAATTTTCCAAATGCCTAGGGCATTAAGAGGGAAAAAGGACGAGAACTGTATATGCCTAAATTGATTAAGCAATTATCGAGGACAATCTGAGGCTTACCAAAGATTGATTTTTCATGGACAGCTGGAAGTATAGTGTAAATGTTGGAAGGACCATATTGACATATTCTGGAAGGAGGTAACTCTTGTTCAGAAATGATAGTCAAAATGGAATATGGAAATGTTTCCATAAGTGGAAGTTATTCATTAAGTCTGTGTAAGATTAGAAAACTTAATGCAAGAAGGGTGTTCAAAGGAATGTACTTTGAATGTGAGACTTCATTTCCATTGGAATACTTTGTAATATCTGTTGCCAAGTCTTTATGACTTTTGTGCATAGTCATTACAAGAGGACCAATGCATATGAGTTTAAAATCTAACAGATTACAGTAATGAAAAGAATTTGGTATTCTTACATATACGGTAAGGATTTGGGATTGTGAAATGAGCATCATTGGAATCATGTTCAGTTGATCTATTTCACACAGTAAGGATCATAGGCAGACATAGTGTGCATACTTGGAGTATGACATAACTATTGTTTAGAAAACATAGTGTGCATGCCTGGAGCATGGAACAACTATTTTTTTGATTCAAGTATAAAGTTGATTATTCGAAACATTATACAATGAATAATGAGTAACCAACATGGTGATTAAATAAAAGGTGTTTTATTTACTCTCAAAAGTGTTTGAGGCCATGTAGGATTAGTATTAGTCTTGTGTTTCACTTTTCATGTTTTGACTTCCCAAATAACTAGGTTATTCAAACTCTCCATCGTCAATCATACTTTGGAAGTAGGTATGAATCAAGACTGTCATGACTTGGGCTTGTAGATGTCTAAAGTGTTTACATATAGAAAAAGTTGTTGCAACATTCATGAGTGCTCATAAGTTCTAAGTATTGGATTAAATCCATGCTCATCTGAATCACTTCATGGATTTTATCACGAGTGATCATGAGACGATAATATCTTATACTCTTCAAATGGAGACGTGTGAGTTGTAGTTGTAAGTTGGTGGCACATTGACATATGTAAACGCAAACAGTAACTTGGTTGTTATAAAACATATCGTCGTGTGTGATTTGATGAGTAAGTACAAGCAAGCATTTGGGTCGAAGTTTATCCATTCTTATACCCTTCAAGGGATAAAATCGATATCTGTGGGCCCCTCGATGATTTAGTAATGATAAATGTAAGTGCTCGGCCAGGCCTGGAATGATTTGAATTTGTTCAATTAGTCGGTGGTCATAAATCAGAAATCGAGAAACAACAAATGGACAGAGAGAATGATTATAATCCATGTCTCAATCCATATTATATATAGAATGGAGGAATATATGATCCCTTATCTAATGGACATGTCATTGACCAGGTCAAAGTTTGACAGCGGCTTTTAAGAGCTACGATTGCTAGTCGGGTTTTGGAGTCGTACTTGCAATAATAGTTTTAGACTTATCCAAGTGGGAGACTGTTGGATTAGATGTCTAAGCCCATAACTATTATTGGTATGTACTTGACCCGAGAGTATCATGGTCCATTTGGGTTGTATATCATTAGGACAATTTGTTAGAATGGACTCTTGAGAGAAGGTTATATATGATTTATTAATATATTATAAGCTATATTTTATTAATATGAAATCATATGTTTTAATTAGTATTGATCAAGAATTAATTTAAAACTAATTTAGTGATCAAAGGAGACTAATTAAATCTATGGGGACTAATTATGGTAATTAGTTATATTTATATGTGTTGGGCTTCTGATCCATGTTGGACCAAGTTTATGTATGGATACATAAAGAGTTGAGCCACATGAACCATGGATCATAACACCCACGTGTATGGATTTGGGTTATACCCATGACCTTTGGAATCCTATATATAAATATGTCCATTCATAGCCAAAAATGCCTAGACATGTTCTTGGAGTTTATGGAGGTGGTTTTGGTGCATGGAGATTCTCTCTCAAGAGCCACCTTTGTTCATGATGTGTTGTGACTTCATTTGAGGCTTCCACACTATTAGAGCTAAGCTCTTAAGGCCAAATACATCAAGATTTCAAGGTACATAAAAGGTATGATACTCTAACTAGTATCTTGTATGGTATATAACAATTCCATGCTAGTTATAGGATTAATACCTTGGAAACATCATTGCATGTATAATTTGTGAAAACATAGATCCAAGGTATTTAGGGTTGTATGTACACCATAGGATGTTGTAGTATACAAAACCCATGAAATACTTGGGAGCAAAATGCTCATGAATTAAGGACTTAGCAAGATCTAATGAAATACAAGCCAAGTTTGAAACTTTACAACTCTTGGAGGTTGCTAGAGAGGTGAAGATCCCAGATCCAATGCTTCTTCAAGTTTCCAAGGAGGTTCTACTTCCTTCCTTCTCCTACAAGATTCACAAAAACACATATAAGGGTCAAGAATGCTCAAACAAGTGGCTAGGTTTTTATAAAATCGAATGGAGGTGTTGGAGGCTGATGAGAGATGAGATTCGAGGCCATAAAGATGGTTAAATAGGGTCCAAATGCTAAAGATTAGGGTTTAAGGATCTCACACGTACACCCTGCATACTCGGCGTATGCCCAACATATGACACCCATGCATATATGCCCAATGTACACAATGTACGCCCAACATAATAAACCTCAGCCTAAAATTACAATAATGCCAATGTGGGTCATTTTACAAACTTTCTCATACAGAAGGGCTAAGTACTCTAAGTCTTTATACTTATGGGTTAAACTTGGAAATACCTCATTGCCGAAATGTTACAATTCTCCCCCACTTAAACTAGACTTCATCCTCGAAGTCTGCTGCTGCGAACAACTCCATGTAATGCTCCCACATCTTCGACTAAGGTTCCCATGTCTATTCAAAACCCTTCCAATGTTGCCACTGAACCTTGACCAAACCTACCACCTTGTTGCACATGGCCTTCATCTTTCGATCTAAAATGGCCACCAATATTTCAATATAATTTAGGCAATCATCTACCTGAACATCAACCAAAGGAATAACCGTTGAATCATCACCCACACACTTCCATAACAGCAAAACATGTAAGGTGATGTGACTCTCACTGAGCTCCTCAGGCAAAGCCAACCTATAAGCTACCTTACCAACCCTAGAAATTACCCGAAATGGCCCAATATACCGGGGGCCCTAATTTGCCCCTCTTTCTGAAGCGTATTACACCCTTCCAGGGTGATACCTTCAACAAAACCATGTCACTGACCTGAAACTCTAACTCAGATTGATGCATGTCGGCATAACTCTTCTACCAACTTTGAGATGTCTGAAACTTCTATCTAATGTGCTGAATGAGATCTGACGTCTGAAGGACTACCTCAGTCCTTCCCAATACCCTATGACAAATCTCTTCACAATATACTTGGGTACGACACTTCCTCCCATAAAGAACCTCGAAATGCGGCGCACCGATATTGGAGTGATAGTTGTTGTTGTAAGAAAACTCAACTAAAGAAAGATAGGAGTCCCATCTCCCACCAAAATCTATGACATAGGCCCTCAACATGTCCTCAAGTTCCTGAGTGGTCTGCTCACTCTGACCATCAGTCTGCGGATGATATGCAATGTTAAGATGCAACCTCGTACCCAGTTCCTCATGGAACTTCAGCTAAAAACGAGCTATAAATTGAACATCTTGATCAGATACAATGGAGACTAGAGTACCATGTCGAGCAATAATATCACGCACGCACATAAAAATCGGAGAATTTCTCAGCCGAAGAACTCTCTCAGATTGCTAGAAATTGGGCACTCTTCATTAGACAATACACAATAAACCACATCGTGTAAAATCCCTTAGTTGTCTAGGGTAGCTTGGTGATGAAATCCATACTGATATGTTAACATTTCCACATGGAAACCTCCAATGGCTGCATCTTGCCATGCAGTCTCTGGTGCCCAACCTTGACCATTCGAAAGGTCAAGCACCTATCAACATACTAGCCTATCTCTCTCTTCATGCACGACCACCAATAAACGAGCCTCAAATCCAGATACATCTTGGTGACCCTGAGGTGCATCAAAAACCTAGACTTGTGCGCCTCCTCCAGCTTAGTCTGCCTGACCCTACCAAAATCATGCACCCAAACCCGTCCATAACGGGTCAATAACCTACGATTGTCAGTGGCAAGCCTATCAACCTCACCCCTGAGTCTCTCTTCCTTCAAATCTCCTGCTTGGCTCCCTCGACCCGAGCCACCCTAATCAGATCAAGAAGCGGAGAATCAATTTACATTCTCATACACAATCTCTTAATAGAAAAACTATCCATCTTGTGGTTCAAAGCGTCAGCAACCACATTCTCCATCCCAGGGTGATACAAAATCTCGCAGTCATAATCCTTGACCACGTCAAGCCACCTATGTTGTCTCATTTTTAGTTCTGGCTAATCCATAAGATCTCTCAAACTCTTGTGATCCGTGAAAACGGTACATCAGACCCCATACAAGTAATGCGGCAACATCTTGAGAGAAAACGCTGCTGCTCCCAACTCCGAATCATGAGTCGGATAATGGACCTCATGCCGCTTCCGCTATCGAGAAGCATACACAATAACCTTCCCATGATGCATAAACACTTCACCCAAACCTGTGATGGATGCATCACAAAATACCACAATCTCTTCAACACCCTCAAAGAGGGCAACACTGGTGCCTCACACAACTTCTACCTCAGTGTCTCAAATACAGCCTGGTGCTCAGGCCCCCAATGAAAATCCTCGCCTTTCCTCATTAAATAAGTGAGGGGTACTGCTATCTTGGAGAAGTCCTGAATTAATATCCGATAATACCCTGCTAACCCCAAGAAACTCCTAATCTCAAAAGGAGACTTTGGGGCCTCCCACTGGCATAACCGCATCAATCTTGGCTCGATCGACCAAAATTCCATCCTGATTAATTAGGTGCCCCAAGATTAGATCTCCCGTAACCAAACTCACACTTCGAGAACCTGGCATACATAGGAAATTAGTCCCTTTCATTAATTTCAAACATGACTTAATTAATGAAACTACTTTTGATTATGAGAGTAAGGTAGTTGAATATGATCAAGTTCCTAATGATTCTTATGCTTATAGTGTTGTGAATATCTATAATTGTTTGGATGCTAAGGATTTGGTTGATATTGTAAATGATACTTTGACTAAAAACGAATAAATAAATTTTTTGAATAAAATGGAGAATTCGACACAAAGTACTGAATTTTTTTTGCTAATATCGAAGATGATTATGACAATATCAGTAAAATTGAGGAAGAGGAATGTGTTGTTTGCTCAAAATTTTCCGTCATTATTGTCACTTTGTTAGTCAAAAGCAAAGAAAATGATGTTGCAACAACGAAGTTAAAAAATCGTTCATCTTCGATAACCAAAACTTATGATTCTCAAGAGTCAGTTATTTTCAAAGACATTACGAACAATGAAAGTAATAGTGATGATGATTCTTTTGAAAAAGAAATCCCACAAGTTGTTCAAGCTCAAGTGTTTGAGAACACAGAGGAATTCACAAAGATTTTGAAAGAAAAAGGAAAATATTTTCGTTACGCCAGGAAATGGGATAATGTTAATCCATAACCGAATGAATTTTCAAAAGCAGATAATTCAAAAGTGATTGATGAAGGTTTTTATTCTAATCAAATTGTTGTGGAAAATGATTTGAATCAAAGGTCAAAAAAAAATTTCAAGGTCAAAAGAGTCAAAAAATATTCAAAAATAACATAAATGGTGGTTGGGTTCCAAAAATTGCCAAGCCTAATGACAAAGGTGAATTGGAGAAAAATTCTGATGAGTCGTTACCAACTGATGATTTAAAGAATCAAAAGCCAAAGCCTCAAACTTTCAAAAATGGTGATAAAATCTGATTTGAAAGAAGAATTTTCCAAAAAGAAAGCTCAAAACAAATCTTATTGGAAGAAAAGAAGAGATTTTCAAAAGGAAAAGAATCTAAACCAAAAATCTCCTGAAGTTCAAGAAAAGAAGGTTTCACAAAAATAACAAACAAAATCTCATTCTTCAAAAGAAACCTCAAAAATTTTCAAAAGAAGTCAACAAACATGTTGTGAACACATTAAAATGTTTTTTCACAAAAGTCGAATATTGTTCAAAATTCAAATAAGCAACAAAATCATAAAGGTTCAAATTTTGATCGAAGAAGTGTTCAAAATAATTTTCCTCAAAATCGTATTCAAAAAATGTTCAAAGGAAATTTTCACAAAATCATAGGAGTTTTCAAAAGGAATATCGTTTTAGATATCAAAATTGATATCAAAACCGCTTTCAGCAAAAATCACAAAAACCTTTTTTGCAAACTAATTTTTTTAAACCAACAAACATTGTGAAGAAAAATGTATCATTCAAACCTGATGGCCCATGTTTTCCAAATCCCGATTCAAAGCACAAGTTAAATGTTTCATTTTTCAAGGGCAAAAATGAGATGAAATTTTTTAATCATTGGTTTGAAGGAAAATGAAAGGAGTCTCAATCCAAATAGTATTCTTAGGAACAAGTCCAAAAGGCTTATGAGAATAACTTGAATCAATCAATGAGTGGAGGTACTTCGTCACAGGAATCATTAACAAAGCTACCCAAATGGAACAGAGTTAAAATAAACCAAAAAGTTGATTTTTTTGAGAAAATGGTTGAGAAAGGGAAAATCAAAGTTGAAACTTCGTCGTTGAATGATTATATTTTTGTGCCTAAAAAATCAAAACCAAAGTTCGTAGTTGGATTTTTAATTCGAAAATGCACACAACTTTTCACAGTAATGTCCAAGGACCCAAAAAGTATCGGGGGCCTAAATCTCTCTGAATGATTGCCGGTTCTATGTGATGAGAACCATGACAAAAATTGGTATATCAACAGTGGATGCTAGCATCACATGACTAGTCACAAAGAGAACCTGTGGGTTTTTAAGAAGCTAGAGAATTCTAGAGTTGTAAAGTTTGGGAACAATCAAAACTATAAATTAAAAGGATATGGAAAGATGACGAATGAAAAGTTTACTATAAATAGGTGCACTTATGTCGAAGGTTTGAAGCACAACCTTATAAGTGTATCTCAACTTGTCGTTGGAACTGGGAATCAAGTTCTTCTTTATGACGAAGGAAGTGTGACATAGAACAAATAAAGGAATGAAATCTTGTTAAATTCGAAGAGGAAAAGTGATATGTTTACTTTGAACATAAAACCAATAGTTGGCATTCCCTCTATTTATCTACTATTGAAGGCTTATTCTGACCACAGTTGGCTTTGACATCGAAAACATTTTCATCTCAATTTCAAAAAATTTAAATAAACTTGTTTTAAATGATCTTGTTTGTGGTTTATCTGTTTTAAAATTTGATAATGATTATGTATGTATAGCTTGCAAATAGGGAAAACAACATATTCGGGGTCAGCGAATCATTATCGACTCAAATATTGTTGAAGCTTTGGAACTTCTACATATCGATTTATATTGTTGAAGTGTTGGAACTTATACATATCGACTTATGTAGTACTTCGACTATTGAGTCTCTCAATAAGAAAAAGTACATACTCGTTATTGCATGTAGATGATTTTTCGCATTTTACTTGGGTTTATTTTCTTAGATAAAAATTTGAGATTGCTGAAGTGATGATTGATTTCATCAAAAGCATCAAATTGATTTTGAAGAAGAAAGTTTGTTGTATCAAAAGCAGTAATGGAATGGAATTCAAAAATCATGCTCTCGATTCATTTTTTATGAACTTGAGAATTACACACAATTTTTCATCTCCTTAAACACCACAACAAAATAGTGTTGTCAAAAGTAGAAATCGCTCTTTGTGCGAAGTTTCTAGAACAATGCTTACTTACGCAAATCCACCTCAATTTTTTTGGGCAGAAGCAGTTTCGACAACATGTTTCACTCAAAATCATTCTTTCATTCATCACAAATTGAATAAAACACCTTATGAAATCATTAACAAAAGGATACCTAATATCAAATTTTTCCATGTTTTTGGTTGCAGATGCTTTATCATGTATCTAAAAGATAATCATTCAAAGATCTAAACAAAGGTCGATGAAGGGATTTTTTTTGGATATTCGCATAGCTACGTAACATATAGGGTGATGAATAAATGAATCGTAGAATTGAAAAAACTTTAAATCTCACATTTTATGATTATTATGTCAAAAGAGTAGAGCTAGAATTTACAAAGAAACCAATTATTTCTGAGTCAAATGAGGAATCTAGGAAAATGTTTACTTCCGATATTGATTTTGATTTACTCTTTGGTGTTCCTGACAGAGCTATTGATGTGGAGTTTAATATCGAAAACAATCAGGTGCCAGAAGAATCAAGGCACTCTGATGAATTAACAATAACTGGTGAATGAATTGGTGAATATACGTCATCAACATCAAGAGTCAATGTCGATGAGGGACAAACTTTGAAATCATTAGAGGGGGTGCATTTGACTTCTCATTGAATCGAGGGGGACCATTACCTTCTTATGCTAATATTGAGGTGGAGCAACGCATAACATATCTGTGTGTTCTGGGGGAGCAAGATTGAACACATAATAAGGATGATATTAATGATAATCTTTCTCTTGCAGAAAAAGTTTCTAAAACGGAAGAAACATTTGAAGATGGTCATTTGGATTTTGATTAATCATTTCTTCTTGTCGAGAAATGGACACCTGATCGTCCCAAAGAACAAATTGTTGGTAATTCTAAATCTGGGGTGTTAACACACATGCAGGTTACAACTAGGAATGAGGTTCTTAATGTACATGAAAATTTTTGCATGTTCAATGCTTTTATTTCGAAACACGAACCAAAAATAGTCAAGACCGCATTAGACCATCCCGATTGGGTTGTTGTAATGAAATCTGAGTTGACTGAATTTGGGAGAAACAAAGTTTGGAGGATAATTCCTAAACCAAATAATGTTTCGATAGTTTTTTTAAATGGGTGTTTAAAAATAAAATTGCTAAAGAAGGTAATGTGGTTCGCAATAAATCAAGACTCGTCGTTAAAAGTTATTCTCAACAAGAAGGGATTGATAACGATGAACCCTTTGCTCTATCGCAAGACTTGAGGCAGTATGTTTTTTTCTTACTTATGCAGCTCACAAGAGTTTTGACGTATATGAAATGGATGTGAAGTGTGTATTTCTAAATGATGTACTTGAAGAAACGATCTATATTGAGCAGCCATCTAGATTTGTAAACAATAAGCTTCTTGATCATTGTTATATCCTTGACAAAGTAGTTTATGGGTTGAAACAAGCCCCACATGCTTGCTATGCAACGCTAACCACTTTTTTAAAGATCGCTAAATTTAAGCAAGGACTAGTTGATCCCACTCTATTTCGTAAAAAAGTTGTGGATCATCTTATTCTTGTACAAATTTATGTCGATGACATAATTTTTGGTTCAACTAAGCCTTTGTTGTCAAAGGAATTTGAAATTTAATGAAGAGTCAATTTGAAATAAGTATGGTGGAGAAGCTGAATCGTTTCTTCATGTTAAACAATCGCCAAAGCGGAGAATGAATATTTATTCATCAATAGAGTTATACGTGAAACTTTCTTGAGCGCTTTGGAATGATGACTTGCACAGATGCAAAGGTTTCCATGGCATTCAACACTCGCATAAGTCCTTCGTTGGATAATCCGATCATATATTTAAAGATATATTGAAGGATGATCGGTTTGTTATTGTATCTAACAACAAGTCGACCAGATATTATGTTTTGAGTTTGTAATTGTGCCAGGTACCAAGCGTATCCTAGAGAACAACATCTCACAATCGTTAAGAATATTTTTTTGATATCTACATTGTGCTCCGCCT
The DNA here is from genome assembly GCF_002870075.4 of Lactuca sativa. Classification (NCBI taxonomy): domain Eukaryota; kingdom Viridiplantae; phylum Streptophyta; class Magnoliopsida; order Asterales; family Asteraceae; genus Lactuca; species Lactuca sativa. The sequence goes on from NC_056629.2 coordinate 75,673,252, forward strand.
CGAGGATTATGGTATCCAACAAACACAAGATTCTTTATTTAAGAATTTTTCAATGCACATCTGGGGGTTGTCAATTGGATTGTAAGAGTACTACGGGAGGATGTCAATTTCTTGATGGGAAGCTTGTGAGTTGGCAGTCAAAAAGCATACATGTGTATCGATACCCATAGCTAAGGTTGAATATATTGTTGACGCGGGTTGTACTTCTCTTGTGTTCTAGATCCAAAGTCAATTACGTGACTATGCGATTAACATGAAGAAAATTCCTTTATTTTGTGATTCTCAAAGCACAACTCGCATTTATCATAATCTAGTTAAGCATTCAAAAACAAAACATATTTCATTTCGATATCATTTCATCAAAGATCGTGTTGAAGATTGTAATATCGAAGTTCATTTTGTTAAAACTACAGACCAGTTGGCAAATATTTTCACTAAAACACTTGTTGAAAAATCCTTTTTAAGACTTTTAACTGCTTTGGGAATGATGGAATCTTGTTATGTTCCAACCTCTAACTAATTTTCTTGTCTTTGAAAAATGAAGTCTTGGAATAAAATTCGTTATTTGTGTGACTTCATTCAAAGGTTACTGTTCACGCTCATAGCTTCGATACGCTTCGTTTTTGACATTAGCTCTGACTCGTTCAATGAATGTTTCCAGATAGAGAATGGGAAGAGAAGTCTTGAATGATGAAATAGTGAATGGGAATAAAATGCTTGAGTGATGAAATAACAAATGAGAAGCAACTGTCTCACTGAGAAATATTCGTTATCATTAGTGAAGCAATAACAAAGGTCTACTTATGTTTTTAACTGAATAGGGGAGGTCTAATTATAGAATCTTTGTAGAACTATTTGTTATCTTCTTTTTGTTTTACAAAAAGTCAAAAACACAAAAAGATTTCTTTATTTGTCATTTCATTCGAGAAATCAAAATCCAAAAAGATTTTCGTACTTTTTGTTCTTTATTTTACAAAATCAAAAACACAAAGATTTTCTTCATTTCTGTATTTATTTCAAAAATTCCAAAATACAAAATTATTTTCTTTATGTTTGATTGTGTAATCTTCGTTGTTAAGTCCATTGTAACACATGCTGTTCATAAGCATGTAAAAGCGAAGTTGAACAGTGATCATGTATATTCGTAACTCATAACTAGTTAGGTGTCTCTAGAAGCATGTTGCTAAAGCCTCAACAACTCATTGTTCATGAAGCCTTAATTAAAATTTTCTTCTACAAATTTCATCCCAATAGGTTGTATTAAAAATAGTCCCCGAGCTACCTTTCTCTTCTCAATTTATGTTCAGAGATGATTGCATGGTCACACTTTTTCATTGAGGTACAATGGATTTTCTTAACGAATCATTTTCACCTTAGACTTCTTACACTTGCACACACAAAGACGCATATCCCAACATATCTCTAGTAAAAAAACTAGGATGTAGGTGTGCCAAAACTCTATGTTTATGATCCTAAATCATCTTTCGATGACGAGGGTGAGACCCAACAAACCATATACATAAGGAATGGATGGTGAAAAATTTTATTGTTTAATATTTTTATGAAACATTATGTTTCATTTTACCTTTTCAAATGTTCAAAATTTCATTTTATTTCTTATGCGTGATCTTAATGAATTGCACTTATCCCAAGTCATTTCTTCCTAATAAATCCAGTTCTTTAATTTTCTTTATGAAATGAGCTTTCTGTATGAATATTTACTTTGATCTTAAGTCACTTAAATTTTTCCAAAGCTTACTTATTGTTGATTACACTAATCATACAAGTATCTTCTTACTATGCTTCGTTCTTTTGTTAACTTGCAAACTTGTTTGAAAATTAAGCCACCTACAAAGCTTGTAAAAAGAGACCCTTTGATACTTCTCAATAAGTATTCGATTGTAGTTCACGAGAAACCACACAAGAACTTTGATATCTCTTTTGATGTCGAAGGAAGAGTATCTTTGCCTGGGATCTTACTGACTTTGTAATAAAGTTTCTTTGATATCATGATATCCAAAAAAAATTATTATTGATTCAATCTTTTTTCTTTTGGATCACATTGTCATTGAAATTCTATAGGTTTTGGGTATTTCTAACTCAGACCTAGATCCAAATTCTAGCTTATGATTTCATTTATTATTCCCATAAGTGAATGAGGCCTAAAATTAACTGACAAAGAATGGTTCTTGGTTCCCAAAAAAGATTGGTGATTGTTCAATTATTTTGGGAATAACGAAGTATCCATTGGATGTCACATTCTAGTTGCTTTATCATGGCTCTGTAAAAGGGGCGTATTACTTTTACACATGGCGGAAGGGGGTAGTGTTGTTTCAGTTACCCACTTTACACGTAGCATTTGCTTAATGGATCGTGGTCTGAGTTTAAATATGATGCTAGTTATAAAAGATGACATGGGGTTCAATTTTGTCTTTCTGATTCCCGAAATTTTCCTAAGAACCCTAACCCTACTTTGGGATCAAAATCAAAATTCTCTCGATCATCATGTCTACTGCCAACAGAGTCTTCGATCAATTCAATACAACTGAAGATGAATTTTTCGTGATGAACATGAAAGTTCAATCCAACGACCTACGGTTTAATCCATCGATCGAAAAATTGAAGATGCCAGTTCAGGTTATTAATAATTATGTACCAACAGATACTCCGAGTACTTCCTTTGCCATTCCAATAAAGCGTTATCACTTGCTGGTTCTACGAGATTGTACAACAAAACCAAAAAAATCATCATATTCTAGATGGAATCGCAAAAGAGTAAAAGGTTGAACAAGATCCAATCCGCCTAAATTCATCAACTTCCGTTAGAAGGTTAGTTCGATGTTGCCAATAAATTAAGACTCGTCGTTAAAGGTTATTCTAAAAAAGAAGGGATTTATTACGATTAAACGTTTGCTCCTGTCGCAAGACTTGAGGCAATATGATTTTTTCTTGCTGATGCAGCGCATAAGAATTTTGACGAATATCAAATGGATGTGAAGTGTGCATTTCTGAATTGTGTACTTGAACAAACGATTTATATTGAGCAGCCACCTACATTTGTAAGCAATAAGTTTCCTAAACATTGTTTTATCCTTGACAAAGTTCTTTATGAGTTGAAATAAGCACCACATGCTTGGTATGAAATGCTAACCACTTTTATGAAGATCGCTAAATTTAAGCAAGGATCAGTTGATCCTACTCTATTTCATTAGAATGTTTCGAATTATCTTATGCTTGTACAAATTTATGTCGATGACATAATTTTTGAAGATTTAATGAAGATTCAATTTAAAATGAGTATGGTGGGTAATATCAATCAGTTCTTAGGGTTGAACATTCGCCAAAGCAGAGAATGAATCTTTATTAATCAATAAAGTTATACGCGAAACTGGCTTGAGCACTTTGGAATGACAAATTGATCAAAGGCAAAGGTTCCCATGGCATTCAACACTCGATTAAGTCCTTCGTTGGATAATCCAAGCATTGATTTTAAGACATATTGAAGCATGATCGGTTTGTTATTGTATTTAACAACAAGTCGACCCGATATTATGTTTTCAGTTTGTAATTATGCTAGGTACCAAGCGTATTCCAGAGAACCACATCTCAAAGTCGTTAAGAACATTTTTCGATATCAAAATCAAGCTACGAATCAAGGATTATGGTATCCAACAAACACATGATTCTTTATTTAAGCATTTTTCGATACGCATCTAGGGGTTGTCAATTGGATTGTAAGAGTAGTACTCGAGGATGTCAATTTCTTGATGGGAAGCTTGTGAGTTAGCAGTCAAAAAGCAGACTTGTGTATCGATTTCCATAGCTGAGGTTGAATATATTGTTGATGCGGGCTGTACTTCTCTTGTGTTCTATATCCAAAGTCAATTACGTGTTTATGCGATTAACATGAAGAAAATTCATTTATTTTGTGATTCTCAAAGCGCAATTCACATTTGTCATAACCAAGTTCAGCATTCAAAAACAAAACATATTGCACTTTGATACCATTTAATCAAAGATCATGTTAAAGATGGTAATATCAAAGTTTATTTTGTTAAAACCACATACCAATTGGTAGATATTTTCACTAAAACACATGATGAAAAATCTTTTCTAAGACTTTAAACTGCTTGGGAATGATGGAAGCTTGTTATATTCCTACCTCTAACTAATTTTCTTATTTTTGAATCACGAATTCTTGGACTGAAATTCGTTATTTGTGTGACTTCATTCATAGGTTACTTTTCACTCTCATAGCTTCGAAACGCTTCATTTTTAACATTAGCTCCGACTCGTTCATTGAATGTTTCCTGATAGTGAATGGGAAGAGAAGGCTTGAATGATGAAATAGTGAATGGTAAGTGAAGGCTTGAGTGATGAAATAGCAAATGGGAAGCAACTATCTCACTGAGAATTATTCTTTATTAATAGCGAAGTAATAACGAAGGTCTACTTATGTTTTTAATTGAATAGGGATAGTCTAATTATAGACTCTTTGCAGAACTATTCATTATCAATATCGAAAGACTAATGAAGGTAATATTTTTTTTCTCTTCTTTTTTATTTTACAAAAAGTCAAAAACACAAAAAGATTTTCTTTATTTATTATTTCTTTCTAGAAATCAAAAATCCAAAAAGATTTTCGTCATTCTTGTTCTTTATTTTACAAAATCAAAAACACAAAAATATTTTCTTTATTTCTTTATTTTATTTCAAAAATTCCAAAATACAAAATTATTTTCTTTATTTTGGATTGCGTAATCTGGATTGGGAAGTCCATTGTAACACATGTTGTTCATAAGAATGTAAAAGCGAAGCTCAACAAGTACGAGGTATATTCGTAACTCACAAGGTATATTCGTAACTCACAAGGTATATTTGTAACTCATAAGTAATTTGGTGTCCCTATAAGCATGTTGCAGCATGTTGCCAAAGCCTCAAAAACTCATTCTTCACGAAGCCTTAATGAAAATTTTCTTCTAAAAATTTCTTCCCAGTAGGTTGTATTAAAAATAGTCCCCGAGCTACCTTTCTCTTCTCAATTTGAGTTAAGAGATGACTGCATGGTCACACTTTTTCATAGAGGTACAATGGATTTTCTTAACCAACCTTTGTCACCCTAAAGTTATTACACTTGCACATACAAGGATGCATATCCCAATACATCTCTAGTAAAAAAACAACTAGCATGTAGGTGTGCCAAAACTCTATGTTTATGATCCTAAAGCATCTTTCGATGGCGAGGGTGAGACCTAACAAACCATATACCTAAGGAACAGATTGTGAACAATTTTGTTGTTCAATATTTTTTAGAAACCTTATGTTTCATTATACCGTTTCAAATGTTCAAAACCTCATTTTCATTTCTTCTGCATGACCTTAATGAAATGATCTTATCCCAATTCATTTCTTCCCAATAGATCCAGGTCTTTAATTTTCTTTATGAAATGATACTTATGTATGAATATTTACTTTGATCTTAAGTCACTTAAATTTTTCTAAATGTTACATGTTGTTGATTACACTAATCATACAAGTATCTTCTTACAAAGATTAACTCTTATGTTAAGTTGCAAACTTGTTTGAAAATTTAGCCGCCTACGAAGCTTGCAAAAAGAGACTCTTTGATACTTCTCTATAAGTATTCGACTGTAGTGCAGGGGAAACCACACAAGAGCTTTGATATCTCTTTTGATGTTGAAGGAAGAGTATCTTTGTCGGGGATCTTACTGCCTTTGTAATAAAGTTTCTTTGATATCACAATATCTAATTTTTTTTATTATTGATTCAATATTTTCTTTTCGATCACATTTTCATTGAAATCCTCGAGGTTTTGGGTATTACTAACTCAGACCTAGATTTCGCAAAGTCTAGCTTATGATTTCATTTATTATTCCCGTAAGTGAATGAGGCCTAACCTTAACTGCCAAAGAATGGTTTTTAGCTCCTAAAAAATATTGGTTATTGTTCAATTATTTTGGGAATAACGAAGTATCCTTTGGATGTCACATTCCAGTTGCTTTATCGTGGCTCAAAAAAAAGTGCTCATTACTTTTAAACGTGGCGGAAGAGGGTAATGTCGTTTCAGTTACCCATTTTACACATAGCATTGGCTTACTGGATCATGGTGTGAATTTAAATATGATGCCAGTTATAAAATACGATGTGGGGATTCAATATCGTCTTTCGGATTCCCGAAATTTACGCTAGAACCCTAACCCTACTTTATGATAAAAATCAAAATTCTCTCGATCATCATGTCTACTGCCAATAGAGCCGTCGATCAAGTCGATACAACTAAAGATCAATTTTTCGTTCGCAACATGAAACTTCCATCCAACGACCTACGGTTTAATCCATCCATCGAAAAATATCATGAGAAATAGAAGATGTAGTTCAAGATATTAATGAATCTATACTCACACATGCTTCAACTACTTCCTTTGCCATTCCAATGAAGTGGTTATCTCTTGCTGGTTCTATGGCCTTGTACAAAAAAACCACGGAAATCATCACATTATAGACGGAATCATAAAAGAGTAAGAGGTTGAACAAGAATCAATTCGCCCAAATTCAACTTTCGTTAGAAGGTCAGTTTGAGGTTCGTACAAATGAACAGGTAATTCAAATGTTCAACGAGATAGGTTATGAACCTCTAATTTCACATGTGAGTAGTTTCAAGAACTCTAGTCTTCCAAGAGTTTGGAATTTTTTCTTTGGGATCACACTTCGTTGTTTTACTGGTAGAAGTTTTGGTCTCGACAAGGCAATATTTTAGTTCTATTCTTTCATGGCATGCCTTTACTATGGTATGAATGTTGATTATGCTTCGTTGCTTTCAAATGAGTTTTCTTTGTCAGTCAAGCACTCAAAGAAGAAAATTGATATTTCTAATGCTTGTTTCTGGAGTCATATCTTACATGATGTCTATAGTTAGGTTGGTATTCAAGTTCTTAAAGATGCCAAAGTTGCCTAATTTTCTTATCTTCACATTCCTAAGTATGCAACTAATAATCCAGTTCTTTTTCCATCTGTTGGATGAATTCTAGATCCCAAGCTCAATTTGGTGTCTCCTTCGAGTTCGTTATTGGTACAATATAAAGCTTCTTTGGATTCTACCTCTTTTGGTGTTGTACCAAATAAGTAACATTTAAATTCGCAGAAGGAACATCCATGGATTCGCAAGTTGGAAAGAAGAAATCAAAATCGAAGCCTAAAGTTGTTAAGAAAGATGCTTCTGCAAAAAATGTTTCTGGGAAGTATAGGAAAGGTGGTTCTAAGAAGGTTGCAAATGAAGTCACTGAGAATTCATTTGAAGGTGATTCTGAGAAAGAAGTCCCAATAGCTCCTATGAAAGTTGTTGAAGAAGTTGTTACTAAGACTTCTATTCCTGAGGTTGTTGTCAGGAAGTCCAAGAAGTTGAAGATGAAGTCAAAGTCTTTTTATGTGGTTATTACAGATGTCACTAAGAAAGAAGCACAAGAAAGCTGGAAAAAGAAAATCAGTTGGTGTCTTGAAAATACTTAAGAAGCTTAAGGATTCGACTGACAAAGATCCTTATATAAAAGCTTTGATACCATCAAAAAGTTTTGAGTCTGATCACGATCGCGAAGAGATGAGGATACAACATTTGGGAATGACGATCTTACTTTTCATGCTTCACCTAGAAATGATACTAATGTCAAATCAAATTTCAAGGAGATATATATTTTTGATATCACTGTGAAGGCATCCAATGCAGATACAAACATCGATTCTAGTAAACCAATTATAACTTCGATCCCTGAGTAGACTATAGTCGCACCACCCGAAGTTCATATTTCCAGGTCTAATATGGAGGACGGTAGGACTTCAAACATCACTAAGATCTTATCTAATAAGGACTCACATGTTACCACGGGTGTAGGGAGTTTAACATCAGCCATTGATACTTTAATTGTTCCACCACTACCACCTTCATCACCACCACTAACTTCAACTATTATTTCAGCAACAGTTCCTGCTATTTCTCCTACTTTTCAATGTATCATGAATGAGGAAATCACAAAATTATTCTCTTCATAGTTAACAGAACCAAAGATGCAAACTAACAAAGATGAGGACGAGGAGAAAATGGTTGGATTTGCTAAACTAGAGTTCAATCCTTAAGAAGACAATGTGGATGATAATTCCATCATGTTAGGAAAACAATACAAAATTCTCAACTCTAAACTTAATTCTATTCTTCAATTCCTGAATGACAGTGATTGAAAGTCCACTTTTAGTGGTAAGGAAATCGGAATTTTGTTGAAAAGTCAATACTCCAGGATGACAACTTTAATCAACAATGTAGTTACAATTTTGGAAGAAAAACCTATTATCCAATCAGTTCTTACAAACAAGGAGTCCAAGAATTGCAAAATGTTGCTTATGAGAGACATGAGATTTTTGAGAAGCTTGCGAACTCTTCCAAAGAGTTAATTGAGAAGAAGCTTAAGGATTTTGCTAAGACCTTTTCCAATGAAGTGATGAATTTGAACAAGTTCTGTGAGAGCATTACGAAAAAAGTTGATGTTTTTATACATGTTACTTGAACTTTAATTGAAGATATGAGTGCCTTCAATAAGGAGTATGTTGGTGAAAGAATCAGAAAGAAGCTGATAGTCATGTGTATATGAAAATTTAGAATTTGCTTTATGGTTTTCATGAGTGGTTATTGACATTTTTTATTCCATCATCAAATTTGATATCTCAAGAACAAATTTCATAAGTGAAATCATGTTTCAAGAATGTGCTTTCATCGATTCTAGATTTTGTCCTTTGATTACCAACAAATGATGTTGGGAAGTTGATCTCTACCCAAATTCCCACTTCATTAACAATGAAGGCCATCATGAAAACTTTGACAACAACATATACTCTAAATGTCGAAATTGATTTGTCCAAGCTACAATCAAAGAAAGGATTGAGCATTTGCATAGGATATTCGAGTTCTTTAACAGCTAAACCTGTTATGACCTCTGATCTTAAAGATAATGGAAAAGGTGTTCATGTCGAACCCTCTACAGAAGAAAGGAATAAGTTACTAGAACTCGAGATGGAATGATTAAGGCAACTAAATAGTATAATGAGGCAAAGAGCGAATGATCCAGAAGGTCTCAAGAAGGGTGATCCCAAGAAAGTCTGGTCTTGTGAAACAATCGAAAGCACAAATTTTAGCGAAGATGATGATTTTGTTGTAAAACCAAAGAAGAGTTACACCATTGAAGATGTTGAGTTGAATCAACTGAATTTTCTAGTTAATCATTTGTTGTTCGTCTTTCCTTAGTTCAAACTTGTTGATAAGGATGAGTTTAAGAAGCTAAAAATTCATTTTCATGTGGTGCTTGTGAAGAATGAAGAAGATGTGTGGTCCTTGGTGAAACTCTTCAAGATTGTGTTGATTGCACCTAATGCTTTGTTTGAAGGAGTTTTACAAAATTATCAATAAAGTGTTGTCCGAGCAAACAACATGTTGCTTGATTTCACCATTGCTAATTTCCCATTGATTAATCTCAATGATCTTATTACGGTTACGAAGCTCTTGTGTGATTTGAGCAAATCCTAAATATAGGATAAAGCTTCTTACATTGTCGGATATGCACACATCAAAACCTTCTAAGATGCTTATTTTGTTCACTTGGCTTTAGTAGTTATTGATCTCTCCATTGCCTTCAATAGTGACTTGAAAGTTCCAAAGGCTTTGTGGAAAGGGAAAATGAATATAGATGAATTTGAATATGGAGAAATTATTCATAAACTACATGGAGTCATTTTTCATGGAAAATGCAAGAAGGAGGAAAGAAGAAATTCTTATTTTGTACCGATGATGTAGAAAGATATTCTAATAAAAATATTTCTAGTATCTTGCTTCGAATCAACAACTGTCAGAAGAATTTGAATGAAGACAAGGCGTAGATTAGGAAGATCATCTTTTGATACATGAAACTTTAAAAAGTTTTGTGGCAGACGATAAAGATAGTACCCTAAGTTTGAAGATTCGACATTGGTTACAAGGGGGGAGAATGTAGAGTCTATGTGTATTGTGATATATCAAACCTTAGGTAGTAGTCTTGGTTACGAATGTTCTTAAATAATGAAGGTCCACAAGACTTCGTTATGTACGTATTACTAGGCATATTTAGATGTTTGCTATTAGTGTTGAAGTCCTAGTATTTTTTGTATCAGTGAGTATCATATACATAGGGTACATACATAGGTTTTTCAACCTTTATGTACAACCTAGAATTTTGAGCAACAACTTTGAGAATGAATAACCTAATTGAGGTTTGCACATGGCGTGTTGGAGGAACCAACACGGTGTGTCTAGAGATGAAAAGGTGAAGATTTTATCAAGGACAACACGGCGTGTTGCCTCTTGGAACACAACATGTTGATGGCTGGTAATGAATCCCTAATCTTCTGGGTTTTTCTCCCTATTTAAAGGAATGTGGAGGCTAGGTTTTGTTCACCCTCAGGCCCCATCAACCCTCAAACACTGAAAGAAACCCTCATCATCTATCCCTCCCATTTTTGAAACTAGTTTGGTGTTTTTCGAGGTAAAGAGGGAAGAAGGTGGAAGAAGGAAGCAAAGATCCATCAAGCAAGCCCCCATTCTTCAGTTTGGCCTATTCTGGACCTTTGTAAATGTCCAAGACTCGATCTGTATCTTTTGAAGTTGTTAGATCTTGGGTTTTTTTCCTTTTTGCTTCTTGTTCTTGAATGTTGGAATGGTTAGATCTCATAAAGTTTTCAACTTTAAGAATCTCCAGGTCAAGGTGACCTAGGAGTGTCTTGGATCCAGTCTTGATCAGGTTTTGATGCCATGCATAAAGATTAGGTCATAAATCCTCATTTTGACCTAATACGGGTTCAAGACATACATTGGACATGTGTGTCTAAAAAGAACCAACTTTTGGGTTGGTTTTGGTGTTAGGATCACTTCTAGAAAGGATGGATTACAAATTTTAAGGATTAAGTGCTTATTGGTTAAGCCCTTGCATTTTTAAGCTTTATGGATTGGGTGTTGGACCTTTTTGGGTAGTCCCAATGGATAAAGATGGAAACTTTATCCTTATGGATCACATAAGGACTAGATGTGAGTTGTGGAACTCTTGGACTCAAGGAAAACGACTTAACATATTAAGTTGTTGGAACTCAGGTGAACACAACATGTTTGCAAGTCAACGCGACGTGTTGGTTGAGGTTTCACGGCTGTTTGGATGCTTGCGGAACACGACATGTTTCTTAGTCAACACGGCATGTTCGGTCAACATGGACTATTGGCCTTGATCGTTGACTTTGACTAAGTTGGACCTTGAGGCTATTTTGGGATTTGATAAAATTGGTCACTTGGTGGATAAGGTATCAGTTAGAGAGCTGAGATTCGGAGTCTGTCCTCATCAGTTTTATTCAGTTTGCGAGGTGAGTCTGCCTCACTGTAATTTCGGGTCGAAGGCACAAACGCTGACCCATTGAATTGTTATCCAGGTTTATTGTATGTTGGTATGTTGTAGTGATATGTTAGATCTGTATCTATACAGGATGATGCTATGCTTGGTGTACTGTAAGATCTACATGTTTATCTGTTGGCTGATTATATGTTTAGTTGTGTATAGGTCGTCGTAATGTGGGTGGGTTGAGATTGTACTGCATTGTGCTGTCAGTCAATAAACCCGGCAATGATTATATCGATATGTTGTTATGATTTACTGGGCTTATATGTTTTTGGATATGTATATGTTGACATGTTGTGTGTGGTTGGGTTGAGGCTGTCCTGCTATGTGTTGAAGGCCAAGAGACCCAGCGCGTCTCGGATAGACTGAAGGCCAGTATGGCGTACCAGTCAGGCCGAAGGCCTGGAGAACGTTCCAGATAGGCTGAAGGAACAGTATGGTGTACCAGTCATGCTTTAGGTTCTGTGAGCATACCAGATAGACTATAGGCCAGTGGGGCATCCCAGTCCGGTTGAAGGCTCTGTTTAATTATTGGTTGGTTATTTGTATGCTTGTTTGTTAGAGATGTGTGTCGACATGGTTTACGTATGGTTGGGTTGAGGTGGTTCCGCTTTCTGCTGAACGCCTAGACACCCCGTGCGTCATGGAAAAACTGAAGGCCAGTAGGGCGTACCAGTCGGGCCGAAGACCCGAAGAACGTTCTAGGTAGGATGAAGGACCGGTGTGGCGTACCGGTGATGTTGTAGGTTCTGTGAGCATAATAGATATGCTTTAGGCCGGTGGGGTCTCCCATGCATGCTGAAGGCACTGTATGCATGTTGTTTGTTGTTATATGCTATCTATTTTTATGGTTGTACTTTGGGGGAAACTCATTAAGCTTTGTGCTTATAGTTTTGGTTTATGGTTTCAGTTACTTTAGTGGAACGTGCCAAGGTGAAGGCGTGAACGTACACATCATTGGCTTTACAACTAAATGGATCTTGGGAGACTTTGATTTTAAATAATGTTTAGAAACAATGGTTTTGTAACACTTCTATTAGACAAAAGGGTTGTTTTGAAAAGTTTTGAATTTGTTGAATTTTTGGGATGTTACAGTTTGTACCGCTACTTGTGATACAAAGACGTTGAGTGAGTCAGGTTGGGAAACTTGGTGAGTACATAGGGTTTTCAACCCACAATAATATAGTTACTGTGTTTAATTATCAAGCGGCTAATCTGATTACCCATCCCCCTTTCTTGTATATTTCTTCTAGGATCCTCTCTTAAGGATCATCACGTACATCGCCATTTCTTATATAATCACCACCTATCATTGCATTATATTTTTTCATCATTAAGGTCTTCTCCTAATATTTGTTTCCTATTATCACAGTTTATTTTTCCATCGCTAAGGAATTTTCATAATGTTCTTTTCCTAATCATCACATTGAATACATGGTTATTACATCATCTGAACATGTAATTCATCGGTAGAGTACATCGCATGAATACATGGTTCTTAGATCGCCTGAACATGTAATTCGTTGGTAAATTACATCACATGAATACACGGTTCATACATTGATTGAACTCTTAAGTTCATCACCTACAGGTTGCAAACTTGCCGGTATTCCACTAGATTGTTTAGATTAGTCCATGGTCGTCATATATACTCTTGTAGATGACTACATGACAATCATCACAAGTAAGGGCCAGGGCATCTCCTAATCATTTTTCGTTTCTCATCTCTAATCTCTCACCACCCATCACTAGTTGCTATATATATATATATATATATATCCGGTAGTGATGGGTGATGAGACATTCGAGATGAGAAATGAATTATAATAAACTCGAGTAAAATCATATCATATAAGTTCATCCAACACATATTGCAGATAATAGACACATATAGCATTTAATTATATAAATACTTCATATCAAGGTGTAAGTTAAAAGTAACTATGCACTCAGTTGATAGAAGTGGAAGATTGACGATTTCGGCAGCGCTTCCCTTCGTACTTTGAAAAGACCTAGACGCATAAAGTACTAAGCTTTAGTCTAGTTTCGTAATTCTGGTGACTATAATAATTATAGTCTAGATTTGTCACTAATCAGATTATCTACATCAACATTTATCAAGTAATATCAGCAATGCATGAAAGTGGGGAGGCAGGACCATTTCGACATATAGCATTTACGAAATCCAACAACCAAGCCAATGTTATGACTATAAATATAAGGTACACCGAAAAGACTACAATGTATCTTAACTTACAGAGATTCCTCTAAAAATAAGTCTAAAAATTGCGTTGGCAGAGTTCTTACTCAATAGCTACTACTTGCCAAGCACCCAGGGATCGAAAGTCTTCGTCGGAGTACAAAACTCTAAGGGAAATGGGTAAAAGGTTAGAATACTCAAGAGAGAAGGATTGTAGGGATTTGAGGGTTGAAGATTATACAGAGATGAGTATTTATATCCAAAAAAAGATAAGCGTGTCGCACATATAGGGGAGCGCGTCGCACCCTCTAACCTCGCTGGCTCCTTTGGTCGTTTGCCACGTGTCAGCTTGCTTCTTGTCTGTGTTATCACTTCTATAAGGTCCCCACATGATATATTTTCAATGTGCCACATGTCCAAATCTTGTGGTGCCACGTCGCCTTGTCTCTCGGAGGAGTGGGTGGCTGACCTTGCCAAGTGGTGCACTTTGGTGCTGCTACGTCAACAACACATGTATTTTCCTGAAATCTTTGGACGACCATAACTTCCTCCTACTAGCGCCGTTTTTGACGTTCTTTGTATCCCTAAAATTCTATCGACAAGCTCTACAACATTCATTAAGAACTCAACATATATTTCTTACTCTAACAAAAAATAATATTTTGACTTATTTAAACTATTAAAGTCCGTGCAAAATTTATAACTTATTCATACGAACTCCATACTCGACTGTCATTATATCGACGGGTTCATATTAATGGGATCTTCAATTCTCATTTAGATTGTTTTGGCTTACAATCAACCAATTAGAATTTTGAGTTCTATGCATGCACTACTATGCTGAAACTGTGAAAAATCATAACTTCCTCTCACGAATTCAGATTTAGACGTTCTTTATATGCACGCACTTGGTTTAATGAATAATGTGGATTTAGTTTAGATCACTTTGGTTAAAAATCAATTTACAAAAAAAATTACATTTACGTAGAGTCATGTTGGTTTAATTGAGAAACTTCGAAGAAGCATAACTTCTTCATACGAAGTTGGACTTCAACATTCTTTATATATATGGAATCCTTCTCAGATATACTTTAACTGGTTTAAGATTATTTGCCCTAAATAATATTCTATAAAAATGTCATTTTTATATCTTATTCTATTTTGATTGACTAGCCTAAATATGTGGATGTTACATCTAAGCTCTCTAACATAGCCAAAGTCAAAGATTAACATTACCTAACCCTAGGAGTTGATCAATCTCTATTCCTACTAGTTTAATGATCATAAATTAATTAAGATTCAAGTTAATGTAATTAGATTTGTCCTCTTAACTACACATAACTCAACAACATGATATAAAAATCATAACTTTAACATGATAGGTGATGATCAATCAAACACTATTAATAACCAAACTAATAAAATCCAAAATCATTGAAATTAACACATAAATCTACTTTTATCTACTCCAAACGAAAGTAACATGTTTTAAAACCTAAATTCAGAAAATAATTAGAATGCTAATCATGGTAAGACCAACAAACTGAATGATTCATATCATGAATCAGCTCTCGAGCCCTTTAGATCTTCGCTGTATATTAGCTTAACAGCCATTTGACCACCTTCTTGACCCTCAAAGCGACTTCTTCGTGGTTTATTTTCTTTGTGAACAAAATAGGGTTGAAGATATGTCATTAGGCTTAGTTTTTTGCTCTATTTATAGGTTATACCAATGCCACGGCGTGGAGAAAGGCTTGCCACGTTGTGAGAAATGGTTTCATCGCGTTCACAAAATTTTCTGATGTCCCTATGCCGTGGGAATAGCTTTGTCATGGTGTGGGAACTGGGAATCAGAATTTGGAATAAACACAACAGTCATCCAAAACTTTGTGCAATTTCTAGATCATCATGAATCTTCTTAATTGGAATTACGAGTCATGAGATATGGCCAAAATACTAACAAGAGGTCAAGCTGCAAACAACATCCTTTTTGCCTCTTTTTCAACTCTTTTCTCCTCCTTTTTCATCCCAGCTTTGATTTTAACTGTCATTGAACATTTCACACCATATTAAGTATCATATATCTGAAATTATAACATTTTTACTCAAATACATTAAGATAATTGCCTAAATTATCTAGCCACATAATGCATTTGTAAAACCTACAAGTATGTGTTTAATGCTTTATATAAGTACTATTTCAACTTATATAAGTGATTTTAAACCGTACTCCACGTTACATTGAGTCCCCATAATTGAGTTATTTGATGTGTTATGGGCGCTCCCGATGTTTTTATGTGTCGTAAAAATGTTCTCCCTGATGCTTCATCAACATTGTAGTTGTGTGGATAATTATCACCCAGTGTGAATCTTCGGTCAAGGTTGCAACTAGCAACCACAGGTGTGGGTGTTAACCCATATAGATTGTTGCAACTAGCAACCACAGGTGTGGGTGTCAACCCATATAGATTATACATAACTTTCCTCGCTCGTTTAGGATTAACGGTTATATATCAGGAGTCTTGATAAGCATTACACATAGATGATGAAATTTCTGGTCTTGATAAGCATTACACATAGATGATGAAATTTCTCATGTAAATCAGTGAGTGAATATATCTAAAGGTGTGTGATTCCTATCTTTAAGTGTTAAAGTTACCAGGCAAAAGTTTGATAGCATAATCATTGTATTGTTTATAACCAAAAGTTTGGCAACATAACTACTATAATTGTTTTTAATCAAAAGTTTGAAACCACTGTATATGTTTGATAACAAATTTTTAACCAATGCATAACTATCATAATAGTTATGTAAACAAAGTTACAACAATTGCATTCACCTGTTATAAACGAACACTAGTTTATTAAAAAAATATAAAAACGATTTAAATGTATATAAACAGTAAATGATAATTTCATATTTATATAAAATTAAATAAAAATTAATAGAAATCATTCTCCCATGAAAACGTTAAAGAGTTTGAAAATGGGGCCGTGAATACTCACCCTCGAAGCGTAATTTATGGTTCAGAAAAAGTCATAACTTGTCAGAAATCAACCGGACAGAGTTTTGTTTAGGAGAGGTATGACCAGGCTCGAAATTAAGTCAGATTAAATCTAAAAAATATTGGAAAATGATCGCCAAAAAAAACTCGTCGGAGCAGAGCCAACAGTGATGGTTAATGGTGATTTTCGGTGGTTTCTCGGTCGGACACCGGTAGCAGAACTAGATCGTAGGGTGGTCAAGGCTGCTTAGGACTTGAAGGATAAGATCCATAATTTCAAGGTTTGGAGACTTATAGAAATCTAAAATATGCATAAAGTGATGGAGGTATGCTTTCTTGATGATCCTTTCTCTACAGGACCTGCATTCACCAAATGGAACTCAAAAGATCAAATGAGGAGGCTAGGGTTTAGAGAAACTCTTCTAGGGTTACGGAGGTTGAGAGTGGCCGAAACCCTATCACACATTCTTTATATAGGGCCCAAAGCTTGAAACGTAGGGTTCTAGGGAGATTATGGTGCCACACCATTGTCTCATTTAGTCATCACGTCGTGGTGAGATGTCAATCAAAGCATTGTGTCGCAAGGAGTCAAAATCTCAATATCCAAATCTTAAACACAAGAGAAGTTTAAAGAATAATACTTGGAATACGGATGTTACGCAAAAAAAAAGGGTAGGAGAATTATCAAGAGTTATACATAAATGTATATACATCATAGAATCTATTTTATACTAGTTATAGCAACATACTTTGAAAAAACAAAACAAATTTTAAAGACAAGTAACCTCTGAATCAATTCCTTTTGGTCTTGTACATGCCAGTTCGTGGCTAAGATAAATGATCCAAAAGAGCACCCCTCTACTGGAATAAGACCCACAACACCAAATATCGAAAGGTTATAAATCAAGCTAGGATTTTTTCGAAAATCACACACCTAATGAGAGAGGATGTGATTTTCGTCCAATGATAGAGAGAGAAAAAGAGAAAAAGAAAGAAAAAGAAAGAGAAAGAGAAAGAGAGAGAGAGAGAGAGAGAGAGAGAGAGGGGGGGGGGAGAAAGAGAGACAAAGAGAGAGAGAGAGAGAAAAAGAGAGAGAGAGAGAGAGAGAGAGAGAGCGATAAAGAAAGAGAGAGAGAGAGAGAGAGAGAGAGAGAGAGAGAGTCAGAGGTCGGACAATTTTGATAAAAGGAATAACTAACTCTAGGGTTTACCATAGCAGTCTATTTATAGTTATGCAAAGATTATTTCATAATGATATTAATTCTAAGGTTTATCTTTATCTGAAAGAAACTTGCCATATCCTTATCCAAGGTATACAAAAACCATCCCCTATGTGTCCAAGAGGTTCTAGAATTCTCCTATTAACCATTTGGGTTAATTAACATTCAACCTATTTAATTAATTATCAGAATAGTTTCTAATTTATTCAATATTTTCTTATTCTATTTGGGTCATGATTCCAACCCAAAAGGACCATATTATTATTAAAAATATTACTAAAACAATTATTGACCTTGGAACTATTTCCAATAATACCAACTTTAATTACCCTTTGCCCATGGACAATAGGCTTTCTTATTCTTGACACTTCATTTGTGATTGCAAATATAGGAACATTTGAAGCTTGGAGTTTCTATGCTTAGCAATTTTAGTTCCAAAAGGGTCCTCAACATGCAATGCAGTTCCATGATGGATCTTTCTAAATTTTTCATATCAGAATCACCTAATTATATGCACAATTTAGCTAGTTGGTTATTTCACTGTAGTCAAATCCCAACAAACAATCATGCAATATACATTCACCTCCTAAATAAGATAAAGTATTAGATATAGTTAGAAAACAGGGCAACCCAAAATTAATTTCTAAATCAATTTCGTAAAGGTATTTCTAGGCTCTTTTGATGATTAGAAAGAAGAGATTTAAACTAGAAAACCTACTTTTTTGTAATATAGCATTGGACTTTAAATAATTAATTTATTTGATTATACATAACAACATTGTATTTTAAATAATTAACTTATTAGATTTAACGTCTTATATTTATCGTTTTTTTACTATGATATTATAGCATTTTACTTTAAATATCATGTTGTTTTTTTCTATTACAATGTTGCAGTTTACGATAAAAATCAAAAATCAATAGTAACTATTCGTTAAGTCAGTAACAATGTTAAGCACTTTCAAAACATACTATCATGAAAATAAAAACACATTAATCACTTATCAGTTAAGCATTTTATCAATTAATCACTAAGCACTTATCATGTAAACAGAAACACATTAATCATTCACTTACATAATATATTAAGCACTATTCATGAAAATAGAAACACATTAACCATTCAATTACAAAGCATATTAAGCACTTATCCTGGAAATAGAAACACATTAAACACTTATCAATTAAGCAAATTATTAAAATAATCACGTTATCAATAAAACAAATGCAAGAAACCTTACATGTTCTTCTTGCTGTGGTCGGAATGTTGGTGGTAGAAGGTAGTCCTCCGGTGGTGGTCAGTGGTCACCAGAAAAAACCTCAAATTAGAAAAACAATTTGAGAAATATGGAAAAAAAAAGATCTTACCTGCTCATCATACTATGATTGTTGGAAGTAGGTGGTTGCTGGAATCTGGTGTCGCCGGCCGATGGCCTTCCAGTGACTACTTTATCCGGAAACAAAACCAAAATCAAAATTTTATAGGAGAAACGAGAAAACAAACAACAATCGACTAAATGAAAGGGTATAATGTGTCTTCGGCGTCGTCCATAGCTGTTGTGGCTGGTGGTCAATGAAAAAACTAAAAAATTCAATTGGAAAAATCTCAAAATACAACGAGAAAAAGAGTTAAATCAGAAAAAAGTGACCTGTAATTTACTTGAGGCCGGCGGTGAAGGGGAGTGACCACAAAGGGGGTGATCGTTGGGGATGAATCGCCAATCGAGAGAGAGTATCGAGGTTGGTTTTTTGGAAGTGACATTGTTAGTGGGAGGTCGCATCCTCATTTTAAAGATAGAACCATATACTGACGTGTGATCGGTATAGGGTAAACCAAAAGGTCGTCATTTTCATTTATGAGATAAATCAGAAAATAAAAATTAGATAACATTTTTCCCAACAGAAAGTTGTCGCTATAAACCTCCCACAGATTGATGTTTCTCTAAACCGACGACTTGTCGTCGAGGTAAACAAACCTGACATCATTTTCCATTTCTTGTAAGATTATCTTAAGAAATTACGCACCCTATGTCGATGGCATGTTTCTTAGATTTTTAGAAAAACAGGAAAACATTTTTCCTGTTAGTTTACATTTTTAGAATAACGGGAAAAATATTTTCCTTTCGCATCTTACCTATTTCGACGAGAAGTCATCGGTGTAGACTATGAGGTAAAAAAAAAAAAGCAAGTTCGACCCTATAGTAGTCATCAAATAGCGTCATTTTTAGCGACGACTCATGCCGTCGGTATAGATGGTGCCGACATATGACTATATTCTTGTAATGTGAGGTCAGGTAAGGATATGTACAGCCGGATGTCAACTTTGATACCATGTAAGATATATATGGATTCTCATATTAACTTTCCAAAAACCTTCATATGAAGAGAGATGAGAGACTCCAACATATATAGAGACATAAGAAACTGTATCACACTAATATAAGATACACTAATACATCGTTTTACTCTCCATCCAACCATAAGTAAGATTTTTCTATAATACATAATACATTGACTTTATAAAATTTAATAAAATATATTTACAAAATCTAATTTATGATATATTTAATAATTAAAAGGTTTGCTTTCCTATTAAAGAGTTAAACAACCGTTGAATTATAATATGATCTCGTAATAATAGAATTTAATCTATTGAATTGAATGGTAATTAAAGATATTTTTTTTATTTAATTTTAAAGAGTTAAAAAACAGTTGAATTATAATATAACGGCTGAATTATAATATGATTTCATAATAATAGAATTTAATCTATAGAATGGTAATTAAAGATATCTTTTTATTTAACTTTCTATTGATCTAAGACATCATTTTATTTAACTTTTCTATTAAGATAGTTTTAGGTTGATTGGCTAAAAACCTCATTTGATCCCTAGCTAGTAATATGTAATATTTAACTTCATGTTGTTTTTGAAAGACTTGGACTTTACTTAGCTAACTACAAAATTAAAATAATAGGCCCAACTAAAGTGCGACAAGAGTTTAAGTTCCGCATCCAATTCATCCACGAAAGATCTCAATTTATCCTCTTCCTTTTGATTTGAGCCTTCGAATTGTCCGTTACTCATTTACGCATTTGAAAATTAAATGATTTTCTCAAGAAAACTACATTCATTGTCTTTTCTTTCTTACCGTTTTCGATAATTTTGGTATTACGATACAAAAGCTACAATAATAATCCTAATGCTAACATAATTTTCTACTTAAAAATACCTATTGCTTTTAAAAGTTAGTTTTTTTATGGAGGTGTGATTTATTGTTTAGATAAATTACAGTTCACAAAGAATGTAAAAAATTAAAACCTTGTTCTTCGAGAACATACATACATGAGTTTCAAGAAATTAAAGAAAAGATTGGCGCGTTCAATTAAAGCATTTATAATTTTCTAATTACTTCAAACTTCAAAGTCGTCAAAAACATTATTGAGTTACAAGAAAGTTACAACTTAGGGGAGATTCAATAGTTAAACGGCTTTCTGCACGGATGGATGAGTTTACAAGAATTTTTATTTTATTGAATACGTACAAGAAAGTTGTTGCACGTCTTATTAGCATCTAAGGTAGGTTTTTGAGCTATAAATGGAATGCTCCTTTATGTTTCTCTTCACCAAATCCAAAAACATTACAAACCCAATTAGGACATAAAAAGGAGAGGTGTCAAATATGGGTTTGGTGACTAGAGCTCTGATCCTGATCGCCATGGTTGCATTTCTCACCTCACTTGCTCATGCCACTAATGGCCTAGCCACATTCTACACCCCATCCTATGTTCGTAAGTTCATTGACATATCACATATAAACTAAATTGTTTATCTTTATTATGTAGCGATTTTTAAATGTTTCGTCATCTTTCGTAGCATCATCATGCTATGGTTATCATGACCGAGGTGTCATGATTGTAGCAGCAAACGCGGGTTTGTTTGCTGGCAAAAGTGCATGTGGTAGGAGGTATCGTGTACGCTGCACTGGTGGAACTAATGCAGGTGTTCCGCATCCATGTAAAGGAAGTACGGTGGATTTGACTGTTGTTGATCTTTGTCCCGGATGTGCAAGCAATCAACTTGACCTTTCCCAAGAGGCATTTGCAAGGATTGCCGATCCTAATGCCGGGAAAATTAAGATTGAATATCATGAGTAATTTTAAACCCCTTCTTTTTCCGTTAATTCTTGTTAGTAACTTTTGACTAATTTTTATATATTTTTAAAATTTTCAGGATATAATCTTATAAAATGTGGATGCATGATCTCTATATGATTATCTATTAGTATATATGTAATGTTTGAGACTCAAGGGCGTTGTAAACATGATAGCCTATGGCCACTTTGCTTAGTATCAAGTTTGTTGAATAAAATGGGTGTTTGCTTTCTAGCTTCAAATATATATATTTAACTGTATAAAATAAAATGGCCTTGTACTCCTGTAGACAACGGGAGAAGTATAAAGTCAAGTATAAGAAAAATAAACATGCAAGAGCATCTACATAAAAACTAGGTGAAAACCTGTGGGACCCACGAGTGTTAAAGTTAAATAGAATTTAAAATTTAATTATGTAATAAATAATATATCATTAACTTTTTTTTTGAACCGGCAAATACAAATATATAATCTACACCTAAACTAACACCTAATTCCACCTATGTCCACGACGGGACTTGAACCCTCGACCTCAAGGAGGGAGGACACCACTGGATACCGCTGGGCTAGAAGCCCTTTGGTAATATATATCATTAACTTAGAAAACTTATATAGTATTTTGAAATAACTTTTTTATTTATAAGTATTTAATTACACAATAAATTGTAACTATTTAACTACAAATAAAGATTAATAAAACCTTGCTTTTTACTGCTTGTTAATCGTTCATAGTGATTGCACGTTATATTAATAGAAATTGTAGTTGTTTTCATCTGTTTTTCTGAAAACTTTACATTGATTTACTATGTCATATGTTTATTTTTTAGGCTTACTAACTATAACATTGAAAGTCGTTCAATGCTACTGTTTTTGTTAGAATATGTTCTCTATTTTTAGTAAATTTGTAAATTTTGAGAATTTAATCACAAATTTAAATCCACATATTTTATAAAAGATATTGCTTTATATAATGCAACATAATTTTAAATAACTACCAAAAAAACCCAAAACAACATCGGAATTGATTTGATACAAAACAAACTATATATGTATCTAATGAAATTAACATAAAAAAATACAATGCATAATTATAAATAAATAAATTATTAGGATGGATGAAATGTGCTTTGCTAAAAATGAGTAAAAGATGCTGCAAAGAAGTTGGTTATAAATTACGAAAAACTTTCTTATAAACTACATTGGAAGTTTTATTGGTGAGTCTACCATTTTTATCTAAAATTAATAATTTCAATCCCTCTCTGCTTTGTACTCTAGATAATGCAACATACAATTGCCCATGTGAAAAAACTGAATCTTTCAGAAACAAACCAACCTTGGATAACGATTGTCTTTGACTCTTATTAATAGTCATTGCAAAACATACCGCCAAAAGAAACTGTCTTCTTGTGAATTTGAAAGGAATTTTTTTTCTGATGGAGTTAAAGACATTCTTGGAATAAAAGTCCGGTTTCCAATATTAGTTCCAAACATTATACGTGCCTCGATAACACGTTTGCCTAATGATATAACCTGTAGTCTAGTGCCATTACATAAGCCGTTTTTCTGATCAATATTTCTCAGTAACATTACTGGAACACCAATTTTTAAAACTAACTTATGATTTGGTAGACCGGACACTTTAAGACCATTTAATACATCAGGCGAGTATAAATTTGCATCAAACTGATCATGGACAAATTCGGACTGACATAGGCTATCTGAACTTAAATATTCAACCTCATCTCCCGGAAACTTCTTAAGCAAACGATCGTTTATTTCCTGAACAACTTCATTCTTTGGAGCAAGTATAGCTCTTTCTTAGAAATAATTTGTACTGCTATACTTCTCCAAAATTGAAGGATATACAAACTCAATTAATGAACCTATAGGATCATCTAGATCATTAATGAGAATATCATTCGGAATATCGATAATCGATTCACCGTCGTTCGGACCACCGAGTTTGCCTTCTCCTATATCCAATAACCAATTTGCAAAATCTCTTATTTTTTCTATATCAGGTTGATCCCTTCCAACAGTTAGCCTCATGGTTTTTGTTAATCTATACACTTTGTAGTGTTGCCATAAATATGAAGAACTCAAAGAAGCATTAACAATATTCTGTCTGCTGCCACCCGGAACAACGGGTAGAATCTGTCTGAAATCTCCTCCAAAAACTATAACTTTCCCTCCAAAAGGAATATTTGAGAGGCTAGAATTTCCACACCTTAATACATCTTTCAAAGTTCGATCTAAAGCTTCAAATGCATGCTTATGGATCATAGGTGCTTCATCCCAAATTATCAAAGAGGTTTTTCTTAATAAGTTAGCCAAGTCACCATCTGGATTTATTTTACAAAAAGAATCCTCTGTAAGTTCAAATGGAAGTATAAATCGAGAGTGTGTTGTTCTACCACCGGGCAACAATAACGAAGCGATACCACTTGAAGCAACATTTAAAACAATATTACTGTCTGATCTAATTGTTGCAGATATTGTCTTCCATAGAAAAGTTTTACCCGTTCCACCATAACCATAAACGAAGAAAACACCTCCTTTATTTTCTTTAACAGCACTCATGATGTTAAGGAAAATATTACGTTGCTCATTTGTTAATGCAAGAAACATATGATCAAACTCATTCTTCATAACGGGAATGTCATAATCTAGCTCCTCAATGATAAGTCGATTGTTCGAAGAAACTGATTCAACATCTGGGTAAGGCATCTTTGTGAAATTTTTGAGAGTGGAGTTGTTTTGAAGTAAAATTTGTTCTATTTCAAACAAAGTTAAGTTCTTAACTTCATCTTCACCGAGTGATAAGTCTGCACCATAAATTTTAAATTAATTATAAAATATAAAATACAATATTTAATAATATTTATAATAATTTTTTAATGGGTGTTGATAAGAAAAATAAAATATTTTAAATATAAATGAAGAAAATAAATTAAATACCTGGAGACTTCAACCTTTGTCGTTGGTTATATAGAATTCCATCTGACAAATATTCCCATGTATTTTCCCAAACAACCTCTGGTTTAGACATACTAATACACATCAACAATGTGGCAAATAAGAAGCGTAGATGAAAACCAGATCCAGAATGACTTGCTTCTTTAATTGCATCGATGTATTCTTTGTCATCATCTAATAGCCCGAGTGCATAACAAGTATCTCTAAAAGAAGAATATGTTTCACCATTTACCGTGCGAATTTCATCAAATGATGTCGGACCTTTAACTTTATTTAAAAGAATCCTTAAAAAATAAGCTTCACCAAGATTAGGTGAAACTGAATGAATTCGACCAATGGCTTTTCCTACTTTCCTTCTCTTCCAAAACCTATCATTTAATACCCAAACAAAGTTTGTAGGAAATTCAACATATGTAAGTTCTCGTGCTTCACTATTAATTGCATTACATTCCATCCAAGCTGTGAACTTTGAAGCAGCAATAGAAGGTTTGTCCAGAACATCGTCGATATCATCGTCTTCGCCATATACAATATGTTATTGATTAGGAAGATGAAAATGTAGTCTAACCACAGAAGGATACCTGCAATTATTCATTGAAACAAATGTAATATTTAGTTGGTTTAAAAAATATTAACCAACCTCCTCGTCCATGACGATCATTTCAATTGCTAAAACCTGGTTATTTTTTATAAAATTCCAAATCTTTAACACTCGTAGTTTGAGATGTGAATCATCAGCAATATCTTCAATGTCTTTTAGGTATAGTTTATTGCCGATATTGATTTCCTGTAAACAATTGATAGAATATGAAAATTAATATTCATTTTACTGTTTTCATTTAAATTGAAAGCATATTAGTGTTGTAGTGAAGACCATGAAAAGCAATAGTACCAAACAGAATCCAAAAACACACATACAATAAACATATAATTTTATTGAAACATTTATATTTAATTGGTCTATATGAGTGTGTGTGTGTGGATATATATTTATGACCATGGGCAAAAGGGTCATTTTTGTAATTATTGAGGTGCTACACATACAATTAAGTAATTAATCAGTTAAGCAGTCAAGAAAATAATTTTGTATAAGCAGTCACACACATGCATACACATTGAAATAATCAAAATAGTATTAATTGTTACATGCATATAAAAAATAAAACGATTTAGTCATACAACCCAATATATTAATCTGATGAATACATCACTATATTAAAATAAGAAATCATAATAGAATATTGATTTTGATTTCATTATTAATGACATGCTATGGCTGGTCAGAAAAAAATGAAATGATATAATCATAAAATAAAGATACAAATCAGCTATTTTTTGCATTTATACAAAATTTATTGCATACACATTGAATGACATTAAGAAGTTTTATTAGACATCAGGGAAGATTAAACAAAGTATTAACTGATTGGATATTAGGGAAGAAATTAAATAGTTAAGCAGTCACACACATGCATACACATTGGAATAATCGAAAGAATATTAACTGTTACATGCATATAAAAAATGAAACGATATAGTCATACAATAAAGATACAAATCAACTATTTTTTTTTTGCATATTATACAAAATTTATTGCATACAGTTTGAATGACAAACCGATATATTAATTTGATGAATAAATCACTATATTAAAATAACAAATCATAACAGAATTTTGATTTTAATTTCATTATTAATGACATGCTATAGCTGATTACAAATCAGAGAAAAAAGAAACAGACATTCGCAATTTCATTCTAAAAATGATTTGATTTTTTAATACATTCGCAATCAATATATAAAGTTTAAAACATCTGATTTTAATTTCATTATTAATGACATGCTATGGCTAATTACAAATCGGGGAAAAAAGAAACAGACAATCACGACATGAAGATGAACACATTCAATAATTATAAGATCATAACAAAACATCATGAGTATTAGGGTTTAACTTAGTGATTGTACTATAAACAATTTATTACATCGATATTTAAAATACATACATACACTAACAGTGAGTAATAGATTTCGATAGTCACAGATAGAATGCGACATGAAGATGAACACATTCAATAATTATAAATTTTTTTTAATAGACTACATAAAAGAACAACGGATAGCGACTTGAAGACTTGATAACAGTGAGAAATACATTGAGATAGAAATATATATCAGACGACTTCAACATGCACACAGTGAACAACTATCAAAAAAAAAATTAATATCATACCTTAAAGCAATAACAACAACCGACTTGAAGATTTCCTGCAACGTTTTCTTTTTCTCTGTATTTTGGATTCGATATGAATGAAAATAACCGTGAGAATGTATTTAAGATTAATTGATTAGCTAAATTGCGTTTTTTAGGAGTTGATATCATGATATATTTGAAAGAATTAGAAACATACGCTTATCTTTAGAAACAAAATAATGATAATTTAATTTCAATTCATTTGAATTTTGCAGGAAGAAGTCAAAAAGAAGCCCAGAAATTAAGCAGTCGATTTGATTTCTGAAGGGTAGTATAGGAAATTAACATTATAAGAAAAGAGTGGGAAAAATGGCTTTGGGGGGCTATGTGAATGCCCCGTGGCGAGATGCTATTTATTTATTAAATTAGGGGATTCGGATTTTAAAAACATTTCCTTAGTATATCCATAAATCTTTTAAAAGTTTGTGCATCGGTCTCCTTTTGAACGTATATACGGACGATATTTTGTTAATTACATATTTAACAAATTTATTAAAATTAAGCCGGGTATAAATGAAAATATATATAAAAAAAGCTGATAATATTCAAAATCAAAATAAGATAAAACGAATATAAAAATTGAAATCAACAAAGTGGAGATTGTGGGACCACCTCTAAACGTTTGAAGCGGTTCTTGAGCCAGATGTGGTTCATGCGACATCACATGTCACTATGGTATAAACAAAATATGGACTGGTTCTCGACTAGTCGACTCTATTAACCTTTTCATGGAGTCGTATAGTGGATATGCTCTACGCATCACCATGACTTGAAACCACCAAACCTAGCTAAACATTTAGGCCCAACCGAGGCGCAAGGCTGCACGGCATACGAGGGTGTGTGGAGCTGAGGTGGAGCTCGGTGGTCAAACTGCAAAGGAGTAAACAGGTGTTTGGCGGAGGTGGAATTCGGTGGTCTCGACGTCACTTCCCCAAACCTAAAGAGAAGGCGTCAATTTATCTAGGACCACACTAGACATGGGTGAATCTTGAAATATTAATCGAATGTGAACATTAAAACGATAAGAACACCATTCCTTCTAAAAGTAGCAATTTTCACGAAAGTCCAAAGATATTGTCAGAGAACCCATCCTAAAAGTAGCACTAATGTAGAACAGTAGAACACAACAATCTATTCTTAGAAGCCCTTTTCTCTGACTGGAAAATTTTATTTGTACTTTGTTGAACACATGACATGATCAAATCATATCAACCTAAGAGCTAGGTCTTTCCATCTATAAAAGGAAACCTTTATTCCCTTCTCCACACCAAAACAAGTAAACAATCTCACTGAAGGGTTTTCAGTACTTGAGTAGCGATAAAAAGGAAACATATTACTTACCAAAGATGGGTTTCGGGACCAAAGCTTTAATCCTAATTAGCATGGTCGTATGTCTCACCTCAGTTGCTCATGCCCTCAATGCCATGGCCATCGTATATAGCCCACCTTATGTTCGTAAGTATTATTTGTTCTTCAAATTCCACAATAATGCAAACTAAATTCGATCTTCGAGCATCATTATTGTTCTTTTGTGATTTTGCAGCATCACTCTGCTTCGGTATGCAAGATCAAGGCACCATGATTGCAAAAGCACATAGTGGCTTGTTTGCCAATGGAATAGCCAGCTGTGGAAGGAGGTTCCGAGTGCGTTGCCTTAGTGGAACCAACAAAGCCATTCGGGATGCATGCACAGGAAATAGTGTTGATGTTACGGTTGTAGGTACTTGCAGCGGATGTGCAGTGAATGAACTTCAACTATCTGAAGAATCTTTTGGAAAGATTGCTCGTCTTGCTCTTGGGAGAGTTAACATTGAATATGAGCAGTAATTATGCGTTAACCCTTCTCACTTTATCAGGTTTACCATTTTGGTATGACGTCGTTCTAATTGCCATTTTTGTTGTTTTCAGGATATGAATGTAGAGACATGAACATATATAACGAATACAAGATCTTTTAACGAGTTTTAGTACTAAAGCGTATGAATAAGTGAGAGTGAAACATAGTAAGGTCTTGATAATTATCTGTTTTGTTAAATAAAATGGTCGATAACGTTATTTTATCATACCCCTATTTATATTTCAAACATTTGCTTCCACTTGTATCCATCCGTTCTTTCAGGTTATGTGATAGTAATCCATCAAAATCTCAATTAATTGCTTCTAATACGTGCACCTGGAAATGAAAAGCGAACTTGGATGCACGTTTTGTAGGCTCGGCCTTCTCATTATAATAAGGGAAAATGATTTAAAAGCACAACAAAGTTTCAAAACCATTCAAAAAACTCCAATCAAGTTTTGTTTGTTCAAAAAAACCCAACGAACTTAACATTTTATCTAAAAAGTCCAACAAAATTCCAACCGTTCAGAAAATCCCAATTTTGTTTTGCTTAAGTTCGTTGGGTTTTTTTTGAACAGTCAAAACATGATTGGAGTTTTTTAAACGCTTTGGAAACTTCGTTGGTCTAACAAGTAATTTTTTCGATACGGTAATAAGTCACGTCATATGTTTCTCTTATTTGACTTTCAGGAAAGTGTAACTTAGTTGAGATTTTTAGACAAAATGTTAAGTTTGTTAGGTTTTTTTGAACAGACAAAACAAAATTGAAGTTTTTTGAACGGTTTGGAAACTCAATTGGGTTTTTAAGTCATTTTCCCTTATAATAATGAATCAGTCGATTTGGGGAGAGTATTGAGAGAAAAGTGAACTTGATATAAGGGATCCTCTGCCTCCCTATATTTTCATAAGGGTGTTGAAAAAAATCTCAATTGGTATGCTCATAAACGCAAACGACGGAAACTGGATCAAGGGAAACCAATTGGCTAGCAACCTCAACATATTGCACACTTATAATTAATGTGACACTCAGCTTTTCCTTCATCCTTATAGGAAATTATAATTAAGAAATGCGAGGACCACCGAGCAATTCTTCTTAAAACAAGCTTTGAGTCGAAAATCACTCGCAGCAAAACCCATAACAGATTTCGAGTGCACACAGCCACCTCGCAAAAGCTAGAGTTCCAGTATCAATGGCTAATCCACTAATGGGATGTTTGGGATTTTGCTTATTTAAAATTTATTCTATTATTTTTTTTTTTTTGGCAAATTGAGTAATGGGATGTTGGGATTTTGCTTATTTAAAATTTATTCTGTTTTTTTTTTTTTTTTTTTTTTTTTTTTTTTTTTTTTTTAATTTTGCGCACCAATCTTTTTATAAGCAACAATTTTACCCTTTTCTTTATTTTACGAAACTTTATAGGGTTGTCAACCAAGGTTCCTTCGTGTTCGTTCGTTTAACTTTAAATGATAAACAAACGAACACAAACAATTAAATGAACAAAAATTAACATTAAATAATTTAAACAAACGAATACAAATGAACTTAAATAAACATATACAAACAAATAGATGTGAACTTAAACAGAACAAATACATACAAACATGTTTATTTAAAAAATCTATTTATAGTAAAATAAAATAATGAACGTAAACGAGCATACACGAACGAATATAAACGAACATAAGCAAACGTCAGCGAACATAAATGAATGAACGAGAGTGTTGTTCGTATTCGTTTGTTTAACTAAACTAACGAGATATCTTTTTCATATTCGTTCTTTTATTATATACATATATATATATATATATATATATATATATATATATATATATATATATATATATATATAATGTCAATTTTACTGTTTCATAAATTTTACTAAACTTATTATTTTATCCCTATTGACTAGAAAAATATATTTTTCTATCCCAATTTTATTTTTTACACATAAATTTAAAAATAAAAAACAACCTTCATTAGTAAAAAAAAGTATTTAATAGTACTATGACTTTTTTTTGGTCTGGTGGAAGCTTAAATCAGCACCATTTAAACACTTTCACATTAATAAACCAAATAGCCAAACCATTCAAAGCATTTGTTGGTGCAATTTTCCTATATCCGTAGTAAATGCATCAAAACACATTATCTGTTGTGTTAGTTCAAAACTTCACTATTAAACACGTTTATAAAAATATAAATTAACCGCATCAATAAAGCATGTGGGAACCGTACCATTTATTTATTTTTTTCTCTAAAAATTTCGTTCAAAATTTTCATTTCACTCCTAAATTTTGGCTCTAATAAACCACATCAATAAAGCGTTTTTCCCTTTTATTGCTTGTGTGTCCCCCCCACCCCCTGCAAACAACACAAAACATAGATAAACCAATTTCTTTTATTCTTCCTTCCTTCTTTTTCTAATTGATTCATGTTTGGTGGAATAAGGGTGGTGGATCGGAAATAAGTAGGAGATGGTGGTGCGTGCATGGTTCTTGGCAAAGGTAGGGCTTTGTGGATGGTGTTCTACGTGGATAGTGGTAGATATGGCTCTGTGGTCGGTTTTTTTATGTAGGTAGTGGTGAATATGGTTACGGGGTATTAGGGTGGTCCGAGGTGGGTAGATGGTTAACCGAAGGTGAAACAGACTCATGAAGATGTATGAGTTGTTTCCATGAATTGAATATGGTAAGTGGGGTAAAAAAACGATGGTAACGAAGGTTGTAGGGTGTTCTCTGTGGATGTAATGGTGGTTTCCAGTTAAGGTAGGACAGATGGCAATGATGCCAATTGGTGATGGTTTATTGCTTTGTGAGTTCAGTTATGAAGGTGCTTGATGTAAAGATTCCCGATGTTGCTTAATGTCATAAAAAGTGGTCTTCCTTGGTGATTTTTGGGATCACGACATCAAACATGTGGTAGTAGTGATGGTGATTTAAGGATGGTTTTTGGTGGGTGTTTGTTCTAGAGATGGTGGTGGTTTTTGGTGGTTTCCTACGACTTCATGAGATTCCCTCAAAATGTTAAAATAACATATGTTGAAAGCGACATCATCGTCAAAATGTTGGACGTCGGCGCTTGTGTAACATTCGTATCCCGAGGTAATTCAATATCCAATATTTTAAGGTTGTCACGACGTGGGAAAGGCGCAACACCGTGGCACTTCAAGAAAAATCACAGGTTCATTTAAGGCCACCATGGTGTGGCAGTATATGGACACGACATGGTATCTGGCAAATGACAAAATCCTATTTCCGGGGTTTGCTCCTTATTTAAAGGAATGTGCAGGCTAGGGTTTGTTCACCCTTAGCCTCCATCAGCCTTGACGAGATTTTGAAAACCCTAATCCCCTCCTCGTTTGTTTCAACTTTATTTTGGTGCTTTTTGAAGCCATTGAAGAAAAGAAGAAGAAGAAGTCAGCTTAGAATCTGCAAGCAAGCCATCATCCTTTGTTATAGCAACCTTATGGGCCCTTGTAAGTGTACGAGATTCGATTTTTATCATAATGGGTGGTTACACCTTATTTTGTCCCTAAATCTTCATGTCCTTGATTCTTGAGTAATGAGATCTCATAAAGTTCGCAACTTTATGAATCTCCAAGACATATGTAACGATCAACTTTGGAGGTATTAATTTAATTAATTTCTCGAATTTTATTTAGGCTATGTTTAGGAATCTACATCATGGATTGGTTTGGACTCTCATTTTTGGGCCGAAGTGTAAGCAGCCCATAAGCCATACGCGGGGTGTAACCCCCCTGGTACGCTGGGTGTAATGCTTAAATGAAACGCGGGGAGGAGGAGTGTATGCGCAACGTACCTTATGGTACGCTCAGCGTACGCGACCAGCTGGCAAACCCTAATTTTAAGGGTTGAGACGTATTTAAACCCCATTATAGCCTCCCATGCGCAGTGTACCTCAAGGATCTGGGATTATCTTTTCATTTGACATCCAAAAGAGGTATAAAGCACTGAACTTTCTTCTTCATATGCTAGATCTAGAGTTATAGAAGTTTTGGTACATTTTGGGCCCAAAGGTTGGACCTTTATCATAGAGATCCGTTTTTGAGCTTGGGATCTCCATCCTCTAGGCAAAGCACCTCTTTAGCAATAAAGTTTTGATCTTGGAGGTTTGCATGTAGCCATGCAAGAGATCTAGCCATTTCTATGGAGTTAGGACATTACTCTTTGAGATTTGAACCTTTGTGAGTCATCCAAGCCATCAAGTAAGCAACTTTATGGCTTAGGACAGAGAATAAGTCGTGGATCTGAATTTATAGCTTCTGGATCGGAGGAATAAGCTCTTAATGGAAAGTTGGCTTATCAAGGCTATACGCTGGGCGTACGAGGAGCTACGCACGACGTAGCAGCCAGCAGCCAGTACGCTCAGCGTACCTAGAGGTACCCCCCGCGTACCTGGTCAGTTTGGGCTTCGGGCATTTGGGCCTCGGTGTGGGCTGTGCTTTGGACTTAGAGCCTTTTGGGCCGTAGGGGCCATATGAAGTCAGTGTTTATAGGAAAATTATGGGTGTGGGCCTAGTGTAAGGCCCAATAAAGATAATTGGGCCCAATGTGGAAAATTGGGCCATTAGTGGACCTTTAGTGGGCCATTGGAGGACTTAGAAGGAATTAAGGGTTTGGGCCATTTTTGTGACCCACATCATAGTAGGGGTAAAATGGTAATTTTACCCATAGAGGAATCCCTATTCTAATTAAGTGTTTTTATATGTCCATGATAGCCGGGAAGCAGCCGGAGCAGCAGTCAGGGGTTCGCTCTTCAGGTGTTCAGCAGTTAGCATTACGAGGTGAGTTTTCTCCCAGTAGGAACGGGTCTAAGGCCACAATGCCGGCCCGTTTAGTTAGCAATAGTTTTCGGACTTCAGTCCGATGAAGTAGTTAGTATGTTTGATGCCTTCGTGGCTCAGACAGGATTTATGTGTTATGTGTTCCGGGCTACGGCCTGATGCAGTATACAGTTTATGTGTTCATGCCAGTTGATATGTTTATGCTATGCTACGTTATGCTTAGTCAGTTTCTGGACTTCGGTCCGATGCAGGGGAGAAGGTCCCAGTCAGTTCCGGATTTCGGTCAGATGCAGTTAGTTCCGGACTTCGGTCCGATGCAGTTAGTTCCAGACTTCGGTCCGATGCAGGGGACAAGGTCCCAGTTAGTTCCGGACTTCGGTCCGATGCAGTTTCCGGACTTCGGTCCGATGCAGAGGGCAAGGCCCTGGTTAGCTCCGGACGTCGGTCCGATGCAATTTCCGGACTTTGTTCCGATGCAGTGGGCAAGGCCCAGTATGTGTTTACTTGTTATTGTATGGTATGTGGTAGTTTGGGGGAGCTCACTAAGCTTTGTGCTTCCAGTTTTAGTTTTGGTTTCAGGTACTTTCGTAAGTAAAGGGAAGAGCTCGGGATGATGGCATCGTACACACCACATCTTCAGTCTTTGTCCTGGGAGTTTATTTTGATTATTAGTTAATTTGATACAATGATTCACGATATTTTATTAGGATTTGAGATATTGGACGTATGCTTTTGTGATATGTTGTTCGGTATATGATTTTCATTATTATTAAAACAATTTTTTTGGTCGTATTTTTGGGCTGTTACAACATATTGGGCCTTTGATGCTTTGGATCTGGAGTAATATCGACTTTTAGTAATATGCGTGGGAGTTTTGGCCAAAAACCCTCATTTTGACCTAATAATGTCCAAAACATGCATTGGACATGCATGTCTGGAATGTAAGGGTTTTCATGTTGTTAGGTAATATTAGAAACGATCTCCAACCCATCTCCATTTTCCCCCCATAATTAGAGTAAAAAATGGGGTAAAAAGTGTTTCATCAACAACCATACTCCATTTCTACCCCAAAAAATATATTCCTAGAATATTCCATTTTTATAATTTATATATATTATCAAATACACCCCTCTACTAATTATATTTTAACAAATATATATATATTTTTTCTTTACAAAAATATTACAAATTATATTATCAAAAATGAAATTTTTATATATAAGAAATTTAAATTAATTATTACTTTACTATAAATAATTATTAAATAAATAAGATTATATTTATAATAAATATATCAATATCATGATCATATTTGATTACTATATTTTATAAATTATGTTACCATGCTTCAAGTCTTTAGTATATATTTACTTTTTTTTCTATGAATTTGATAAATAAATATTAAACTCTATATTTACAATTAATTAATATAAATTAGTATATAACATGATATTACAAATATTAAATATCGCATTTAAATTATAATTAGTAGATAAAACTAAACTAAGAATGTATAAAATAAAAATGAGAGGGGCTAAAATTGGCAATCAAAACTTCAAATCCATTTTTGGAGATATGAGTAGTGTTCCCCCATATTTGGGTTAATACTATTCATCTCCACAAATGGAGATGGAAATGGGGTGGGGTTGGAGGAGAATTGAGGAAAATGGAGTTTAAGGGTGGGTTGGAGATGCCCTTAGGATCAAAGAAATCGACTTAATTCGTTAAGTTGTTGGGAGCCCAGTGCCCACAGCATGGCCTAGGCTGCCACGACATGGTGACTGAGCTAAAGCCGTCCGTTTTGGCAATTTGTGACCACGACATGGCCATGGAAGGCCACGGTGTGGTGACCATCTAGAGTCGACTTTGACGTTGACCGTTGACTTTGACCAAGTTTGCCTTTAGGTCGTTTGGGGTATTTTGAGTTGTAAATTGAAGCATGGGTCCCTGTTATATGTATAGGTGATCAGTAGACATAGTATTTAGAGCATTGATTCGTTCAGCTATCTTTTCAGACTATGAGGTGAGTTTTTCCTCATTGTACTTGTGGTTCGAAGGCACCAATATCGGCCGGTTAGTTTATGTATCCTAGTATAGGATGTTGTTATGTCTTAGTCATCTGTTACATTTGCATGATTATTTGTTTACGGATATGTGAGCTTATATGGTGCATATTTTGACATAGTGCGGTTGGATTGAGGAATTATTGCTCTGTGCGGAAGATAATAAACCTAAGAGCAAGGCAGCCATAAGCTATGGGCCAAGAAGGCAAGCCAAACTTATGTTGTAGGCTCGGGAGCAATCTAGACATGAGTTGTGGGCCTGAAAGGCAAGCCAGACTCATGTTGTGGGTTCAGGGGTAATCCAGTCCGATGATTGTTGACCCAACATGCATATTGTTACTTATTGTGTGTGGTAGTATTTTAGGGATCTCACTAAGCTTTGGCTTATAGTTTTAAGCGTTATGTTCCAGGTACTTTGGTTGATCGCGGCAAGGCGTAGGCTTGAAGTCGTGCTTTCCAGCTCATAGCGGAGGAGGCCAGGGCGGCGTCGGACGTCGTTATTGGTATGTTTGCATTTATTATTATGTCGAGATATTTATTTGTATTGGTCCTTCAGTAGGAGTTTTGATATGTCTCTTAGAGAGTTGGAGTGCTCGTTGACTCAAGTGAACTCCTTGCCTGCTCTTGTGCTTTTTGACTCAGGTGCGAGTTTATCGTTTGTGTATTGGTCCGTTAAAAGGAGTTTTGATAAGTCTCTTAGAGAGTTGGAGTGCCCGTGGCGAGTTTTCATCGCCAACGTGCATGGGGTTTCTGCATCGAGCGTTTTTCGAGAATGTGCCTTGGTGTTTTTTGGGGTATCTTACCCGATCGATTTGATCCCTATCAATATAGGGGATGTGTGTCTGATAGTAAGGATGGACGAGTTGATCAATTTTGATGTGTGGATTGACTGTGAGGGTCGGCGGGTGGTAGTTCAAACCCCGAGTAAGGAGAAATGATTATTTATGGAAAGGGTACAAGGGTTGGATCATCCTTTTGTTCTACTTCCAGGGCTCGGCAATATCTGCAACATGGGTGTATGGGTTATCTCATGTATGTGGTTGACATTTGGGTAGAGAAGGGGGTTTCGATTTCAGATGTGTCTATAGTTAGAGAATTCCTAGATGTATTCCCAGAGGAGTTACCCGGCGTGCCTCCCGTGAGGCAAGTGGAGTTTAGGATCGATCTGATCCTTGGTGCAGCGCCAATTGCTAACACACCGTATTGTTTAGCACCACTAAAAATGCAGGAGTTGTCCTCTTAGCTTCAGGAGTTGTTGGGAAAGAAATTTATCCGACCGAGCAGTTCGCCTTTGGGAACGTCAATCTTGTTTGTGAAGAAGAAGGAAGTATCTCACTGCATGTGTATTGATTGTCGGGAGTTAAACAAATTGACGATGAAGAACCATTACCCACTTCTATAGACAAATGACCTCTTCGATTAGTTTCAGGGTGTATCTTCATTCTCCAAGATTGATTTGAGGTCAGAGTATCATCAGATGAGAGTTACAGAGGAGGACGTAAAGAAGACAGTGTTCGGAACTCATTATGACCATTACGAGTTCGTGGTGATCCGTTTGGGCTCACCAATCCACCGATAACATTAATGGAATTGATGAATCGGGTTTGCAAGTCGATGATTGATCGTTCAGTCATTTTTTTCATTGATGATATCCTGTTCTATTCCAAAACCATGGAGCAACATCAGGAGCACCTTCGAGAGCCTCTAGGAGCTTGAGATGGGAGAGGCTTTATGCCAAGTTCTTGAAGTGTGAGTATTGGTTACGGGAGGTCCAGTTATTGGGACACCTCGTTAACCATAATGGGATTTTGGTCAACCCAGCAAAGATTGAGGCATTCATGCAGTGGGAAGTCCTAAAGTCTCCTTCAGAGAGCAGGGTTTTCTTGGGTTTACCAGGGTTTTCTCGGAGTTTCATTAAGGATTTCTCCAAGACTGTTGTACCATTCACTAGTATGATGATTGAAGGGTGTAGATTTTTATTGGGGGTATGAGTAGCAGGATACATTCTAGACACTAAGACGTAAATTATGTGAGGCCTCGGTGCTAACCCTCTAGGAAGGGGTAGAGGACGTTTTCTTGTATTGTGATGCTTCTATCACTGGCTTAGGGGCGGTACTTATGCAGCGAGGGAGGGTTATTCTGTATGCTTCTAGGAAGCTGACGCCACATGAGGTTCGATATCCAACGTATGATTTGGAGTTGGGGGCGGTGGTGTTTGACCTTAATATTTTACGACATTATCTTTATAGGGTCAGGTGTACCATCTACATGGATCACAAGAGTTTAAGGTATCTCATGGATCATCCGAACCTGAATATGAGGCAGCGTAAATGGATTGACATGATGAAGGATTATAACTATGAGATTCTTTATCACCTAGGGAAAGCGAATGTAGTAGCTGATGCTTTGAGCCGCAAGTTGGCTTGTTCTTCTATTGCAAGCGTATGTATGAGGATTTATATCAATTCACTACTTATGGATTTGATTAGGGAGGCTCGGGCCGAAGGCATTAAGAAGGAAAACCAGAAGAAAGAGAGAATCAAGGGTGAGATTTACAGGTTTACTACTAATAGTGATGGATTGTTGACCTGGTACGGTCGGGTTTGGGTACCACACTTTGGTAAGGTCAAGCAAAACTATATTGGATGATGCGCATAAGTCCATATTTTTGATACACCCTAGAGCCACCATGATGTATCATGATTTGAGACTCAGATATTGATGATCGTGCATGAAGAGGGAAATAACTTGGTATGTTGAGAGGTGCTTGACCCGTCGGATCGTCAACGTCATGCATCAGAGGCCGCACAGCAAGCTTCAGCCTTTGGAGGTTCCCATGTGGAAATGGGAACATATCACCATGGAAGTCATCACCGAGCTACCTCAGGCGACTAAGGAATTTGTTGCGATATGGGTTATAGTGGATCGTTTAACCAAGAGTGCCCACTTTCTATCTATTTGGTAGAGCTCCTCGGCCTATATATTAGCCGTTGTATATGTGCATGACATTGTCTCTTGGTATGGTGTTCCGATTTCCATTGTATCTAACCAAGATGTTCGGTTCACTTCTCGATATTGGTAGAGGTTCCATGAGGAAA
The DNA here is from genome assembly GCF_002870075.4 of Lactuca sativa. NCBI lineage: Eukaryota > Viridiplantae > Streptophyta > Magnoliopsida > Asterales > Asteraceae > Lactuca > Lactuca sativa. The sequence continues at coordinate 75,712,334 of NC_056629.2, forward strand.
TTAGTACGAGATTTCACTTTAGCATTGGTATTATCCATAGATGGAGTGCTAGAGTAAGCCAACCATTCAGATGCTCGAGGATATGTTGAGAGCTTGTGTTATCAATTTTGGTCGGAGTTGGGACACTCACTATCCTCTGCCTATGCTTTCTTATAACATCAACTATCACTCTAGTATCGGTGTGTTGCCATTTGAGCTTCTTTATGAGAGGAAGTTTCGTACCCTAGTCTGTTAGGGACAGGTCGGTCAAAGGGTCATAGGAAAGACCGAGGTAGTCCTTCAGACAAAAGAGCATATTCAGCATATCCAGAAGAGGGTGTAGACAGGTCAAAGTCAGCAAAGGAGCTAGCTGATAGGCGTCAATCCAAGTTGGAGTTTCAGGTCGGTGACATGGTTTTACGGAAGGTATTACCCTGGAACGGTGTAACACAATTCATGAAGAGGGGAAAGTTAGGACCCCGATATATTGGGCGTTTGGAGTTTTAGCCTGGGTAGGCAAGGTAGTCTATCGGTTGGATGTGCTGGAGGTGCTCATACAGACTCATAACACCTTTCATGTTTCGATGCTACAGAAGTGTGTAATTGATGATTCAACAGTGGTTCCATTGGACGATATTCAGGTTGATGATCGCCTCAACTATATTGAGAGACCAGTGGATATTCTAGATAGGAATTCGAAGACCTTGCATAAAAAGGTGGTCCTACTGGTCAAGGTTCAGTGGATGCAATAGAAGGGTTTTCAATGGACTTGGAAACCTAAGGCAGAGATGCGAGAGAACTACCCTGAGTTATTCACAACGTCAGACATCGAGGACGAAGTCTGAATCAAGTGGGGGAGAATTGTAACCTCTGGGTCCCAAGGTGATTCAGTTTCCAATATTTTAAGCATTTTAAGGTTTCGATGGGCTGGGAAAGGTGCCACAACATGATGCTTCAAGAAAAATTTTGGTTTCATTTAAGGCCGCCACGACGTGGCAGTATATGGCCAAGACTTTGCAACTGGCAATTGACAAAACCTTATTTCTGAATTTTGCTCCCTATTTAATGGAATCAGGAGGCTAGGGTTTGCTCACCCTCAGCCTCCATTAGCCTCTTTGAGATTTTGACAACCCTAAGCCCCTCCTCCTTTGTTTAAACCTTGTTTTGGTGCTTTTTGACGCCATTGAAGAAAGAAAGAAGAAGTGAGCTGATACTCTACAAGCAAGCCGTCATCCTTTGTTGTAGCAACCTTCTGGATCCTTGTAAGTGTCCAAGATTCTATTTTTATCATGATAAGTGGTTAGATGTTGAATTTTGTCCCTAAATCTTCATGTCTTTGATTGTTGACTAGTGAGATCTCATAAAGTTTGCTACTTTATGTATCTCCAGACCATTTAGGGCCTTGGATGTTTTGGATTTGGAGTAATATCTAATTTTAGTGTCATGCATGGGAGTTTTGGCCAAAAATCCTCATTTTGATCTAATAAAGTCCAAGATATACATTGGACATGCATGTCTGGAAAGTAAGGGTTTTTATGTTGTTCTGTAAATTTGGAAACTTTATCCACTTCAACCTTAGAATAGACCAGATCTTGACTTTAGAGCCCTTAGTATCAAATAAATCAACTTAATCTGTTAAGTTGTCGGGAGCCCAATGCCCACAGCATGGTCTAGGTTGCCACGACGTGGCGACTAGGCTAAAGCCATCTGTTTGGCAATTTGTGACCACGACGTGGCCAAGGAAGACCACAATGTGGCGAGCATCTGGAGTTGACTTTGACGTTGACCGTTGATAGTTGACTTTGATCAAGTTTGACTTTAGGTCAATTGGGGTATTTTGTGTACTAGATTGAAGCCTGAGTCCCTATTTTATGTACAAGTAATCAATAGAGGCATTATTTGGAATAGTGATTCGTTCAACTATCTTTTTAGACTGTGAGGTGAGTTTTTCCTCACTGTACTTATGGATTTAAGAATCCAATGCCAGCTCATTAGTTTATGTATCCTAGTATATGATGTTGCTATGTTGTAGTGATATGTTAGATCTGCATGATTATCTGTTTACAGTTATGTGATCTTATTTGTTGCATATGTTAACATAGTTCGGTTGGGTTGAGGCATTACTACTCTATGAGGAACCCAACAAACCCAAAAGCAAGCCAGACATAAGTTGTGGGCTAAGAAGGCAAGCCAGACTTATGTTGTGAGATCAGGAGCAATCCATACATGAGTTGTGGGCCTGAAAGTCAAGCCAGACTCATGTTGTGTGCTTAGGGGTAATACATTCTGATGATTCTGGACCCAACATGCATACTTTTATTTGTTGTGTGTGGTGGTATTTTGGGGAAACTCACTACACTTTGGCTTATAGTTTAAGTGTTATTTTTCAGGTACTTCGGATGATCAGGGCAAGGAGAAGGCATGATCATACACATCATTTGGTAACATGTTTTGGAGAATTTATAATACACTGATTTTGTGATATTTGTATTCGATAGTTAGTTTCTTATCACTTGGTTTTTTTATTGAAAAATGGTTTTACGTAATTGAAAATTATAATTTTATCGTGAATTTGGGATGTTACAGCCTAGCCAGGATCTAATAGCTTCAAAGACAATGGAATTGACCCCCCACCATCAAAATGGAAGGGCTCATGCAATCTCCCCAATTTCACATGCAATGAAGACCATTGATCATAAGTTTATAAATTAGATTGTGTTGGGCAACAATATGATCCACTAGTACAAAATCTATTTTTTGCACAGTTTCCCTTTTTGTTTGTTGGTGCAATTTTCATCCCGTTTTGCTGTGATTTGTATTGTTATTGTATTATTTGTTGGTGTGGTTTTGGCTATTTTGGTCCATTTTTATGATCTCAACATTAAATAAGGGTATTTTTGATGTGATATTATTTGGTGCGGTTCGATACTCACATGAAATAATCATTTTAACCACATCAACATCTGTTTTCTGTACAAGTGCTTATACATTTCACTTGATAATAAATTTTAAAATTAAAAATTATTTACAACACCAAACATTTTACCAACACATGTTATCAAACAACCATCCAAAATATAAAACTAAACAACCGTCCAAATAGAAAATAAAAAGAACTATGGCAGACTTAAAAATGATCATCCAAATTAAACATATATGATGGATATATATATATATATATATATATATATATATATATATATATATATATATATATATATATATATATATATATATATATATATATAGGGAAGAGCTATATGGAAAATGCATGATTAGGGCAACACATATTTGAACCAATGAAAACGTGATGACACATCACTTCCACAGTAACTTCCACAATACATTACTTGTGAAGAAAGAAATGGACACGTGTCATTTGATTATTGGTTCCGGTAGATGTTGCCCTAGTTATTTGTTTTCCATAGAACTCATTCCTATATATATATATATATATATATATATATATATATATATATATATATATATATATATATATATATATATCAATTAAGTTGTTTTCACCATCCATGCATGTTTGTGATGATTTCACTAGCTCGAATCTTGATGGATCTTGTGTCTTAGAAGTTATTCCTTTTCCTTTTTTGATTTTGGGGGTTTTATTTAATTTTGGTAGTTAAATCACAGGCTAAAAAGGGCATCAGATCGGTTCATAAGTTTTGTAGTCACCAAAAGGCATGGTGGTTCTCGTTTAAGGGTCACCTTTGATACATTAAGGGTAATTCAATAAGCAACTCATCGAGTATGTCTATGCCTTTATCATGCAAATCATTTTGTAAATTTAGAAATAGTGTGTAAATCCTCAAAATGAGGATGAATTAAATCCAATGAAAAAGTAGTCCCTGGCAATGATTTTATCTTGTGAGCACATGGAAGACCCATAATTGTCAGAAAGTGACTGGTGGAAGGAGTTATAATAGCTAAAAACATAAAAAAAGGATACGTTCTCTAAGCGTAGAGGTCTGAATTTGCGAAGGTCAATTCCTAAGCCAATCCAGCCTTTGACTTATACTCCCCCCACAAATAATCCGAATTCTCATGTAAATAAATAATTAATAAATGTTAATAAACAATAATAAAGGTAATAACAAATGTAAATATTACCATCTTTTTCAACATCATGTTGCCTTTATATCTCCTTCAAAGCAAAGTGATATACATCATAATGAAGGTTTTTGAAAAATGGCATATTGAAATCGTGAGGAACTTGAAGTTTCCCACTTGAGAGTTTCATTTGAATCTCATTAAATTAATGTGTAACTACAAGCAAAAAAAATTTCCCTTTTCTTGTGGAAACTTGAAAATATTGTTTAAGGTTGGCATGAGCACCTTCCACTCTTCATAATGATCGAGTACCAAAATGCAAGTACTCATCGATCCATGTACTAACACACTTTTCTTTTCAAGGAAACCGCGTGTTATTTATATACTCAAATGTATCTTTCTTCTCATTATACATTACACCAAATCCACCCTAATTTCCATTAAAGATTGATTTTTTCCCAAATATACAACATTATTCTAACCAGACATAAAAATATCAAACTCATCGACACACTCAAAATACTTCTTTCAAATTACCAATACATTCTTTTCAATATGCAAACGCATAAATGATCTACTATCGTAGGAAAAAATAATCCACTCATTAACGCCCGTTTCCATTCCGACATAATCACAAACGTTCGATTACCTTGTCGGATAACCTCCTTAAATTCATGTAATGCCCAAATATAATTTTCTTCGTCTTCTCTCTCCATGTTAAAAAAAAAACCCAAAATAAAAGGATCGAAGGTTTGTATCGATTAGATACACTTCAAGTATATTTAACAAACAAAAAACTAACTAAACCAAACTAAAGAGAAAATAAAAATTAAAGAGCACAAGTTAATCACAAAGATGTCTTTCACCAAGAAAGGGGTTGTTTTTACCAGGAAAATGATTGTCACAAAAATGGTCACCAAGACATTAACATTAAGGTTTCACCCTAATGTTCAATATATATTAAATTATACCGGTATATTCCTTCAATCAAGGGATTGTATCTAATCTATACTAAGTACTGATACTTATCACCAAGATATCGAATATGCTATCTATTCTATACATATCTGCACATTTACCTAATATACAAAGATTACTTAGGATCACTATCTAGTCGCTGACGCTGATAACGTCTTCAGGCACTAGCTTTGGTGTTGATGTTGGCGTTGACGCTGGTGGTCAGCGTGTAGAGTGTTTGACTTATAAGATCATAAGGTGTGACCGTACAATCTTACCCTATATGGTGATCTCAAAACAAATCTTCTTCATAGTAGTCATCAAAAGAATGACTGTAGAATTTATCAGCTTCTTTCAAGATTTCCGGCTTCACCTACCTGAATTCATCAATTTGAAGATCCTCCATCCTTTTGCTAATCTTAAGAGAAATTAGCACATTGTATCATATTTCAAGTTCTATATAACGTAGTCCCTCCATGTGAAGATGAAATAAATGCTCAGTGGGTGGAGAGGGAAGATCATCAGTGCGTTGAAAACACATATGATTTTGACTATCAAGGGAGAAAATACCATGTTCTGGTTCTTGAATGAACATGTGTTGAACTGGTTCAACACCCACTGGCAGTTCATTGTTGATGTAGCGAGTGCCATACAGAAGATGAAACTAAGTATACTTCGACTTTTAGGGGGTGTCTATTCTTCCTGAAGTAGATGGTGTAGATGGACTAGCTAATGGCGCAACATTCAGCTTCTTGACTTTGTTAAGCAGCTACTGAATTGCTAATTTCACCTCATGAGCATGAATACCTTTATGTTTGTTAATAATTTCCTAAATTTGTATCCACTTGTTGTAACCAAATTTGACTTGCTCACAATCAAGCACAACCTCAATGTATTCATACTCAGTCTTCTTCCTGACAAAGTGAAGCTTCAATAACTCATTCTTTGCTTTATTTCACCTTACCCTAATGATGGGATCAAGTTTTGATCTATGAGCCAGAACAACTCCGAACTTCTTTCTGTTGATCCAGTCATTCAGCTTAAAAACCATGTGTTGTTTGTGCACATTATTGTTGAACAAATAAATATTATTCTTTTGAACATTTGTGCTTTGAACATCATCACTTTCATCAGTGGAAGCAAGAGTCTGAGCAAGTTTAATTGACCGACGTTCTTCTTTTCTAGCTCAAACAGTGGCATTATGCTCCATCATAATTTTTATAACTTTCCCAACAGTTATATCCCATTTAAAGCTAAATCATTGATCACATAGTGAGTTTGCTTTTCTTGTAAGGATGAGGGGATGAAGGATCACCAGCGGCAGAGGAGCTTCCAGCTTCAGCATCATTGGCTCCCTCTGAGAAGGAAGTGTTCCTCTTTCTAGGATTGAGTTGTTCGTCATCAGAATCTATATAGTTGTGGGTTCCTTGAGGAATCTCCCATCAAAATATTAATCAGGGTACACAACACTCAAAGGAACATCAGTTTGTGCCATAAACCCCAATTCGAGAAACCCTTCATAGTCATCGGTCTCAGATTGATCACCAACGTCTGGGATAGGTTGATCATCTTTTGTTGCATCAGCGTCTGGGATGTTTTTCTCTTGCTCAGATATGACGACTGACTTTTGATTATCAACCCTTCCTAATTCAACCATTTCTGGTTGGGATGGAGTTGATGCAATCACCACCATTTGCTGATCATTTCTTTCTTAACTATTCTCCCTTTTTTGGCAGCATCAGTTTGGGGAGGAGAGCCACGAGGTGGTGAATGAATGCAAGGATGGGGATGAGATGGTGGAGGAGGAGGTGGAGTTGGATTTGATGATGGGGCGGAGGTAGAGGAGGATTATCACCTAGAGAATTTGTTAGAGTGTCATAAATAGCAGTATCATCATCATCATCACCCAAGGTCATAATATGCTTCATATCAGCCACATCCTTTTCTACTCTAGCGAGTCATTCTCCCAGTAATTGAGTTATCTACACTAGTAGATAAAGTTGAGAGATAACATTAGTTTGAAAGTTGGAGCATGATTCCCCTTGATAAAAAGAAACAGTCTGAATAGGTGTTGGCATAGGAGGAATAGTTTGCAGCTCGAGGAAAAGGAGACGCTGATCTTGGAGAAATCACACCTTGAATCAGTGGATGAGTAGTTTCCATTTGAGCTACTGTTGATCAACGCTATACAATATCATCTCCAGAGGGAGTGGATGAAGAAGTAAAAGAGAATCATCTTCATCTTCCGTGCATTTTTCATCATCAACTTCTTCTTCATCATCAGCGTCTCCTTCATCGTCATCCTCATCTTCCTCTTCTTCAAAGTCATGGGATTCAACAATGTAGGTATTTGCAATCTGTTTTTCCATCCTCTAGGTAATATGCAAATCATCATCAGAAGGAGCAGTGTTGATGATCTTTAAGGAGAGGGTATGAATTGGAATGATGATCCCATGATTATCAATATAACCTTCATCATGAGCCAAAATCAGTCCAAGCCAACGGGGATAGGGAACATACACTAGCTTATTCCGAGTGATACAATCAATCAGCTGATCAAGAATGAGTTGAGCAAAACTTTTGTTGCACACAATAGAATACACCATTCTTTGCTCAAAAAGATTCAATTAATCCAAGCTCCCAGTTTTGTGTCCAAGGCATTTACCAATTACCCCTAATAGGTACTTCCACCCTACACCAAAACACTAACGAAGAGTGTATTTGAATGGATAACGAGAGGTTCTCCGCAGAAAAAAGTTATACCCTAATTTTTCACGAATGGACTTGCATTTTTCTTTCGAAGGAATTTCAGAATAGTTTTTTGATCTAGGAAGACGAAGAGCAGTTCGAAAAGGTTCCACATCAATAGTAACCCTAGATTGACCATCTCCAATGGTTATGGTAATGGTTTGAGCACTAGAACTAACAGAGCATGAATAGTAGAACTCACATAATTGATTAGGGTAGAATGGCCCTGGGAAGTCACATAAGGCGTATTTAAGAGTAAAACTTTTGACATTATTGATGAAGTCTTCAATTCCTGAGTTCACAAACTATTTTGGTATGACATTAGAGAATGCCACATAGTTTGTTTAAATGATAATTGGAGAATGAGGGGCATGGGGGCCTTTGCCAACATTGGAGTTAGGAGCAAACTCGTACACAACCTTTTACATGATGACAACTTAAGGAAGATGATGGTTGAGATATTCTTTTTTAAGAGAAGATCAGCTGCTTGAATGAATTGCAAAGTAACCTAGGAGAGAGAGAATTATCCTACTTTATAAGAAGATATTTTTACCCTTGCGTAATCATTAGTAGAGAAATGACCACCATACAAAATCCCATGCTTCAAGATAACGATTCAAGTTTTGATAGTCATCCAAAATTTGTCATTGAGATAAGGAAGTTATATTAGTATGACATAGCATCATCGGCAAAGCCTTCAACGGAAGAAATCAGCGCATCAGAGTTACAGCTCATAATCTAGTGTGTTTGTGATGTCTCCTGATAGTATAGGTTTGAACTACCATTTACTGACATAGTATTGCAATATTTCATCAGCATGTGGTTTCATACATTGACTCATTAATCATTTTTTTAGAAAAAAGGAAAGAGTGGAATGATGCATGTAATACATTTGGGAATGAAATGTACTCATCGGCAAAGAGTGTCGAAGTTTTATAATTGTATGGCTAATAGAGTGAACCATTAACATCTTAATAGAAGACTTGTTGGGAATGAATGGGTAGGTGCGTGTAATATATCACAGAGAATGATATACCCATCGAACAGATTTTTTGAATTCTCATCAGCATATGGCTTTGTATGCTTAATCATAAAATTCTAAAGAAGAATTTATGGAGAGAATGGATTGATGTTGTGATAAGTTGTGGTGCTTTAGCTTAACAATCAGCACAAATTTTTCAAGCTCACATCAGCATATGGTACATTATGTTGAATCATAAAGCTTTAAAGAAGAATGTAAGGGCAAGAAGGGGTTGGTGCGTGTGATAGTCTACGGTACATAGGCTAACCATCAACATAAAGTTTAAAACTTTTATCAGTATGTGGTATATGACAGTGAGTCGTCAAGTTTTATTGAGAAAAAAATAAGGAGAGAATGGATTGTTCAGTCACGCTGAGGTGGAATCAACATGAATCATGAATGGTGTTAGCTCATCAACAAGAAGTGGTTTAACTTATGTATCATAGAGTTGAGTTGGAGTCTAGAACTATGAAGTGCACCATCACTTCATTGAATGATGTAAAAGACAAAATAATAAATAATATAAGAATAAAACAAAAAGAACTAGTCAAACCAGGAAATATTCTAAAGATAATATATGTGTAGCTTTTTCAGAAACAAGATAAAGACTTGATTCATCAAATCTTTTGAATTAAAAGGTCATAAATGATTTTCCTTTTTCCGAGATATCTGCCCCTCAATCATGGATATAAAAGAATATGTAACAGCCCGGATTTCCAGGTATCTTTTATGTTTATGATTTTGGTTTTTTGAGAGGGGACTCGGCGAGTTGGAGCTCAGATTCGCCGAGTAGGATCGATATTTTGGACGCGGGATTCGCCTGGACTCGGCGAGTCCAGGATATGGACTCAGCGAGTCCGCGCTGTTTAATGAAACCCTAATTTCTTGGGTTTGGGACCTATTTAAAGGGCCTTATTGCCGTCATTTGTACTCAGCAGTCCATAGAGAGAAACCCTAGAGTGCTTGAACGTTTTGAGAGAGAAAGGAAGCATTTCTTGACCTTTGTGTGTTGTTTAGCAAAGGAGAGGGAGGTTCTAGCCAAGAGGAAGCAAAGGAGGTTGCTATACTGTGGATTTGAAGCTTAGATCATCGATCTAGAGGTATGATTTCGGCTCATCTTCTGTTTTGTGGAGTAAAATCGGATTTAGGGTTTCTTGTGGCCTTTGATGGGTTGATTTGATGGCCAAATAGTCCCTTGCTAGTGATGAGGCTTTGGATCTGGATCCATAGAGGTCCAGAGAGCCTCATTCATCAAGCTTTATGAAGAACAATGGAGGTTATGACCTTGAGTTGTGGTATTTGTTGATAATTCTTCATATATGGCCATATAGAGGTTGTATGTACACCAAGATAGGGGCTTTACGTGGTGAATCAGTCTAGGAAGGCCAGATCTATGAGTTGATGGAACAGATCTGACCTTAGAAGCGAGTTTGAGTGATTGCATGGCATGGACTCACCGAGTCCGATGAGCAGACTCAGCGAGTAGCTTGAAGATTGCCCTTAGATCGGCCAGTGAGTGGTCCAGTCGAGTCATGGGTTGACTCAGTGAGTCAGGGCGAGTTAGGAAGGGTGGTCAGTGGACTGAGTCGAACTGGGACTCGCTGAGTTGTTCTTGGAACTCGGCGAGTTGAGTCGGGGTGGCCCCGCGATTCTGCCAGGTGGAACTCATCGAGTCAGGGGGAGCACTCGACGTGTAAAAAGGGAATTCTAGAGAGTTGGTGAAAACGTCTAGACTCGCCGAGTTGCCCTTGTGCACTCGCCGAGTCCGGTCAAAGTTGACCGTTGACCGTTGACCAGAGTTGACCTGTGTTGACTTCTTAGGGATAGTCAACCTTAGAGATAAAAAGTGTTAATTAGAGTCATGTGATGTTATAGGAGGATTAGAGCTCGGAGGATCGAGCACGAGGGATTTCCAGGATTCGTGAGATACCGAGATACGCGAGGTGAGTCTTCTCACTATACTTTACCTTGAGTAGGTAATCAGAGCTATGTGTTAGTGTATGTATGTTATGTGTATGATATGTGTTGTACTCCATTATTTCTATGTGATTTATGCTGTGCATGTTTACAGAGTTGGAACCGGAAGGTTCCTAGAGTTAGAACCTGAGGGTTCACAGAGTTTGGGTGCACGGACCCATAGAGTTATAGCCTCGAGTGGCTAATATGTGTTTTATGTGTCGTATTTTGGGGAACTCACTAAGCTTCGTGCTTACAGTGTTAGTGTTGTTGTTTCAGGTACTAGCGATGACCGTGGAAAGGCGCCGGCTTGATCCGTACACACTCAGGGGACTTTTGATATATATATATATATATATATATATATATATATATATATATATATATATATATATATATATATATTTATGTGATCTTGGGATTTGTATGATACGAATTGGAATTTTAAACTTAACGTTTTGTGAAATTAAATGAGAAATGTTTTTATATTGGCGAAAAATTATTTTGAAAATTCACGGTGTTACAAGTTGATATCAGAGCCTTGGTTTGAGGGATTCGAGTACACCTTCGGGCGTATTTGAACTCAAACTGAGGATTTGAGATGTATTTTCGAAAAAGAGTAAAAGATTTTTGAAAAACGCAGAGCAAGAGATGTGTGTACGATCAGTCAGCGCCCGAACGGTGATTTCCCAAAATACCTTTATATTATGTGATATTGATATTGATATGATGTATCTGCATGCTAGAGTAGGCGAGGCATTACTATTAGGATTAGAGTGGCCTGATTTGTGATGCCTTAGCCTAGGGAGAGGTGAGCTGCTACGAGATGCTTGAGAGTGAGTAGGTAGCAGTGAGGGGCTTATGAGAGATCTATTAGAGAGTGGTTTACGCATGATAGAGTACTTGGGACTTGGGATCCGAAGAGGAGGACTTGGAGTGTATTCTGGTGCGGTGCGGACAGTAGTATTGGGCCCGTACTACTGGAAGCACCGGAGCGGTGTGCAGCCCAAGTAAGAATCTTTGGAATGCCTAGAATCAAGGAGGGAAGAGTTGTCGAGTGTGAGTATGCTCGTGTGGATTCTAATTTATCGTATGTTGTATTTCAGAGGTAGGTCATGGTGAGGACACCTTTGATGCCTGAGAGCAGTGGTACCAGTGAGGAGGAGATCCGCCGGATCATTCAGGAGGAGGTGGCTGCGGCCATCAGGGCAGAGATACCGGAGATGTTTGGTTCTATAAAGACCACATTGATTGAGACGTTTGATGAGCGTTATGCCGCTCTTTCTGAGGCTGCTGCTGCAGCGGCTACCGCAGCGATTGCTGCTGCGAGGCCGCAGGGTGGTGATGCGTTGCTGTTCCGCGAGTTCAACAACACAAAACCACTAGAGTTTGATGGTACTCAGGATCCGGTGGCAGCTATGAGGTGGATATCTAATATTGAGGGGTGTTTCTTCACTTGCTCGTCTCCTGAGCATTTGAAGGTTCGGTTCGCGCTGAACCAGCTTCGCTTGGGAGCGAAGGACTGGTGGAAGTTTGTGACGGCACATTATACGCCTGCTGAGCTTTCGGCGGTGACCTGGGAGAGGTTCACCACCATGTTCCGGGATGAGTATGTTCCCCAGGTGGAGAGGGAGTGTTTAGCACAGGAGTTTCTGACCCTCAAGTAGGGTAGTGAGTCAGTTACAGCGATCACGAGGATGTTCCATGAGAGGGCGATGTTCTGCCCTGAGCACGTGTCCACTGAGCAGGCACGCATGAGCCGCTACTTGAGCATTTTGAGGCGGGATATTCGGGAGTTCGCTGCGAACTCCTCGTACCGGACATTTTCCGAGCTTCTGGCAAATGCCCGGAAGAGGGAGATTAAGCTTGAGACTCAGGCCAGGGAGGAGGCGGAGTCTCAGGGGAGGGATCGGCGACCGGCACAGTTGCAGCCGGTAGCCAAGCGGGCCAAGCCCGCTGATCCCAGACCAGGGAGCCAGAAGGGCCGCACTTGCGGGAAGTGCGGCAAGGGTCATGACGGAGTTTGTCGAGCGGGGTCTTGCTACAAATGTGGCAAGGAGGGGCACATGGCCAAGGACTGCCCCAAGGAGTTTGCAGTGTGTTTTCACTGCAACCAGACCGGACACCGGAAGGCCGAGTGTCCGTAGTTGCGCGGAGCATCTCAGGGATCTGCTCCTGCCGCCATCAGAGCTACAGAGAGTCGGCATGTGAAGGTCGAGGCGCCGAGAGCTCGAGGGAGAGCCTTCCAGCTGACTGCGGAGGAGGTCCGCGCTGCGCCCGATGTTGTGGCTGGTATGTTTCCTTTCATGTATTTATTTTGATGTTGAGATATTATGCTTATGTTATGTTATGCGTAGGTACTTTCCTTGTGAGCTCTGTACCTGCTTTAGTGTTATTTGACTCGGGTGCGAGTCGGTCTTTTGTATCTTTGGCCTTTAGTCAGCATATCAGTGTTAGTCGTGAGGCATTGAGTCGACCTTTGAGAGTTTCCATAGCTGACGATAGAGTGATTTGTGCCACGGAGGTTCTCCGGGGATGTGTGTTAGAGATTTTCGGGGTTGAGTTTCCGATTGATCTGATTCCTATTGCGATGGGTGATGTCTGTGTCATTGTGGGCATGGACTGGTTGAGCCGATTCGGCGCGGTTATCGACTGTGAGCGTCAGCTGGTGACCATACGAGACCCTAGTGGAGGAGTTCTTTCAGTATACAACGAGGGTACACGTTCAGGATCAGCTTTTTGTTCGGCCGCTAGGGCGAGGCAGTGTCTACAGCAGGGCTGTAAGGGTTTTGTGGCGTTTGTGATGGATACGCGAGCGACTTCCGAGCGACCGAGTTCAGTTGAGGAGGTATCGGTGGTGCGTGAGTTTCCAGATGTTTTTCCCGAGGAGTTGTCGGGTGTGCCTCTTGTGAGGCAAGTGGAGTTTGGTATTGATTTGGTTCCGGGGGCCGCACCTATCGCTAAGGTGCCTTATCGTCTTGCACCTCCAGAGATGCAGGAGTTATCCTCGCAACTTCAGGAGTTGCTGGGAAAGGGATTTATTCGGCCGAGCAGCTCGCCATGGGGAGCACCTATTCTGTTCGTCAAGAAGAAGGATGGTTCACACCGGATGTGCATTGACTACCGGGAGTTGAACAAGCTGACGGTCAAGAACCGTTACCCGTTGCCGAGGATCGACGATTTATTTGATCAGTTGCAGGGAGCATCTTGGTTCTCCAAGATCGATTTGAGGTCGGGATATCATCAGGTGAGAGTGCGGGATGAGGACGTCCAGAAGACAGCGTTCAGGACGCGTTATGGGCATTATGAGTTTGTGGTGATGCCTTTTGGGCTCACCAATGCCCCGGCTGTGTTCATGGATCTCATGAACAGGGTATGCAGGCCGATGTTGGATCGGTCAGTGATTGTATTTATCGATGATATTCTGGTATATTCGAGATCTAGAGAGCAGCATAAGGAGCATTTGAGGGAGGTCCTTGGGGTTTTGAGATCGGAGAAGCTTTATGCAAAGTTCTCCAAGTGTGATTTCTGGTTGCGGGAGGTCTAGTTCCTTGGACATCTCGTTAATCAGGAAGGGATATTGGTCGATCCGACCAAGGTTGAGGCGGTGATGAGTTGGGCGGTGCCAAAGTCACCCTCTGAGATCAGGAGTTTCCTTGGATTGGCAGGGTATTATCGGAGATTTATCAAGGATTTCTCCAAGATCGCAGTGCCACTCACCAGATTGACCCGAAAGGGTGTTGCATTCTCATGGGGTCCCGAGCAGCAGACCTCCTTTGAGACACTTCGCCAAAGGTTGTGCGAAGCCCCGGTATTAGCTCTCCCGGAAGGGATGGAGGATTTTGTAGTATATTGTGATGCATCGATTTTGGGGCTGGGTGCGGTGTTGATGCAGAGGAGACATGTGATAGCATATGCATCGAGGCAGCTGAAGCCTCATGAGACGAGATATCCCACGCATGATCTAGAGTTGGGGGCAGTAGTGTTCGCCCTCAAGATTTGGCGTCACTACTTGTATGGGGTTCGGTGTACGATATACACGGACCATAAGAGTTTGAAGTACTTGATGGATCAGCCCAACCTAAATATGCGGCAGAGGAGGTGGTTAGATGTGGTCAAGGATTATGATTCTGAGATCCTGTACCACCCGGGCAAGGCCAATGCGGTGGCCAATGCGTTGAGCCGCAGGGCGGAGAGCACTCCACTGCGAGATGTATGTTTGAGATTGACCGTGATAGCTCCGGTATTGGATGCCATTCGTGGGGCACAGGCCGAGGCTATGCAACCGGAGATGCAGAAGAGGGAATGGGTCGTTGGTTTGGTTTCAGAGTTCGTTACGGATGGTCGAGGGCTTATGACTTTTCAGGGTCGGATTTGGGTACCGTTTGTGGGCGGTACGCGTACTTCTTTGATGGAAGAGGCTCATCGGTCGAAATTTTCGATCCATCCGGGGGCTACGAAGATGTATTTGGATTTGAGGAAAGAGTATTGGTGGCCCTGTATGAAGAGGGACGTCGCCTGGTTTGTTGAGAGGTGCTTGACCTGCCGCAGGGTTAAGGCCGAGCACCAGAGACCGCATGGCAAGTTGCAGCCATTGGAGGTTCCCGAGTGGAAGTGGGAACAGATCACTATGGATTTCATCACCAAATTGCCGAGAACTGCCAGAGGAGTTGATGCAATTTGGGTGATTGTGTATAGGTTGACGAAGAGCGCTCACTTCCTTGCCATCAGTGAGAGTTCTTCAGCGGAGAAGTTGGCGGAGATATATGTGAGAGAAGTGGTATCTCGGCATGGGGTGCCGATCTCGATTGTTTCGGACCGTGATGTGCGTTTCACTTCCAGATTCTGGAAGAAATTTCATGAGGAGTTGGGTACTAGATTGCATTTTAGTACCGCATATCATCCCCAGACAGACGGTCAGAGTGAGCGGACGATTCAGACACTTGAGGACATGCTCCGAGCATGTGTGTTGGATTTCGGGGGTAGCTAGGATGCGTATTTACCCTTGGCAGAGTTTTCCTACAACAACAACCATCATTCGAGCATTGGTATGCCACCCTTTGAGCTGTTGTATGGTAGGAGGTGTCGGACCCCCATTTGCTGGGGAGAGGTTGGGCAGAGAGTGATGGGCAGTACAGAGATCGTGCTTCAGACGACAGAGCAGATTCAGCAGGTCAGACAGAGGTTATTGACCGCCCAGAGCCGACAGAAGAGTTATGCGGACAGACGCCGGTCCGAGCTTGAGTTTCAGGTCGGCGACTTCGTTCTCCTGAAGGTCTCTCCTTGGAAAGGAGTGATTCGATTCAGGAAGAGGGGCAAGTTGGGGCCCCGGTATATTGGTCCATTTCGTGTGATTGCGAGGGTAGGCCGGGTAGCCTATCGTTTGGAATTGCCAGCAGAGTTGGGGCAGATCCACGACACTTTTCATGTGTCGCAATTTAGGAAGTGTATAGCCGATGAGTCGGCAATGGTTCCATTAGAGGATATTCAGGTGGATGCGAGCCTGAATTATGCCGAGAGACCAGTAGCCATCAGAGATCGGAAGACCAAGGTTCTGAGGAACAAGGAGGTACCTCTGGTGTTAGTTCAGTGGCAACACCGGAAGGGATCGGAGATGACCTGGGAGCCGGAGCGCTAGATGCGGGAGCAGCATCCGGAGCTATTTTCAGAGCGAGACTTCGAGGGCGAAGTCTAGTTCTAGTGGGGGAGAGTTGTAACAGCCCGGATTTCCAGGTATCTTTTATGTTTATGATTTTGGTTTTTTGAGAGGGGACTCGGTGAGTTGGAGCTCAGACTTGCCGAGTAGGATCGGGATTCTGGACGCGGGATTTGCCTGGACTCGGCGAGTCCAGGATATGGACTCGGCGAGTCCGCGCTGTTTAATGAAACCCTAATTTCTCGGGTTTGGGACCTATTTAAAGGGCCTTATGGCCGTCATTTGTACTCAGCAGTCCATAGAGAGAAACCCTAGAGTGCTTGAACGTTTTGAGAGAGAAAGGAAGCATTTCTTGACCTTTGTGTGTTGTTTAGCAAAGGAGAGGGAGGTTCTAGCCAAGAGGAAGCAAAGGAGGTTGCTATACTGTGGATTTGAAGCTTAGATCATCGATCTAGAGGTATGATTTCGGCTCATCTTCTGTTTTGTGGAGTAAAATCGGATTTAGGGTTTCTTGTGGCCTTTGATGGGTTTATTTGATGGCCAAATAGTCCCTTGCTAGTGATGAGGCTTTGGATCTGGATCCATAGAGGTCCAGAGAGCCTCATTCATCAAGCTTTATGAAGAACAATGGAGGTTATGACCTTGAGTTGTGGTATTTGTTGATAATTCTTCATATATGGCCATATAGAGGTTGTATGTACACCAAGATAGGGGCTTTACGTGGTGAATCAGTCTAGGAAGGCCAGATCTATGAGTTGATGGAACAGATCTGACCTTAGAAGCGAGTTTGAGTGATTGCATGGCATGGACTCACCGAGTCCGATGAGCAGACTCGGCGAGTAGCTTGAAGATTGCCCTTAGATCGGCCAGTGAGTGGTCCAGTCGAGTCATGGGTTGACTCAGTGAGTCAGGGCGAGTTAGGAAGGGTGGTCAGTGGACTGAGTCGAACTGGGACTCGCCGAGTTGTTCTTGGAACTCGGCGAGTTGAGTCGGGGTGGCCCCGCGATTCTGCCAGGTGGAACTCGACGAGTCAGGGGGAGCACTCGAAGTGTAAAAAGGGAATTCTAGAGAGTTGGTGAAAACGTCTAGACTCGCCGAGTTGCCCTTGTGCACTCGCCGAGTCCGGTCAAAGTAGACCGTTGACCGTTGTCCAGAGTTGACCTGTGTTGACTTCTTAGGGATAGTCAACCTTAGAGATAAAAAGTGTTAATTAGAGTCATGTGATGTTATAGGAGGATTAGAGCTCGGAGGATCGAGCACGAGGGATTTCCAGGATTCGTGAGATACTGAGATACGCGAGGTGAGTCTTCTCACTATACTTTACCTTGAGTAGGTAACCAGAGCTATGTGTTAGTGTATGTATGTTATGTGTATGCTATGTGTTGTACTGCATTATTTCTATGTGATTTATGCTGTGCATGTTTACAGAGTTGGAACCGGAAGGTTCCTAGAGTTAGAACCTGAGGGTTCACAGAGTTTGGGTGCACGGACCCATAGAGTTATAGCCTCGAGTGGCTAATATGTGTTTTATGTGTGGTATTTTGGGGAACTCACTAAGCTTCGTGCTTACAGTGTTAGTGTTGTTGTTTCAGGTACTAGCGATGACCGTGGAAAGGCGCCGGCTTGATCCGTACACACTCAGGGGACTTTTGATATATATTTATGTGATCTTGGGATTTGTATGATACGAATTAGAATTTTAAACTTAACGTTTTGTGAAATTAAATGAGAAATGTTTTTATATTGGCGAAAAATTATTTTGAAAATTCACGGTGTTACAGAATAAGCAAGCAAGATCAAAAATGTCAAACAACAACACAATTTATAGAAACCAAAGAGAGAAAATGCCTTTAATCGTTGAAGTATTGCAGATTGATTCCAAGGTTCATGATCAAGAACAAGAGAGGAACATGAACCGGTCTTTGTAACCAATGAGTTAAAAGGATCCAATCTTTGTAACCTTCAAGATATGAGAGTCACCAAGAGGTCTATAAATTAGATGTGGAGTAGTAGTGACAACATCTATGGAAATTAGATTTCCTATGATACCAAACTTCACTTCATCCTATTTCAAAATAGATAGGCTATTCAAGAAGGAAGAGATATGTGCCTAGAAGAACACATTTTCACACAATTCTCTCCTATCTTTTCTCAACAACAGGATGCGTCATGTCAATCAGCGTGAGCATCAGCGTCAGGGAGAGAGCAGTTGGTGCTGAAGAAAATATGCAGAGCCAAATTCAACTAACTCTACTCAGAAGATGTTGCGCCAAAGGAATGACATGCTGATTCTTTCCAAAGGAACAAATCAGTTAAGGTCGCTATCAGGAGAGAAGAACATGCGTAGGCAATCTTAGTTATATAATGTACAATAAATACTTCTTTGGTAAAATAAAAGTTAAAAAGAATTTTTAAAGCAAAAAAATATCACATTAGTAGCTTATGTTCAGAAGTTTTAAAGTAGCGAAGCATAAAGTAAAAAACATAAAGTAGCATTGTCTAAACAAGTAAAATAAAATCATATAAATTTTGTTGTCCTTGATTGCAGTAAGAACAATTTTGTTCTTAGAGTCAAAAACCTTCCTTTTATGGCAATCAAAGAGAACCTTATAACCAGCGTAACAAAGTTGACTGATGGAGAAAATATAGGTTTTTTAACCTTTGAGATAGAACATCCTTCATCTTGAACGCCCTGTACTCAAATATTCCGACGCCCATGACAACTTCTTCATTGTTGTCACAAAAACCACAATAGGACCATCTTCCTCCACAAAATATGTTAAGTAGGACTTGAGACCGGTTATGTGTCTAGAGCACCCACTGTCAAGGAACCAAGTATGGTCTAGATTTTGAGTCGACTCTTGGACAACTTCAGAGGTATCACCGTCACACATGTTGAGATTACCATCATGGGAACCATTGACAAGATCCATTAGACCCTTAACATTCATCCCCTCATCTTCATATGTCTCCTCTTCTTCCACCCATTCTTCACGATCCTCTTATTTGCAATGAAGTCTTTTGGCAGAGAGATGTTATCCTTCTTCATGTGGGCCAACAAATTCTTGTACAAGACTCCATAGTTCTCTGGACTTTGAGCTTCTTTCTTTTCTTTGTAGTCCCTGGAAAAATGATCAGGGCTTCTATAGTTAAAATGGTTACTTGAGTTTCTCTTCTCTGAAGTGGATCTCCTTGCTGAACTGCCTCCCTTTAACTTAGCTCTTCAAACTCCATTTGATTTGATTTCTTCAGAACGTTTGACAATAAGTGCAGCGCTGGTAACAAGTTCATCAGTAATTTATTCACTACTCTCTTCACCGTGATCATAGTCATATGAGTCATTGATCTGCTTTATTTCTTCCTTCCGAGAAACCAAAGGTACAGACTTTTATTTGCTTGAATCCTTCATGATATCTTTACGAAGAGATTTGGTCTCTTCGTAATTTCGTAGATTTCCAAACAAGGAGTTGAGATCCATGGCATTAACATTTTCACTGTTCTTAAGAACATCAACGTGATGTTCCTAGCCTTCCTAAGAGAATCCAGGAACTTCAGAACCAACTGAGAAGAATGCATGATGATTCCCAGCCTGTGTATATTATTTACCAAACAGTTAAACCTGTTAAAGGTTTGGGTTAGAGACTCATCTTGTTGAACAAAGAAATGCTCATATCTCCGACTGAGGTTGTTGATTGTAGCTGCTTGAACCTCCACAATGTCTTCATAAGCCACAGTCAGCGTATCTATCATATCTTCAGCCGATTCAAAATTTTGTACAAGATGATACATGTGATAGGGAAGAGAGTTTCCTATGGTTTCTCTAGCTTTCACATCAAGACTAGTAAGTTTCTTGTCATCATCGTCATAACTAGTCTCTAGGTTTTGCTTCAAAGGACCAACAGGAGCGTTGTTAACCATAGGTTGAT
This sequence comes from Lactuca sativa, assembly GCF_002870075.4. Lineage (NCBI taxonomy): Eukaryota > Viridiplantae > Streptophyta > Magnoliopsida > Asterales > Asteraceae > Lactuca > Lactuca sativa. The sequence goes on from NC_056629.2 coordinate 75,732,642, forward strand.
ACATAGGAATGTGAGGACCCTTCTCAACAATCTTAAGCATCTGATAGTCCACAGTTTCATGAACAACCACACCCTTAGTTTTCCACGTGGTTAATTTGTGCTCATCGAAAGGAGGAATCTTGTTGAGACCAAAAGATTTCGGATTAGAGGTATTCGACATAATTACTTGAGTATATCAAAAACCCGCTCTGATACCAGTTGAAGATTTGGATACACTTCAAGTATATTTAACTAAGAACAAACTAACTCAATTAAAAAAAAGAAAAAAAAAAAGTAAAGAACACAAATTAATCAAAAAGATGTCTTTCACCAAGAAAGGGGTTGTTTTCACCAAGAAAACGATTGTCACAAAGATGATCACCAAGAGGTTAACATTAGGGTTTCACCCTAATGTTAAATATATACTAGACTATACTAGTATATCGCTTCAATCAAGGGATTGTATCTATTATATACTAAGAACTTATCCTTATCACTAAGTTATTGGATCTGCTTTTTATTCAATATTTCCTAGAAGCAGACGTTAATAAGGTCTTGAGGTGCTAGCGCTAGTGCTGATGTTGGTGATGGCGCTGATGGTTAACATGTAGAATGTTTGACTCATCAGATCATAAAGTGTGACCTTACAAGGATGTATTGAAACATGAAACACCAACGATATCATAGAGTGGCATGCATGTTATATTTATTAGTTTTATAGGTGCAATCCATCCCAAACACATGAGAGAAAGCTTTAGCCAATTAACTCGACAAAGGGTGCATAATGAACTAAATTTTCCAAAAGGTATGTGGTTAATCCTTTGAGTTATTTTCTATCAAAATAATTCACACTCAATATATATTCATGGATGATGAAAAATTCATGGTATATAGTGGTATTTTTGTATCCAAAGTGTTCTAGCCATCATGGAAACTTAATAGTGGTCATGATGGGTTGACATCTTCTTAAAAGAGATTTTGATCGGACCTTGACCAAGAATGAGAGGGATGATCATTGGAATAAATCATGTAACTATCAACATACTCATTAAACGATGAAGCAAGGTCCGCGATGCGATGAAATGGTGTCGTGTTGTCCTGGGTCACGATATGTTGAATCCTTTTGACACAACTATTCAGTTGTAGTGACGTAAAATATGATATGTATTTCCTGTTTTCTATTTTGAGGCTCGTTTTTTTATCGGGCTCTTGTGGGTTCTTTTAGGATGCTTAATTGCTTCCTAGATAATAATTTCCTCTATTTATTGTTTCCTAAAACATAGACTAGAGGTTAATCAATCCTTATGGAAAAATTTAGTACATTCTGGTAATTTGCATATCTTAGGAATGAATCGATTGATCCAAATTTAAAATGTAGTGCTTTGTGTCTTTTTTTTTTGTCTGTTATATATATTCGAAGTGTTGATACTTTACTATGGAAATATTATTTCGGGTGTATTGTATTCTATACAATTTATGTGTTGGCTTGGTATAAATTGTGTTGCAAGGTTCATGATACTGTGATGACCCTGTTTTCATTCTGATGTGTGATGATTTTACTTGTTATGTTTGTGGAGATTTATTTTTCTATGATATAGAACAATTGCATGCTAGTGATGTAACATGCTTCAATATGGTGTTTGATAAAATATGCATAATTACATAATAAAGAGTAGTGATGTAATATGCTTTAATATGGTGTTTGATAAATTATCCTTCGTTACATAGTGAAGAATAGCGATGAGTGATGTATAGACCTTGTATGTGAATTATTAATGATTTAATATAATTCACATAAAACACTTGGATGGGTAAGGATAATAACCTAAACATAGGTTCATATCCTATCTGAATATAGCGTTAGCCTAATAGTTTGAAGGAGGACCTATAGGAAAAGATCTTAAGACAAAGCACAGTCGAGTAGTTTTCAACATGACCATTACGATAGATGGACCCAGAATGTGGAGGTTGGAGTGATGTTGGCTATTTTAGGATGCCAGATCAAACAGCACGTTTGAGTGCGGGTATATGTGACGAAAAGTATCAATTACAACACTGTCAAATGACAATGCATCGTACTTGTACATAAAACATGTAATGACTCAAAAATCCAAGTTAAAAATTTCATTTTTCACTACTAGAAAACAGACCTTTAATACACGCTTTTTACGACACGGACTAATTAATGATACGCAAAAGGGCGTGCCCTAAAAATAAAGTCAGATCCTTAGAAATTTGAAGAATTTAGGACGTGCATTTTTACGTGCCCTAAAATTAGTGTCCGAAAAAAACAAAATTAAAAAAACTGAAGGCACCTAAATTAAATGGGCGTCGTATAGAAATGTGGTTTTATAATTTTTAATACGCGCGTCCCTCCTCTTTGATATAGGTAAGGGGGAAAACCAAATTTCCCAAAATTTTGAAGTACCCTCCTTCCTCTACTTCTCTGCTCTCTCCTCTAGGTCACGATTCACCTTGTGAACTAAGGCATGCCGAAGATTCCGCCTCTTTATCTCCATCGTCTTCGGCTTTGATCTCTTCTTAAAAAAAGCGACGATGAATCTACCACGAGGCGTCACAAAAGCAACTGGAGTCATCGATACCGGTGGAGCACCGAAAGAAACTGTTCTAGAAGAGAGAAAGAGAAGAGGAGAGAGAGTTGGAAGATAAAGAAAAGAGATAAAGTGACAAATATAGAAGGAAAAGGAGCAGTAGTTGAAGATGAAATCGAGAAGGCAAAAGGAGGGGTTCAGATTAGAGACAAATTCACTTTTTGCTTTCAATTTCATATACGTCTCTCTAAAATCGTTTGTGGAGCCAATTATTATAGGGATCGAAGAAAATCGCAATTCTAGGGTTTTTTTTCACACATCTGGTTCGAGATCAATTTCTCCATTGCTCTCTCTGTCTCACTCTCAAAACATCAAATAATTTATCAATTTCTCCTAGGTTTCCATCTTTCATCTTGTTTCACAAAATAGACGATTGGCCGAAGAACTAGGGCTTTTGATGAATCGGACATCACCAACAACGATAGCTACCCATCACAATTTGTGTTTTCTCTCGAACTCCACCGTTTCAACATCGCACCACAATACCAGCCTTGAGCCACCACCACACTGCCTTCGCAACATCCCAAAACCACCACTACACCACCACAGGGCTTTCCACAAACCCTAAAAAGTCGCAATCAGTTGTCGCTTAACAGATTTAAGAGCTTTGGTTGTTATGGATATTGTCGATGTTTCCTCTTCTACTATCAACTCTCTCATCTCCAACCAACTTCAACCTAAACGTGCCTCCCACCTCTGATCAGGTTTCGTTTCCTCATTATATTGTTTCCATAAGAGCATTCACCTTCTGTCTTAAGTTTTTTTTTTTTTTTTTTTTTTTTATACACAAAGTATGTTAATTGGTACCTGGGTTTTGACTACTTTTAGGTTTTAGTACATGAAATTCAATATTTCGGGTTTAATTTCCCCATTTTTCTGTTTTAGAGGAACATTTACTATATTTTTATTGTGTTATAAGCTTTTTTTTTAACTAGATTTATCGTATTTCACTGGATTTCATGAGCTTTCATAGGATTACATGTGTGTACATTTATCTATTTAACTGTGTGTATCTATGTGTATTGATTTGTTAATAATGGCTATAAAAAGATGTTTCTCAACAAACAGACAGCTTTAATTAATATTTCTATAGCCTTTTCAACTGGATAGTGATAGATATATCTTTGATGGTGGATTTGATTAGACTAGGTAGGAGTTGTGCATATTGTTAGGGGTTGGAAGAGCTAATCGAGGGGAAGAATAGATGAGCTATCAATTTGAAAATGCATGTAAATAGTCACATAACAATGATCTGAAGTATTAGAAACACTTATTGAGGGGTGGATCTTCTGCTCTTTTGGAATAACAACATTATTGCCTTGACAATACAGATCTTCCAGCAGCAGAGATCAGCCAATATAAAACTTGTATTTTCCTCCTTTTGGCTCTCATTCCTTGTTGTTGCAGCAAGAGCAGAAAAATCAAAGGTAACATATTACATTTTTGTGGTACTTGATTTTGAAAAAAAAAAATCTACTGCTATACTCGATTTAACACCTAATTAACCTGAAGAAAAAAAGAGAAAAAAAACAGTATTTGGTTGTACCGCTTGGTTTCATCGAAAAACAATATTTTTTTGTATGATTTGTTAAAAATGATATGAACGTTGTGAAATTTTGTTAAAAATGATATGAACATTATGAAATTTTGTTTTTTGAAACGTAAGGGTAAAACGGTAATTTAGTCTCGTTCAAAAAAGAAGGTGTCTTGTGTATTATGCTTGTACCCTCTGGTTATCTATATTCAAACTGTGAATCATCCTTGACCTTTCTTTCTTTTTGTGAAAACTAGTATAGGTGGCTTTCCTCAAGATCAGGTTGCTCTACAAAGTCACCATTTGAAGAAAAATTTCTCTCACAACAACCTCAAGCTTCAACTGGATGGGCAAATTTTCTATGTGTATGTTCTGTTTTCTCATATGGATTTATTCAGCTCCACTGGTCTGAATGGCCACTAAATCAAAGTGGCACATCTGAATGATATTGCACAAGCAAAGGCCTCTTGGGAGTTGGGCATAGTGGGATTTTGACAGCTCATGCAATCATGACAGATTCAGGAGCTTTACATGTGGCAGGAGTCCCAATTGTGAACCCATCTACTGTTGTTGTTCGGGAGGTGAACCTAATTGTGAACCCATCAATACAATGTTGCTTTATTTTAATGTGGAATTGAATATGGTTTATCTGAAGTTAAATTAAAATTGTTGGAATCCTGGTAAAAGGCATATTGGTTCTAATGTTGATTTTATGGACATTAAGTGGTTGTGCCAGATTACAGGTGCATAAAGATGCAACAACAGAAAATAGTAGGTGAACGCTTAATGACTTTGACATTGGGAGGCCACTGGGGAGAGGAAATTTTGGTCATATCTACATAGCTAAGGAGAAGATCTGGAGTTATCTGGTGGAAGTGAAAGAAGTGAAAGATATTAATGACTTTGTATTGAGGTTTGACCAATTTCAGTCTGCATGTTGGGCATTGACCAAGTCATGGCTTAATGTTCAAGTTGATTTGGAGTTATCTGGTGAAAGTGAAAGAAGTGAAGATATTAATTATGAATCACTTCTTGGACCTGAAAATTGGCCACTTCAAGTATTAAACCAACAACAACGTGACCTTTCTGCCCTTCTTCAAAAGCTTCATTCAAGGTAAAAGTATAAATCTGGGATTTATATTTTTAGTTCAACAAAGATTTTTGGTACTTAATTTTTTTTATGGTTTAGTAAGTCTGTACATAAAGTTGTAACTCGAGGGTGTAAGGAGCAACATCGCCAGATTGAGGTTATCACTTTTTTCTTTTCGTTTTTACATTTTTTTATTTGAATAGAAATAAGTCAAATAACATGATTTTTTTATTAATTTTGTAAACATATGAGTTTAATGTTAGGGGGTATTCCTCGTTTACTTGACCTTATATGGTCATGGATATCTCCATCAGGAGGCGATGAAGATATTTTCAGGTAAACAAATCATCACTCTTTCATTTCATTTTTTTTAAGTTTTTTCATTTTTAGATTTTCTTGAAATTGTTTTTTCTTTTTGGAAGGCCACATGGCGACCCACAGATGATCCGTTTTGGGACACATTTAGTTCTTGTGCTTCGTCATATACTTGCTGATGAAATGAAAGATGCTTTCAAGGAGAAGACAATGACTCTTGCTGATCTTATTCTTCGTCATTTACTTTATTTCTTTTAACTTGTTTGAACTTAATAGGGGAAAATATGTAATTTTCAGGTATGCTATGTTTCTTTTTTCAAAACAACATGAAGAGTTGGTAGGAATCTATGCATCTCAGCTTGCACGCCATCGTTTCATTAACCTTTTTTGTCCATATGATGGAGTTATGCTTGAATGGCAGGTGAATAGATATATATATATATATATATATATATATATATATATATATATATATATATTAACAAAATATTTACATTTGTAAACATTTTTAATTTTTTTTTAAAGTTTGGCAGTGTTCATGTCCGATACAAAATCTTTATTTTTGTTGTAGAGTACCTCCCGTTTCCCCTGGAGATGATTCAAATGGTAGTTTTGAAAAAGGAAAGAGTATGCAAGGAGGATCCAGTGTCATTAGAGATTGGTACTGCTATTAGAACAATGTTACCGCAACATGGTGGAGCTAAAGATCCTGCACAGTTACTTAATGATCTTGCTGGTGATGGGATTACAAGGAGCTACCAAAATCATGGACATGGAGGAGGTATAGTTCCAAAACTGTTGTAACATGTAACGAATTGAACTTGAGAAGATGAAAAAAATCACGATTTTGCCCTCCTGTGCTGTTTTGCCAGAGAAGGAAATTAAGCAGTCTGGTGTGAACAATGAGCAATTCTATGTTGTTGATCATATTTGTGTTTTCTGAAATAGAGCAGCCATATTATTGCATTAATGGTGTTGTTCAAATCCAACTCAAACAGTCCTAGGTGGAGCACCAACTTTGCGGTGAAGTTGAAATACAAAGTCACCTTAGGCATCCTAATATCCTTCGACTATATGGTTATTTTTATGATAAGGTACACAATCTTTCTATCATATTCTTGTTCAAAAGATCTATCAAAAATTTATAGATCATATACAACAACTCCCAAAGAAGAGAGTCTACCTAAGCAAAAATTTATAGATCATACCAACCTATATGGAACACCTCTTATCAGAAGCCCTTGTTTCATTACTCAAAGTTTGTCAATCTCTGTTAGTGCCATTTATTTTGTGATTCTTGTTTCAACAGGTGTGTAATGGCACAAACAATCAAACTAATTTGGTCAGTTTCACAAGGTCACTAATTAACATGCATGCATCCAATTTGTTTTGTTAGGACAAGTAATAAATATAATGTTCTTGCAGTGGGAATACTATTGCTACTAAGCTACATGGTGAAGTTGGGTGGCCAGGTCAGCACTTGATGTTTTATTCTAGAAAAAGAAATGTTTATGCGTATGTACATACATACATACATAAATACATACAATAAAAATGTCAAAACAAAGCTAGAAGCTTATTCATTAAATTTACATATGCAGATAAATCTGTTACTTGATCATCAAAGTTTTTTCAAACATCAAAACCGTGTAGATTCAAAACACCTTCCAAATCCCACCTCTTTCATTTGTATATTTGTTTTTTTTTTTGAAGCATCTTCTTACTATGGTTAACCAAAATATACTAAAGGAGAAAACATCTAGTGGTATGCTGGGTGTAAACAACGAACGGTGCACACTTCTTCACCTTCTTGGCTGTTGTCTTCTTTCACAAGCACATCTTCAATCATCATGGGGTTCTACTGAAAAGAAAGTTAATGAAGCCGTTTCTTGCTTTTTTTTTAGGTATGTGTTATGTGACATATCGTCCACTAATCTATCATTTATCATTCAGTATCTTTTAGTTTGATGGGTATAGATATAGAAGGGTAAAATGGTCATTTACTTGTATTCAAACAGTTCATTCATTTAGTCAAAAAAGGGACAGATATATAGGTGTGTTTCTTATTGACCTAACACATACAAAGGGATAGAATGGTCATTTACTTGCATTCAGATAGATCATTAGGGGGTGATGCTTTTTGACATAGTACATACAAAGGGGTAAGATAGTCATTTGATGTACGCACATTCAGACAGTTCATTTAGCCTAAGAAAGGGACATAGGGGTGTTTCTTTTTTACTTCATATGTACAGAAGGGTAATAGGGTCATTTACTCACATTCACATAGTTCATCCAGTCAACAAAATAGACAAATACGTAGTGGTGTTTTCTTTTTGACTTAATGCACTTATTAATATGGCCATTATTATTATTTATTGTTATATGTTAATGTTATTTTTTTTATTAATATATAGGTTAATTTGTTCGAAATCTAACACTGCTGGAAGAAGATCGTGGATACTTTCATTTGGACTTGGTTATACAAATATGTTATATAGTTAGGGAAAACCTCTTAATAACAATGTACAATTAGGTCCCCTTAATACCAATGTATTACAATGTATTGTATTTTTGTATGACATTAACTTTTGTGCAATGTATTATATTTTTTGTATATGGTATTTTATTTTCTATTATGAGATATGAAATGCAAATTTAATTTGAAAATTAGTAAATCTATAAATTCTATTTTTTTTAAACATTTAAAATTATGATACGCAAAAATGTGTGTCATCTTCATTTATGACATGGCCTTTCATGACATGGGCTTTCTTGATATGCATTGCGTGTCATTAACACGCGCGTCGTAAGGTTACGACAGGCGAATGCGTGCCATCTTCCTTTGTGACAGGGTCTTCCTTGATGCGCAATGCGTGTCGTAAACGCGCATCCTAATTGCGCGTCGTAAAAAGCGTGTCGTCTCTCTTTATGACATGGCCTTCCATGACGCGCATTGGTGCCTCGTCTGAGCCTATTACGACGCGCAATAAGCATCGTAAAAGGCTATTTTTCTAGTAGTGTTTAATATAGTAAAAACACTTTAATAACTTTGTTCCAAACATTGAAAAGCATTTCAATAAAACAATTATCAGAGTCTAATCCCATAGATCACATTTTGCGGAAATCACGGGTGTATGCGCTGCGATCGTCGCGAGCCCCTTTTAATTTTGAAAATTGGAGTACCTGAATCCAAAACTATAAACCGTAAGCACAAAGATTAGTGAGTTCCCCAAATACCACATACCATACATATCAAACGATCCATACATGTCATACATAACCGCAATCCATACGTATCAATCATAAATCATAAATAATAAAGGTGATATGTACCACACATAGTCTTGTCGTGATGCCACGAGCCACCTCATGGTCTTTCTTGCAAGGTCGGGGGCCACAACCTTGGGTCTTACAAACAAGTGCCAAGAGCCACCTCTTGGTCTTCCATGTAAGCATCACAAAGACAACTAACATACAAACAATACTACTTAACTAATTACTTGCCAGAGTTCAGACTCCGGTCTTGCATACAGTGTGCCAGGATCCGCCTCCTAGTCTTTCATACACAATGCCAAGGGCTAACCCATGGGTCTTCCTAAAATACATAAGCCAAATGGGTCGGCATTAGTGCCTTTGACCCATACAACAATGAGGAAACTCACCTCGATTACTGAATCTCACTGCATGAAATCCCTTGCTGCTGCCCTGACAATTTCCCAAACTAACAATCACCAAAACAACATTCAATTAGCAACAGAAATCCAAACCATGATCCTTAAACCAAACTTGGGGTAAAATGACCATTTTACCTCTGGCCCATCAAGACCCGTAACCAGGACCCAAGCCCAAAACTATAAGATCCATAAAAGCCCATTAATGGCCCGATTTTCAAAATTGGGCCCAACCCTATATTGGCCTTACCCGAAAGCCCAACAATTCCTGGTCCAAAAATAATTCTTCGATGGCCCAAATGTCCAAGCCCATTGGGCCCACTAAAGTCCAAAACCATTGGGTATACCAACGCCTAAAACAAAATCTTGGCCCAACTAGGCATGTCCAAAAGTCCCAAAACACTCCAATTCCTCTAACCAAAAAGCCCAACACAAAACTGAAGCCCCAAACATGAAACAAGCCCAAAGTCCCATAGAGCCACGAATGCGGGGCATATGCTCAGCTTACGCTAGGCATACTCGAGGAATCTGGATCGCGACCAAAGAGGAGGTACGTTGGGCGTACCTATAGTTATGTAGGCTTAACCGCAGATTCTCCAAACTCAAATTTCGACTTAATCAATTAAGTACTTTGTATCCAAACTTCAGGAAACTTCCAAATGAAACTTTTAATGCATAAAGTCGACACCTTTATGCATTTTCATGGCTCAAAGGGACCTAATGACCAACTTAACCCAATAATACCCATCTTAATCCATCTAGAACATGCATGGACCATATCTAACCTTAAAGATGGCAACTTTATGGATTTATAACCTCAAAAATGCTAAGAGGTCAAAATGGGAGCAAAACCATATAATCATAGATCTCAATTTCTAATGATCATGATAAGAGCTTTTTACCTTCAATGAGCTGAAAATGTAGCAAAGAGTTCAGATCCAATAGCTGTTCTTTAAACCACCACCTTGCACTAAGCCACCACTTCTTGAAATACACTAAAATCCACCAACAATGCACACAACCCTCTTGGATGAAGTCGTGACTCGATATTTAGGGTTTAAGACACTGGAGGATGAAAGAGAGGCACACACCCTGTACTTATGGTGCTTAAATAGTGAGCCAGCCCTTAAAATTAGGGTTTCGGGGATCCTGAACGTACGCTGGGCGTACGTCTCCCAAACCCGCATTTCACTTATCCAACACTACGTTGGGCGTACTCACGCACATTTCACCTTGCATGCATGGGACTGCCTTGCCAATTATTTCTAATAGTGACCAAAACTGCCAATAACTTCAAAATACCATAACTCCCCCATCCTAGGCCCATTTCTAATGAAACTTATATGCACGAAAAGGTGGAAAGAAGCCCTACGCTCCTAACAACACACCCAAGCCTTAAAACCTTCCTAATAACACCCTAAATTCATAAAAGACTGATATATCAAATTAAGCTTATACCCTTGGCTTCCGAAGACACCATCAAATACTTAGATTGTTTATACCATGACACCCACATCCGAAATGGGGCAAATACTTCCTTTCCCGAATCCCTAAGCCTTGCGACAATTAATGATTGGGTCGCAGCCCCAAACAACAGAGCAAATCCGAAACCGAGTGTTACAAAACATTGGAGTAGCGAACGTAACGAACCGGGGGCAATATTACGAGTGATAGTCACACCTCACTTAGCGCATTGGTTAGAGACGGTGATGTTAGTAGTGAATGTGGTAATTCCTTTTATATTAATGATGTAATAGACCCTTAGTAGCGATGAATAATAATAATACTAGTAGTTACAATGAAGAATAATGCATGGTGATTACTGTAATGAATAAAGTGATGTATAAGAGAAGATTTATACGTGTAATATCTTATATTGATGATATGTGTTTGTATGTGAATGAATACAATGTGCGATTTAGAAAACATGATTTCTGATGATAAGTTGAATGATTGATCCGTATGAGATACGTATGTTTGCCTTTTACATTGTACTTAAGATTTCCTTACATAGTAGTTGCTGAAACTTACTCTTTGCTTGTTGTACTTGACGTGTGTTGGCTCAGGTTGCATATGAGCATGGCTTGGTGAGCTGGGTAACTTTCTTTTAGGTGGTTATGATTTTAGTTATGTTAATACCACTTGAACATGTCTTATCGGTCATCATAGTGTTTTGAATTATCATATGTAATCTGATTTTGGTTTGGGTTGTTTTGGTTTAAAACGTAACGGTGGTGATGGTTTTGAAAACGCTTGTTTTAAAGACTTCCATTTCTAATTACCACTAAATTATGTTTTAAAAATAAAGAAACTCTTTTGGAGAAAATCACGACATTACATGCATCGAAATGCAAAGAGAATATCATTAATATGATATAGTCTATTAGAATATGATGTTTTATTAAATGTAATGTTGTTTTTTTGCTACTGTTACACTATCTTTTATTTGTTACTATTATTCAGTAATGATGGGCGTTACTCAATAAATTTTATTATGTATTATCAGTTATCTACTCAATGTCCACCTACAATTTACCATATCAAATATCTATATATAGACTTTTTATGTGATAACTATTTTGTACCCAAACATGTTTCTTCTACTTCTCCAACAAAAAAGTCTCTCGAATCGTACACGTGATCAATCATCCTAATAATGAATCACTTATAGAATGGAGGGAATCTAATGAGGTCAAGGAGGCCATACTAGCCAAAGAGAGAAATTGAAAACCACTCTTTCAATATATGTGTTGCAAGGGAAGGACTAAGTTGTGATGAAGTTCAGGAAAGACTAAAATGGATAAAAGATGAACAACAGTCCAAAAAGGAACTAAATACTGGATACGGGTTGTACAAGAAGAGCTTTCAAAGAAACAAAGTGAAAATGAGGGTTGAACGTATTGGAGATGAATGAAAAACTAGAATGGGTTGGTGTGATGAAATGAAACTTCCCCTACGAGTTTCATGAATGGCGTATTGCATATGATAAGGAGTAATATATGTGGGGGTTGTTTAGTTAAATTTATATATGTTACCTTTTAATTTATGCTATGTAATTCTACTAATGTTATGTGATCCGTCATTGTAGTAATGAAAAACATTGTTTTGCTAATATTTAATAGAATAAAGAAGAATTAATCCACATTTAAAATTCTTGCCAATAAATAAAAACATCATACATGTTCCTACGAGAAGGTATTCAAATCTCACATGTTGGGAAAACACTTTGGATTTGTGACCCACTACCTGAAGGACGATCTGAACTCGATGCACCTTTCTTGCTTGATTTCCCACTTGTATTGATTCTCCTTTGGATGGGTAATATTTGGTGTAGTCTTTGCTAATATGGTTTGTTTCTTGACATCAAGAACAACGTTTTATCATTTTCCCCTCCCATTGTGGTGGAATACGATCACTCCGTTTGTGTCTACCATGTTTTCGTTTGTCGAATATTATAGGCGGCATAATAATCATTAACCCTTTGGGTTCTCCTAATCACAAGGGAAAAGTAGAGGGTTCAGTTCCTACCCGTATGTCCTCATATAACTATCAGTAGGGTAGCCTAGTATGGTAGCCTCTGATATCAATTCCATAACAATCAACATGTTTTAAATAGTTTAACATGGTAAAGAGACGACCGTATAAAACACCAGCTATCTGCCAATTTAGATATGTGCATGTTTTCCCCAAGATCACCAATTTTTTTCCTACCATGCATGACCTCATATTTTTCATTTCTAATTAGACTCATGCTCCAGTTTGTAGCCTTTCTTCCTCACTTCACAACCTTTTTATACACCTATGTCGTTAGTTTCGTTTTTATATCAATTAAATAAAGCAACAAAATATTAATGTTAGTTTCATTTATGTTAAAGAAAAGAATTAACTATAGATCGTCCGTTATTTTTAACTATACTTACTTTATAATGATGATTTATAACATCATTGTTTCATGGTCAAAAGATTTATGAGCATTAGTACCAATGATGTCAGCCTAAAAAATGTCCACCTTTAAGTCATGATAAAAAGGTTGGACCGGGATATTAGAACCATATGTCTACTCAACAGGTGCATTGACCATGGTGAATATTTAGTCAATATGCAACCGATGAGTAGTGTGTTGGTGATTTTAGTGTCACCATGTCATTTTAAGTAACTGGAACTAACATGTGAGCTAAGGGGTTTCATGATTTGTACTCTAATACATGTATAGGGTTGTGTGGAGTGCACGCATGTATAAGATCGAGTCAGAAGTCGGTTCGACGAGTAGTCGGGGGTCCGGGGGCAGAGCCCCGGGTCCGGGGTTTCCAAAGGGGCAGCGCCCCTTTAGCGAAGTCTAGGGGCAGCGCCCCTAGCGGGGTCCAAGGGGAAGAGCTCCTGGCTGGGGACCGAATTTTGCATGTGGGAACATAATGGACAATTCAATTTCTTGAGGGTGATTATGGTAAAACTAACAAAACTCGTTAGTTTTTGGTAACCCTAATCCGGATTAATATTACTTGTTTCCAAAGCAAGTAATGACGGCCCAACCCTAATGAAACCCTAATCGTGTTTTGTATATAAACAACTCTTCCTTTCCAGAAGACATACGGTTTTAGCTCCCGTTTTTTTCATCACACATTCACAGAACCTTTTAGCATAATAACCTACGTTTTCTGTGCCTAGAAACGTAGGCGTCCACTTGGATTATCCTAGGCTGAATTTCTTGTAACCCAGGCATATGGTAGAAATATCAGTTCGGAAAGTGATATCACAATCCAAGCTGGTATCCAGATCTCCACCGCAAACCCTAATTTTCCAAACATAGTGTTCATAAGGCAAAAAAGAAAACCACCACGATGGGTGATATTGGGCATGATTGACAAAAAAAAAAATTCCTAGTTAATACAGTGAAACTGGGGGCATGTTGATATAAATTACCTTCCAAACCAATGTGTTAGAAAAGTGTATGGACCCCTTCGAAAACATGGAGGGATTGAAGGACTAGAATGTCTAGGAAATTTTCGAGCAAAAGATTTGTGTTGGTGCAAACATTAGAATCTATTCATGGCTACAATAGTTTTGAAATGGAATAGTATTTGATCAACCTAAACCATAAATTTAGGGTCTTGTGGAAATCAGTGGGCAGGATCTTTCAGCAGTAGTGGTATCGATAAAATAGTAATTGAGCTTATATGTGTAGTCGTTGCACCTTAATAGAAAAAAAGTACACTGATGGGCTGAAACAGAGTAGTGGCCCGGGACCCCGGGAACCACTTAGCTCCACGCGTGGTGGAAGAGATAGGTTATTTGTAGAATTTCTAGCTCGTCGAGTTCTTTGAGAAAAGATTTAGTGAAAGCTTTGAGAGGTTGAGAACCTTTTTTCGTAAACAAAATTGTAAAATACGTAGTATATATATTTATCCTTAAACCAAGCGGATACGCATTACGCAAGGCGATGACAAATAAAGATTTAAGAATAAAGTAAATTTACGCGCAATGGAACGAGTATATTTAATGTTTTCTGCAAATTCGTTTTGTCATAGCTTTTGGCAAAAATCTGAAAATATGAAAATCCAAAAGTCGTGGATATCGTAAAAGTTCTGGTTGTAAATATGTTCCTCATGTTGTATGCTTCTGGCCTCCGTATTCTCCAAGCTTAATTTGCAAAAATTATTAAGAAATTCTAGAAAAAAGGTAACATAAAAAGTAGGGTTTTGGTGAGGAAGATGAGGTAGCCATGGAAATGGAGCTTACTAAAGTAAGAAGAAAAGAGAAAATAGATGAAGATTTGTACCTTTAAATCTTAGATTACACAAGAAAAATGTGGAGATTTGGAGCTCTTTTGTGCAACTCAACCAAGAAAAAAAAATGGGTTCTGTTGGAAGTGTTTGGAAGCAAGTGAATGGCAAAAGAGGCTTCAAATCGTGTTTTATGGGTTGACTGACAAGTTACGTGTAACTTCTCATTTTCCATGGTTTTATCTTTTGTCCAAAACTTACACAAATATAGCTGCTCGAAGACATAACACTGCTATGTAAATACTTCCAAGGTTGTGTAAGTGGCCTGATGCCTTGATCTGCGATTTATTAAAATAGTTGCAGAAAATACCCTAGCTCTCGGTAAAACTATACGACCGTGTAAAAATTTACAAGGTCATGTAAATGCTTATTTTCAGAAAAATGTTGATATTTTCACCAGTTTAAACATGACCTACATGACTACATCTCTTTTGACATTTGATGAAAAATAGTACTTCATAAAATGGTTTAAGACTGTGACCCTTTACCTTGAAAATGTTTCATGTTTCTTCAATTTTTGATTTCTATAGCTCCATGATAAAAAGTCGTAAGTAGCAATGAAAGGCCCACCCATTGGGACCACAATTTATCGAATATATGTTTAAATCACAAGTTATATATAAATACTGATAAAAGCCAATTCGAGATGGCTAATCTCTCAAGAATTAAGATGAAGAAGATAGACTAAAATCAAATAACAATTTCATTAACTTTTCTGCTTAACTTCCAAAATGAGAAGCTTACAATTATATAGAGATAAAGTGCATGAAATGAAAGTACAAACTAGCTAGGAAGCATTAAACAATCGTGGACTCCTAAGAAAAGGTAACTACTTTGACAGGCAGTTGCATGACCAAGTCTCGGTCTTCATTGTTTTTTGTTTTCGGGTCAGGCCAAGGCGGTGGTCTTGAGTACCACATTAGACACGTATCAATTCCTTCCCCCTTAACATGGACCTTGTCCTCAAGGTCCTGGAAATCAGTTTGTGTTAGGAAAATATAACCCAAAATTGTACGAAAGAACAAAAGCATAAAGTTCTTGACTGAGGCCTGTGTTTAACACAGTTTCCTTAAAACAAATTCGCCCTATATGGGTGTTTGTTTCCCAGAATACAAAAGTGGTAAGCAATTCTTCTAGATTGCCCGAACCCTCACTTGGCCCGGATTATACCTTGGTTGCAGCAAGAGAGAAAAGACGAAGTGTAAGTGTAAGAGAGGAAGAGATTGATTTCGTTTCATTCGGTGTGTTTAACCAGTCACATAGGGATTGTATATATACTACCCAATGTAACCGATGTCATTAAAACGGAATCATAATTGTCACAATTAAATAAGAAAATTAATCGAAGAATCAAAACCGAAATCTATGATTAATTGCTCTTAATTCGTTTTTGTAACAGTTAACCAAAAAGAAAAAAATGCAAAAAAAGGTCCTTGAACTTTTCTGCTCGACCGATGGTGCATTCGTGTCCGCAGGACGCGCGCTGGCATACAAGTTCAGTGGCCCGAAGCCAATTTGGCTCGCATTTGCACCCCCCCCCCCTGCGTGCGTGTGCAAGAGAGAACCTTGGTTCTAATTAGTCTTACAAAGGTAGCTAGTCTTTGTAGTTATAAACCAATTTTTTTTCCTTCTTCCACTAATGTGGGATTAGTTTTAAAAACCCACTTAACTCCTTTATCTTCTCTTCAATTGCCTTACTTTGACAAGTAATTTCTCATTCATTTTTTATCCGTTTTGGACGTGTGATATATCGAAACATAGATATCACGGAGGAGAACACAAAAATATAATCAATAACTCGTTTTGTTTATATTTAGAGTATTAAATTTGCGCTCAAAAATGTAGAAAATCCATTTTTGGAAATTAATTAAAATTAATTTTCCAACAATCCCCCACATGAATGAAAATTGCTTCAGCATCCGCAATTGCTAGCTGCTTTTGGTAAAATCCAGCAGTTGAATCATGCACAGGATAGGTAGGTTTGACCCTTTGAACCTTCCCTTAAGATACATATTTATTTTACTAGCAGACCAGTAGAATCGATGTCCTTGAACTGTTCTGCCATTTATGTAAATAATTAATACATGTCTCACATGATTCTCCCTGACCTAGTTAGGTTCTCATTGATGTGTCCGTTTTGGTCGTGGACACTTGCCTGGTTCTGTAAGAGCTCTTGGGAACTTGCCCATTCAATTCCCTTTGATGTGACCCCAATTCTCTCTCACATAGTTGATTATAACATAATCATTAAAAGCTAAAGCTTGATGATTTCCAACTTATCACCAACTACTATAAGCTTAACCTGCATCACTGTTATTTATAGGAATGGGTTGGGGTTGACCCCCACAGTGATCCATATATGTTATATGCAAGTAGGTTGTCCCATTGAACCTAGATCTTGGGATCTCCAGTCACCTAGGTTGGGTTTTCCTTCGCAACAACTTATTCGTTCATGGGTTTTAATCCCATTCCTTTTGACGACTTTGCAACTAACTCCCTATTTAACCCTTTGGTTAGCGGATCCGCAATGTTATCCTTGGACCTTATGTAGTCAATTGAGATAACTCCAGTTGAGAGTAGTTGTTGAGTGGTGTTGTGTCTTCGACGGATGTGTCGGGGCTTACTATTATACATAGCACTTTGTGCCCATCCAATTGTTGATTAACTATCACAATGGATTGAGATTGCAGAAACTGGTTTAGGCCATCGTGGTATATCTTCCAGAAATTATCTTAGCCATTCAGCTTCTTCTCTACATTTATCAAGTGCTATAAATTCCGATTCCATGGCGGATCTAGCTCTAATTGTTTGTTTTTAATATTTCCATGATATAGCTCCACCTCCAAGTATGAACAAAAACCCGCTGGTTGACTTGGAATCTTTTATGTCGGATATCCAATTGGCATCTCTATACCCTTCTATGACAGCGGGATATCTTGCATAGTGCAACCCATAATTGCGAGTGTACCTTAAGTATTGTAATACTCTTTTAATACTCTTCCAATGTACATCACTCGGATTACTGGTATATGTACTTAGTCTGCTTATTGCAAAAGCTAAGTCAGGTCTGGCACAACTCATAAGATACATTAGACTACCAAGAATTCTTTCATATTCGACTTGTGCAACTCCTTCAACTCTATTTTTACTTAGATGATGACTTGTATCAATTGGTGTCCTAGCGATAGTAGTATCATCGGAGTTGAACTTCTCAAGAATTTTATCCACATAATGGGTTTGATTTAATGTAAGTCCATTTACAGTCCTTGTGATCTTCACACCAAGGATGACGTCTGCCAAACCCATATCTTTCATGTCGAATCTTGCCTTTAGCATGTCCTTTGTTGATTGAACCATTTTATCGTTGCTACCAACAATAAGCATATCATCAACATAAAGGCACAAGATAACATAACCCTCACTTGTGTTTTTAACATAAACACACTTGTCACATTCATTAATTTTGTATCCATTTTCTAACGTCACATGGTCAAACTTTTGATGCCATTGTTTTGGGGTTTGTTTCAACCCATATAATGACTTCACTAGTTTGCAAACCTTTGATTCTTGTCCTGGGGCAACATACCCGTCTGGTTGTTCCATGTAGATTTCGTCTTCTAAATCCCCATTTAGAAAAGTTGTTTTAACATCCATTTGATGTACTTCAAGATTTCTTATAGAAGCGATTGCAAGTACCAGTCTAATGGATGTAATACATGTGATAGGAGAGTACGTATCAAAGTAATCAAGGCCACTTTTCTGTCTATATCCTTTTATTACTAGTCGTGCCTTGTACTTGTCAATGGTTCCATCCGCTTTCATTTTCTTCTTGAAAATCCATTTATAGTCTAGTGGTTTGCAACCTAGAGGTAAATCCACTAGCTCCCATGTATGGTTATGCAAGATGGAATCCATTTCGCTTTTAATTGCCTCTTTCCATTGAGGTCCTTCGGAAGAGGTGACTGCCTCTTTGAAAGTTTGAGGCTCTCTTTCAACCATGTAAGTGTAAAAATCATCTCCAAATGACTTCTCCACTCGTGCCCTTTTACTTCTACGGGGCTCTGCTTCTTCCTCTATTTCTTTTTCATAGGAGGATTCATTGTGCTCAATTAACTTTGAAGCATTTGTCTCAACCTTATGAAGACATGGAAACACATTCTCAAAGAACGATGCATTTCTTGACTCCATTATTGTGCCTTTTTGAATTTCTTGAATTTTTGAGTCATGCACAAGAAATCAATATGCACTACTGTTTTGTGCATATCCAACAAATATGCAATCAACAGTCTTGGTTCCTATCTTAACCACCTTGGGTGCAGGTACCACCACCTTTGCAAGGCACCCCCACACTCGAAGGTATTTGTAGGATGGTTTTAGGCCTGACCATAACTCGTATGGTGTTTTATCCGATTTGTTTCTTGGGACCTTATTTAAAAGGTAGTTAGCGGAAAGTATAGCTTCTCCCCACATTGAGGGTGGCAACCCTAAACTTAACAACATGGCATTCATCATTTTCTTTAAGGTCCGATTTTTCCTTTCTGCAATGCCATTTTTTTGTGGTGAATAAGGTGTAGTAAGTGATGGGTTTGAGCTATAAGAACATTCCTATGTGCACATACAAACCCTAATGCTTGGATCTAGGTTTCTCTAATGAACATGCTTTTCATCCAAGAATTACAAACCCTAGATCTATGATATATAATTCGAAATTGACAAGATAAAGTAGATCTAGATGATTACCTCTTTCTTGGAAGATTGAATCTTGTTATTCGTGGAGCTTAGAGTCACAATTGTCACTCCTCTAATGGCTTACAAACACCAAGAAGCAAGAGGATGATATGGAGAGAGGTTAAGGGCACAAAATCAGCTCTAGGAACTCCTTAGGGTTTCTGGTAACCGATTTCTGTAGCCGTTGGGTCCTTTAAATACATGAGCCGCTAGGGTTACAGCTTGAAACCCTAATTGGATTACTTAGGCCTTAAGCAGTCCAGGATCCTTCTAGATTAGGGCTTGGACGATTCCAAGGAGCCTATACACCTTATTTTCGTCCACCCCAATGATCCATATGGATCCACGGCCCAAAAACCAACGATCACACAATTGACAGTTCTAGTCCCCTTTATTTAATTAATCTCTTTTAGCCATAAAATTAATTCTTAATTAATTCTTGTCTAATATTAATTAAACTATATGATTTCTCTTTTAATATATTAATCATATAATATATTAATAAATTATAACAACCTCTTTATTCATAAATCATCCTATCATGATGCTCTGGTGAAGGCAACCCAAAAGGACCATGCATAACCGGGTCAATAGCTTACCAAATATACTTACGGGCTTAGACACTAATCCAACAGTTTCCCACTTGGATAAGTCTAGTAACTATAATGTAAGTATATTTCGATTTAGCAATCGTAGCTCTCAAAGACGTTTTCGAAATCTGGTCTTATCAGTAACCTGTCCTTTAGATAAGGGATCGTACAGTCCTGTGTTCTAAATATCGTGCAGACAATCACATGGAACATAGTCATACTTATTGTCTAGCCGTTTGTTTTTCTCGATCTCAGATTCATTGGACATAGAATTTAATTGAACACATCAATTCAGTCCTGACCGGGCCGGGCACATAAGTCAAATCAAATCATCGAGGGGCCCAGATATCACTTTTACCCTCTTAGGATAAAAGGAACAGATAAACTTCGACTTATATGCATTTACTATTCGCTAATCAAATCATACACAACAATTCATTTTATAACATCAAGTTACTGATGCGTTTTCGCATTATCAATGCACAACCAATCAGCAAACAATAAACCATATATCTAGGTTTTAAGACCATATGATATTATCGTCTTGCGATCACTCATGATAAATTAAATGAAGTGATTCCAGCAAGCGTGGGTTTATTCCAATGCTCAAAACTTGTTCATAAGCACTCATGACCGTTGTAGCAAACCTTTGATATGTCTAATACCTTTTAGACAATCTACACATCTATTCATCACAGTCTTCATTAATACCTACTTCCAACATATGAACGGCTGTGGACCGTTCGAATAATTTGATTATTCTTAATAACTCAATTATTCAGGAAGTCAAAACATGAAAAGTGAAACAATAGTTAAACAATTAACATAAGACTGTAGCTTTACTTATAAATAATACTCATTTATTTAATCATCAAATGTCAATTACATTTATCTATTACATGTTTCCAAACTATCTAATCTAAACAAATATCATCCTTCAGCCCAATGCTCCTAGCGTGTTGCAAGTGCTTAACCCTACTCAGTCCCTTTGTAAATGGATTTGCTGGGTTATCCTCCGACGATACCCTCTTTATTACGAGGAGTCCTTCTTCTACCCGATGTCGAATAAAGTGATATTTTATGTTGATATGTCAAGATCTACCATGATCCCTTGGTTCCTTTGTCAAGGCAACCGCTCCTTCATTATTACAGAAAATTTCCATAGGCTCCTTTATGGCAGGTACAACTCCAAGGTCTCCAATGAAGTTCTTCAACCATATCGCCTCCTTTGATGCTTCGCTCGCTGCAATGTACTCTGATTCGCACGTTGAATCAGCTACGGTTTCTTGCTTGGGACTTTTCCAAGTCACTGCTCCTCCATTAAGGGTAAAGACTCAGCCCGACTGCGAACGGTAGTTGTCCCTGTCAATCTGAAAACTGGCATCACTATACCCTCGAACTTTTAAGTCATCACTCCCACCGAGGACTAGAAACCATTCCTTGGTCCTCCGAAGGTACTTAAGAATATTCTTGACTGCGGTCCAATGTGCTTTGCCAGGGTTCCCTTTGATGGGTTTTGGTCATAACACATCCTATGTGCTCATACAAACCCTAATGCTTGGATCTAGGTTTCTCTATTGTACATGCAAGTTATCCAAGGCTATAAACCCTAATTCTAGCATATGGAAATCGATATTAACATATAATTAGGTTTAAGATATTACCTTGATTGTTATGTAGCAATAACAATCCCAATTCCTCCTTAAATTGACTTTAGAAAGCTTAGAGTCACAAGTGTCACTCCTCTAATGGCTTACAAACACCAAGAGCAAATGGAGAAGGTATGAGGAGAGAGGGGAGGTATTGAATTCGTCCCTAGAAGCCTTAGGGAAGGTCATACACGAATTCATGAGCCTTAGGGGGTTTATATAGGTGTAAAGATTAGGGTTTCAGTCATTATCCTTATCTAGTTGCTTGCCCACCAAGTAACCATAAGATAAGCCTTAGAAACCCTCATCCTAGTCGAATTCTAAGGCATTATCACCTTAAATTCGTCCAACCTATTAACAAGATAATCATTACCTTATTTTGTAACTATCACATAATTACAATTCAGCCCCTCTAGTTTAATTAATTACATTTGATCACAAAATTAATTCTTAATTAATTATTGACCAATATTAATTAAACAAATATGATTTCTCCTTTAATATATTATTCTTATAACATATTAATAAATCATAATAACCTCTCTCTCTTTATTTATTTCTCCAATCAAGTTGCTTTGGTGAAGGCAACCCAAAAGGACCATGCACCATCGGGTCAAGTACATACCAAAATAGTTATGGACTTAGACACTAATCCAACAGTCTCCCACTTGGATAAGTCTAATAACTACTATGTGTATGACTTCAGATCCTGATCTGCAATCGTAGCTTTCCAAAGCCGCTGTCAACTATGATCATATCAGATACGCATGTCCTTAGATAAGGGATCATATATTCCTCCATTCTAGATATCGTATGAGACATGATTTCTAATCATTCTCTTTGTACTATATCTCGATTCCCGATTTATGACGACTGACTAATTGAACAAATCAAATTAGCCCTAGCCCGGCCGAGCATTTACGTTTGTCATCACTAAATCATCGAGGGGCCCAAAGATATCGCTTTTATCCTACTTTGGATAAAAGGAACAGATAAACTTTGATACAATGCTTGCTCGCACTCACTCACCGAATTACACACAACAATATGTTTTATAACACCAAGTTACTGGTGCGTTTTCATATTATCAATGTGCAACCGATTCGCAAGATATAACTCACACATCTCGGTTTCAAGAATATAAGATTTTATCGTCTCACTAATCACTCGTGATACAATTTCATGGAGTGATCCAAGTGAGCGTGGGTTTAGTCCAATGCTCAAATTCATATTCATAAGCACTCATGAACTTTGCAGCAAACATTTGCTTATGTCTAATGCTCTTTAGACAATCCACACACCAATTTACGATAGTCTTCATTCATATCTACTTCCAACATATGAATGACTGTGGCCCATTTGAATAATTCGATTATTCTTAATAAACTCAATTATTCTGGAAGTCAAAACATGCAAAGTGAAACACAAGAATAATACTAATCCCATATGGCCTCAAACCTTTGAGTATAAATAAAACGCCTATTATTTATCACCATATTGATTACTCATTATTTTTCGTTTCGGGTAATCAACTTCTTACTTGAATTACAACACTTGTCCCATGCTCCTA
Source organism: Lactuca sativa (assembly GCF_002870075.4). Taxonomy (NCBI): domain Eukaryota; kingdom Viridiplantae; phylum Streptophyta; class Magnoliopsida; order Asterales; family Asteraceae; genus Lactuca; species Lactuca sativa. The sequence goes on from NC_056629.2 coordinate 75,756,163, forward strand.
GCATGCACACAATGTTTACCTATGGTTCTTACTCACATTGAACACATTTCCAATCATTCTCATTTCACAACTTCAAATCCTATTTCCATAAGTGAAAGAATATGAAATTCTTGCTACTTATAGAATATGCTAGATTCTAACATTTTATGCAACTATCCTTTCGTAATGTCACTGCACCAAAGTCACAAAGACTATTGCCAATGATATTATAAAGTCTTCTAACAGAGACTGTTACAAGACAATTCCTTAGATATGATGTCTCTCACTCAAAGTACATTCCTTTGAACATCCTTTTGCATAGAAGTTTCTAATCTAGACATAGATTTTCAATATTCAATTCCCAATATAGATACATTTCCATATCTTGCATATGACAACTTATTCTTAATAGAATCTTTTCTATAAATAATAATGTCGATATGGTCCATCCAATATGGAAACATTTCCATAATTTCCATATGACAACTCATTCTTAATAGAATCTTTTCTATTCATAATAATGTTGATATGGTCCATTCAATACCATGCTTCCAACTACTGACAAGCAACCAATCCTCGTCGAACTTTGGATTGTCCTTTGATAGTTGTTTAATTATTTTAGTCAAAACCGATTCTAGTCCCTTTTTCCCTCTAAATGCACTAGACATTTGGAAAATTTTAGAATGGTCAAATATTAAAGCATTTGCAATCGATCCTATACCCGAAGCGTATGGGACACAACGCATAATGTTTTATTTGCTATGTTCTCAAAATTCGAATTGTGAAGAGGAATGTCGTAATCATAATCGAAATTTTAAGAACACACTATGTACCTTTGACTAAGTTTATTAACATTTCTCAACCTAATCCTTTAGATTTGAAATGAAGCATAATATTCTCTCCCTTAATTATAGCAAAACAACCTTTCAACTCTTACAACTTTGCAAAGTATGACTCTTGTTTTCTATAATTAATATTGCTAACCTTGCAATACTTTCCTTAATAATCATACAATCATAACTTTTATGTTCCCACTATCATGATGATTATTATAAAACATAACACTTATGCTCCCACTAGCTTCGACATGTATTCATAAACATCTTAACTTTCAGAAAAACAATGCTTATTGAATTTCTTAAGTTCATGTTTCTAATACTTAGTGCTTTGATAATCTTTTATCAAGGCTTCTTGAACTTATACACCTTTGCCTTCGATAGTTCATATGTGTGTCTAAACAATTAAGACTAATTGCCAAACCTCACAATTCAAATTATGGAAAGGGATACCGTAACCATAATCGAATTCGAGAATGCAATTTTACAATCACTATCTTCTTAAAATCTTTCTCAGTGAAAGCATTTCCTCACAATCATTTTCATGAAGGAGGAAATCTTATGACACTTAGATTTTAAATGGTGTATGTGTTCCTATCCATGTGAATTTGTTAAAACCAAGGTTTACGACAAATTCAAACTCATATGGACCGAACTTTCTTAATCTTGATTTCTTGCCTTATGGTAGCACGGCTGCCCACCATGTCTTCCAAGTAGTCAAACAGCTCACCTTTTCCTATCAATTTACCTTTCATCGATTAAGGTGCTTTGCCATTTATGCGTTCAAAATGAGAACTCATAGAACTCACATGCATAATTAACTCAATTGGAATAGCACAGAAACAAAATAATGTCAACACGATAGGTTGTAAACCTCAACTCGTGTGCTAGTGATGATTGATAAGGTTTATTTGATTTGTTCTTGAAACCTTTCAAGACCATTAAGACTCCCACTGACTAAACATTTCTTGACAAACAAATATTCAAGAGTTAGTGTAGCTTTTATCAAAACTCTTCATAAATTGGTCCTAGTTGGTCTTTGTCTTATCTAAGACATCACAACTTACCACATTTAATGAATGTTTTAAACCTTCTTAATACTTTTCACTCATTGTCACAATCTTAACTCTAAGACTTGTTTTGGAACGAAGTATGATTGACTTCTTGATTTGACCATTTCTTCAATCTTTGATTCCTCTTCTTGGACATACAATTGTACCAAGACTCACTTAGAGGATCAATTGAGATATGGTTCTTAATCATTAAGACTTATCATAAAGCATAAAAGGTACTCTCCTTTCTTCTTAGAATGGAGAAACTTTTATCTCTCTGTCTACTTGATTCTTGTTATTCGTTCTACTATTGATTTAAACTTTTTCGATCAATTCAGAATTACACTTAATCTTATAAGTATAATCATATTTACTAAACCTTTAGTAAATCATGACGAATATCTCGTTACTCTTATGGTGGACTTTGATCAACACACAACTTTGTGTACTCGATCTCCTAGTCCTTCACTTGACACTTTGTCAATGAATTAGTCTAATTTCCAAATACGAAATTTCTCATTCATCGTGCATCCACGTTGCATGATTCCAAGTTTCTGTCCAATTGAAACTTGGGCGATGAGAAACTCTCCTTATTTGGTAAATTCTGGACTTTCCATAACATAATAAGAACCAAATCCATTATTGCTAATAATAGAAACATTTTAACATCAATTTTTCATACACGCCATTGTAAGGATAAATAAATAAAATTTAAAATCAAAATTTATTTTATTGCGGAATTTTTTTTCCCTTTCAATGCAACTCATTGAAAAACCTATGCTTAGCAATCTAATTCTAACTCTAAGTAGTAGCTCAAGAATCTAATCTTTGAGAAACGCGATCGAAATCCATTCCTTCACGGTTAGATTCTGCTCACTTCTTCCCTTAAGCTTCCTTTCTTTTCTTCGATCCTACAAAACATCAATTGTAATCTTATCACATTATGTATTAAGAATCTAGAATAGAAGCTTAAAAGAGTTAGTCAATGGATTTTACCTAAAGCAAAGCCATACGGATTGACTCTCCCATCTCTTAGATCTCTTAGGAAAATAGGGCAACTTCGTCTCCAATGCCCCTTCTCTTGGCAATACAAGCAAACTGACTCTTTTGGAACAACACATGGAACTACTTCAGACATCGCCTTTCTCTTATGATCAAACATTTCGATCATTGCATGTCTTTCATTGCCATTGTCTATATCCATAGAGGTCTTGAAGGCAGATTCACCAATCAACTTTGCTTTTCTATTGCGCCAAGCCATTACTGATTCAGCAGCAATAAGCATATAGGTGAGATCTATAAGGGTCACGTCGTAGTTCATCATATAGTACTCTCTTACGAACTCACTATATGAGTTGGGAAGTGATTGAAGAACCCAATCAACAGCCATTTCCTCACAGACAACGGATCCCAACATTCTTAACCTATCAATGTGTGACTTCATCCCTAGGACGTGTGCACACACAGACTTTCCTTCTTTATGTTTACTTGCCAAAAGGGCTTGAGTGAGCTTGAAATTTTCAAGCCTTCAAACTTGTGGGTTAGGGAGAATAATAGGAGGAGGTGGAGGAAGTGAAGCATGATTTCTTGTTCCTTGATTGAATCGTGGAATATCATCTTCATGTAGAATGCTTGTTCCCCGGGATTTGGGAAGACCATAGTTGTCGAACTTTGACATCTACAAAACGGGAGAAAAACGAATTCAAGTTAGTTGATAGATTGAGTCCTTAGTAAATCACCCAAATGAAATACTAAGGCTAGGACCCAACACAATATTCTACAACTCGGGAGAGGGATGTCGTAACCCTAATTGCAGAATATTTGAAGGTAAGTGAATGACGATTCACTAATTTCCACCATGAAAAACGAAAAAGAAATTTAAGTTTTAAATCTATGAAAACTCCTAGATCCTTTTAGATTCATTGAACTTTCAATGGCATGTTTAAATCTCGATACGCCCCTCTTGTTTGTGACTGGGATGCCGAGGATCACAAAGCGGGTGTGAATAACCATGCAACTTACGTGGTGCCCTCACATGTTACAGTCACCTATTCGATGTGCCGGCAAACCACACACGCTCCACCGAACTATGACAAACATTGAGTCACCTTTGCTACCTTTGCTTAGAACCATTTAGTGTGCCGGTAAACCACACACGCTCCACTAACGTCATCGCAAGGGCACAAAGTGTAATTTCATGGAATTGCATCAATTCACTTTTGCCTAAGTAACTAAGATTGGGAATTTTATGAAAACATTTAGTTATTTTTATATTTCATTATACTTATAATGGAAGGTTTTGTCCAATCCTACCCGTTCGGCTAACGACCCTCCACTAGTCAAGAGTGCGGTGAGTAAGAGTGGATACCCATTCAATCGCCATTTTATAGGCAATTTCCTTAAACACCTCTTATAGACTAGCTTCGTGAATGAGGCCTACTAACGGTAAGTCTGACTTTTACTCATACATATATATAATGTTAGACTTTTAATGTTATATATAGTATAGGGTGTATTTTATACTTTCAAAATACTAGGTGGTCTAATTTAACAATTATACTTTTAATTCAATTAAATTGTAAACCTAAACTTTTATGGATTTATTAAACTTCTTTTAATTATACACCTTAATTAATTAACAAAACCATAAGGGTGTGATTTGAACTTTTTCAAAACTATACTAGAGTTTTAGAATTTAACATTCCTAATTAAACTTTTAATCAACTTTTAAATTCCAAAACTTGAGGGCAAGTTTTGAAACATTTCAAGAAATTAGGGTTTAGAATTTAAATATACATCAAAATTAAACTATTTAAATTCCAAAACTTGAAGGCAAGTTTTGAAACCTTTTTCAAAACATTAAGGTTTCAACTATTTAAACAGCAAAACTTTTGGGTTCAAATTTAAACTATAAAACCTAAAGGGCAAAATATGAAACTTTTCATAACAACAAGGATCAAATAACAAATAATTCAAACTAACATTTAATCACATAATTATCCATATTTGATTTATTTAATGATTTCTTGCAAAACAATTTATCAATTTACTCAAATTAATTAATCAATTATCACATAAGGAAACAATTATCTTATTAATTGATAAATATCTTATATTAGATCAAAATTATAGTCAAATATATCATATAATCGGATTAATATTGATCTAACATGATAAGGTAACTATCCATAAGCAAAAACAGCAAGAAATCCCGGATATGCCTCTGTCTGACGCACCGACTCGCCGAGTCACCCTCTGGAACTCGCCGAGTAGGGTTGACTCGCCGAGTCCAAGAGTGACTCGCCGAGTCAGGTCGAACAATGAGGCCAAAACACGTTTTTCAGTTACATCAAGCATCAATACAATAGAAACCAATCAAGGCTCTGATACCACTGATGGGTTTTGGTCATAAGACATCCTATGTGCTCATACAAACCCTAATGCTTGGATCTAGGTTTCTCTATTGTACATGCAAGTTATGCAAGGCTATAAACCCTAATTCTAGCATATGGAAATCGATATTAACATATAATTAGGTTTAAGATATTACCTTGATTGTTATGTAGCAATAACAATCCCAATTCCTCCTTGAATTGACTTTAGAAAGCTTAGAGTCACAAGTGTCACTCCTCTAATGGCTTACAAACACCAAGAGCAAATGGAGAAGGTATGAGGAGAGAGGGGAGGTATTAAATTCGTCCCTAAAAGCCTTAGGGAAGTTCATACATGAATTCATGAGCCTTAGGGGGTTTATATAGGTGTAAAGATTAGGGTTTCAGTCATTATCCTTATCTAGTTGCTTGCCCACCAAGTAACCATAAGATAAGCCTTAGAAACCCTCATCCTAGTCGAATTCTAAGGCATTATCACCTTAAATTCGTCCAACCTATTAACAAGATAATCCTTACCTTATTTTGTAACTATCACATAATTACAATTCAGCCCCTCTAGTTTAATTAATTACATTTGATCACAAAATTAATTCTTAATTAATTATTGACCAATATTAATTAAACAAATATGAATTTTCCTTTAATATATTATTCTTATAACATATTAATAAATCATAATAACCTCTATCTCTTTATTTATTTCTCCAATCAAGTTGCTTTGGTGAAGGCAACCCAAAAGGACCATGCACCATCGGGTCAAGTACATACCAAAATAGTTATGGACTTAGACACTAATCCAACACCCTTGATATCTACTGACCATGCTCAAAGCGAAGGTCACATCAGGGCGAGTACAAGTCATAGCATACATAATCGAGCCAACTGCGGAAGCGTATGGTACTCGGCTAATTTCTGCTATGTCTACTTCGGTACTCGGACTTTGAGTCTTACTCAACTTGGCATTACTTTGGATTGGTAACTCTCCTTTCTTTGAGTTTTCCGTACTAAAACATTTTAGTACTTTGTCCAAGTAAGTATTCTGACTAAGTCCTATTAGTCTCTTACTTCGGTCTCTCACTATCCTTATTCCCAAAATATAGGAAGCCTCTCCGAGGTCCTTCATAGCTAAGCACTTCCCGAGCCACGACTTAACTACCTACAATGTCGGGATGTCGTTTCCTATGAGTAGTAGGTCATCGACATACAATACAAGGAAGCTAACTATACTCCCACTGGCTTTGACGTATACACATGATTCATCTTCGCTTCGTACAAACCCAAACTCTTTGACTTTCTCATCGAAGCAAAGATTCCATCTGCGAGACACTTGCTTAAGTCCATAAATTGACTTCTCAAGCTTGCACACTCTATTGGGATGCTTCGCATTGACAAAACCCTCTGGATGAGCCATGTATACATCCTCAGCCAACTTCCCATTAAGGAAAGCGGTTTTGACATCCATTTTCCATATTTCATAATCATGAAATGCAGCAATGGCTAGCATCACCCTAATAGACTTTATTTTAGCAACTGGTGAGAAGGTCTCATCATAGTCAATTCCGGGAGTTTGAGTGAAACCTTTCGCAACCAATCGCGCCTTATATGTGTGCACTTTCCCATCCATGTCGGTATTCTTCTTGAAGATCCATTTGCACCCAACCGTCTTACGTCCGGGCACATGGTCAACCAAATTCCAAACTTGGTTGTCGTACATGGACTAAATCTCACTGTCCATCGCCTCTTTCCATATCGCAGACTCTGGGCCTGCCATGGCTTCCTTATAGTTGTTAGGTTTATCCAAATTTATTAGTGTATTATCACTAATATACATGTCCCCTTCTGTAGTAATATGAAAACCATATAACTGGGGTTGAACCCTAACTCTTTCGGAACGTCTAAGAGGTAAAGACTCGTCAATCGGTTCAACCGGAGTTTCCTCCTCAGTTTGAGCACCGGCGTTAGAGGTTCCTTCATCGCTCGACTCTTGAATCTCTTCAAGATCGATTTGCCTCCCACTGTACCCTCGGCTTATGATTTCTCGCTCATGGAAAACCCATCTCCTCGCAACGAAGACAACATTGTCACTCAGTCTATAGAAGAGATATCCAAAGGATTTCTGCAGGTAGCTGATGAAAATACACCGCTCACTACGAGGTTCGAGCTTGTCATGAGTCTCTCGTCTTACAAAAGCCTCGCAACCCCAAACCTTGATATGTGCCAACAAGGGAGGTTTTCCTGTCCACATTCCATGAGGTGTTTTGGCAACCTTCTTTGTAGGGACTAAGTTAAGGATATGGGCGGCAGTCTCTAAGGCATACCCCTAGAATGAGATAGATAGTGAAGCACGACTCATCATGGAACGAACCATGTCCAACAAGGTTCGATTACGCCTCTTAGCCACACCGTTCAATTGCGGTGTCCTAGGTGGCGTCAATTGCGAAACTATTCTGCATTCCTTGAGGTAGTCATGGAATTCAAGACTTAGGTACTCTCCTCCTCGATCAGATCGAAGCATCTTGATTTTCCTGCCCAATTGATTCTCCACTTCTTGTTTAAACTCTTTGAACTTATCAAAGGTTTCTGACTTGTGCTTGATTAAATAGATATACCCATATCCACTATAGTCATCGGTGAAAGTCACATAGAAGCGGTTCGCATCCCTTGTGGTGGATCTAAAGGGCCCACACACATCGGTGTGTATGAGATCCAATAGACCCTCACCCCTTTCACAAGTGTCAGTGAAGGGTGACTTGGTCATCTTTCCAAGTAAACAAGACTTGCACACGTCATCGTCCCTAAGTTCGAATAACTCCAACACTCCATCCTTTTGGAGTTGAGCTATGTGTTTCTTGTTGACATGTCCAAGACGACAATGCCACAAGCACGCTTTATCCATACTATTGGAAGAATCCACACACAATACATCATTTCCTAGGTTATCTACAACCATAACAGTTTCGTAAATTCCATTACAAGGCATTGCTTCAAAATATAAAACACCATTTAGATAAGCATAAGTTGAACCTTTCTCATTATCAAACGAATATTTAAATCCTTGTCTAAACAAACCATGAAATGAAATGATGTTTCTTGCTATATCTGGCGAATAGCAACAATTATTTCAATCTAAACCTAATCCATTACTAAGCGCTAGAGAATACACTCCAATCTTGGTGACAAGCGACGATCTTCTGTTCCCCATGATTAGATTTATTCTTCCACGCTCCACATCCCTATCTCTTCTTAGTCCCTTCAAATCATAACATATGTGAAAACCACATCCTGTATCAAGAACCCAAGAAATAGCATGTGATGAATCATTATATTTAATTGTGTAAATACCTGTGAAAGACGGCTTGATCTTCCCATCCTTGATGGCTTGCAGATATTTCGGGCAGCTTCTTTTCTAATGCCCTATTTTGTGGCAGTGGTGGCACTCTGCCTCCTTTGGGTTAGAGTTGGGCTTAGCAGAACCAACTTTGGTTCCACTAGAAGAGGTACCATCTTGGGATTTACCCTTGTGGTGGCTATTGGAGGGAGCCTTCCTCTTCTTGCCCCTCCCTTGCCCTATGGCCAAAACAGGAGCAGCGGCTGGAGTGGGAGTTGATGCAACAGACTTGTATTTGAGATTGCTCTCAGCAGTTCTCATCAATCCTTGGAGCTTGCTAAAGGTGACATGTTCCTTATTCATGTGATAGGTCATGCGGAACTGGTTGTAGCAGGGAGGCAAGGAGTGAAGGATAATGTCAATTGTCATCTCTTCATCGAAGTTAACATTCAACTTCAGCAGACAATCGACATATCTCTGCATCTTTTGCAGATGAGCGGTAAGGGACCCTCCACTGCCCATTTTGGCAGTGATCATCGAGGTGATGATCTCATACCTCTCTTGACTCGCAATTTGGTGGTAACGGTCCACCAAGTCCTGATGCATCTCATAGGGATAGTAGTCCTCATAGGACTTTTGTAGTTCAGCAGTCATGGTCGCTAGCATGACGTAATGGACTTTCGTAGCATCACGCTCATGGGCCTCAAAGGCAGCGATGTCTTCGGGAGTAGCAGTGTTGATCTTCATCTCCTTTAGCTCCTTATCGAGGACATACTCTTTGTCCTCGTAACGAGTGACCATTTGGATGTTACGGATCCAATCATTGAAATTGGACCCGTCGAATATCACTCTCCCACACAAATTCATGAGTGAGAACGAATCGGAGGATTCGAGTCGGAAGCATTGTTGTTGTTTGAGTTCGACATCTGAAATAGAAAAGAACAAAGTTTAATTAGAAATGAATCCCTAATTAAACACCCAAAAAGAGAAATTACGACTAGGATCCAACAACATTATTTACACATTAGAAAAGGGATGTCGTAGTCTAATATTCAAATAATTTGAAGGTAAGTGAATGACGATTCACTAATTCTCCACCATGAAAAACAAAAAAAAAGTTTTAAATGTGTTGAAAAACTCCTAGATTCCTTTGACATTCATTGAACTTTTCAATGACATGTTTAAATCTCGATATGCCCCACTAGTTTGTGATTGGGATGCCGAGGATCACAAAGCGGGTGTGAATAACCATGCAAATGTACATGGTGCCCTCATTGTTACAGTCACCTATACGATGTGCCGGTTAATCACACACGCTCCATCGAACTATGACAAACAATGAGTCACCCTTTGCCACCTTTGCTTAGAACCAATTAGTGTGCCGGTTAAGCACACACGCTCCACTAACTTCTTAGCAAGGGTACAAAGTGTAATTTCATGGGATTGCATCAATTTACTTTGCCTAAAGTAACTAATATTGGCAATTTTGTGAAAACGTTTAGTTACTTTATATAGATTCATTATACTTATTAATGAGGATAGGATTGCCCTATCCTACCCGTTCGGCTAACGACCCTCCACCAATTAAGCAAGCGGTGGGTGTGAGTGTACACCCATTAAGCGCCATTTTATAGGCAGCAACCTTATACCCACCTTATAGATCGGCTTCGTGAATGAGGCCTACTAGCGGTAAGACTAGCATTTTAAGTTGTACATATATATATATATATATATATATATATATATATATATATATATATATATATTAAGCTTGTAATAATGTATAATAATATAGGGTTGAATTTTAAACTTATAAAATTCTAGGGTTTGAATTTTAAATTATTCAAAATTAAACTTTTAATCGTAAAATTTAAATTTCAAAACTTGAGGGCAAGTTTTGAACTTTTCAAAACACAAGGGATCAAATAACAAATAATTTAAATTAAACAATTAATTCCATAATTATCTATATTTGACCTAGTCAATATTTCTAGCAAGATAATTCAACAATTAATTCAAATAATCAAGTATTATCAAATAAGGAAATTATTATTTAAACAATTGGTAATTATCTTTTGTTTTGATGAGGATATTGATCAAAAGCAAATAAAATTCGGATTTTATTAGTCTAAAACAATTTAGGTAATTATCCTTAAGCAAAACGGAAAGAAATCCCGAAATTCCCTCTGTCTGACGCTCCGAGTCGCCGAGTCCCCATATGGACTCGTCGAGTTCATCCTACACGTCGAGTCCACAATGGGACTCGCCGAGTTCATCAGGCAGAGAGCAAGAAAAGTCGATTTTCAACAAGAATCAAAACACAAAGCATCAAATTCAAGAGAAGCCAATCAAGGTTCTGATACCATTGATGGGTTTGAGCCATAAGAACATTTCTATGTGCACATACAAACCTTAATGCTTGGATCTAGGTTTATCTAATGAACATGCTTTTCATCCAAGAATTACAAACCCTAGATCTATGATATACAATTCGAAATTGACAAGATAAAGTAGATCTAGATGATTACCTCTTTCTTGGAAGATTGAATCTTGTTATTCGTGGAGCTTAGAGTCATAATTGTCACTCCTCTAATGGCTTACAAACACCAAGAAGCAAGAGGATGATATGGAGAGAGGTTAAGGGCACAAAATCGGCTCTAGGAACTCCTTAGGGTTTCTAGTAACCGGTTTCTATAGCCGTTGGGTCCTTTAAATACATGAGCCGCTAGGGTTACAGCCTGAAACCCTAATTGGATTACTTAGGCCTTAAGCAGTCCAGGATCCTTCTAGATTAGGGCTTGGACGATTCCAAGGAGCCCATGCACCTTATTTTCGTCCACCCCAATGATCCATAAGGATCCACAGCCCAAAAACCAACTATCAAACAATTGACACTTCTAGTCCCCTTTATTTAATTAATCTCTTTTAGCCACAAAATTAATTCTTGTCTAATATTAATTAAACTATATGATTTCTCTTTTAATATATTAATCATATAATATATTAATAAATTATAACAACCTCTTTATTCATAAATCATCCTATCATGATGCTTTGGTGAAGGCAACCCAAAAGGACCATGCATAATCGGGTCAATAGCTTACCAAATATAGTTACAGGCTTAGACACTAATCCAACAGTACGCTCATGTATGGTACCATTAGTTGCACAAAATTCCTCAAATGGTGATACATATTCACCTCCACGGTCACTTCTCAACACTTTAATTTTCTTATTATGTTGATTATCAACTTCACTTTTATATACTTTAAATTTTTCTATAGCCTCATCTTTACTTTTAAGTAAGTAGACATAGCATAATTTACTGCAATCATCATTAAAAGTGATACAGTACTTATTTCCACCTTATATGGAATTGATTTCATGTCACACACATCGGTGTGAATTAATCCAAGTGGTTCGGTTGTCCTTTGAATGGACTTGAAAGATTGTCGTGTTAATTTTGATTCAACACAAGTGTTGCATTTGTATTTTGAGTCAATGTGAAAATGTGGTATGTGATTGAGTTTAATTAAACGATGAAGATTATCAAAATTAACATGTCTTAATCTAGCATGCCATATATTTGAAGACTCAAGCAAGTAAGTAGAAGAGTTATTCACTTCATTATCATTGTCACTTGGCTTAAGATCCATTACCCAAAGTTTGAACATACCCCTATCATCATACCCCTTACCCACATACACATCAGTCTTGGTTAACACAAATTTATCTGACTCAAACACCAACCGAAAACCATGCTTGTTCAACAACCAACCCGAGAAAAGATTCATTTGAATTTCGGGTACATACAACACATCATTCAATGTCAGCTCTCTTCCTAACGTCATCTTCAACACAATCTTTCCAACACCTTGGATCTCAGAAGTGGCCGAGTTTCCCATGAACATCTTGTCACAATTATCCACAACCTTGAAGTTTCTGAACGATTCTCTATTCGAGAAAACATGACGGGTAGCTCACGTGTCAATCCACCACTCCCTTGGATTAGACTCCACAAGATTCACTTCAGAAATAACCGCTGCAGGATCGATGTCAAACACATCTTTGGTTATCTTCTCCACAACATTTTCCTCCTTAGCCTTCTTTGGAAGCATGCAGTTTGCAGCCCGATGACCCTGCTGGTCACAGTTATGACAGTTCCCTTGAAACTTTTTCTTCAAAGTTCCACCTTTGGCTCCCAAGTGTGAACCCTTGCCTTTCTTTTGGAATTTCCCCTTTCCAGACTTGTTCTTCCCTGAAGTTTGACCATGCTCCACCACATTAGCTTTCTAAGAAGTAGGGGTATAACTACTCTTTTGATCTATCTTATTGTCTTCTTCAATTTGAAGGCGAACAATAAGGTCCTCAATAGACATCTCCTTTCTCTTATGTTTCAAGTAATTTGTGACAACCGTCAATTTTCGGTCAAATCAAAGTCAACTAAAGTCAACAAGCCAAACCGATAAAATAATGTTGCATACTCATCGGGAGCATGCAAGATCCTTAAACAAGGCTTAACGGGGTTTACGGACCCTGCACTGCAAAGCCGAACACTCACATTCGTCGCACACAAAACCGCTCTCAATCGTTTTCACTCCATCTCTTCTAATCGGAAATCTCTCCCAAATCTCTCCAAGTATGTCAAATCTCTCCTAAATCTCTCTAAGAATGTGAAATCTCTCCCAAATCTCTCTAAGAATGTGAAATCTCTACCAAATATCTCTTTGTATGTGAAATCTCTCCCAAATCTCTCTCTGAATGAGAAATCTCTCCAAGAATGTCAAATCTCTGCCAAATCTCTCTAAGAATGTGAAATCTCTCCCAAATATCTCTTTGTATGTGAAATCTCTCCAAGTATGTCAAATCTCTCCCAAATCTCTCTAAGAATGTGAAATCTCTCCCAAATATCTCTTTGTATGTGAAATCTCTCCCAAATCTCTCTCTGAATGAGAAATCTCTCCAAGAATGTCAAATCTCTGCCAAATCTCTCTAAGAATGTGAAATCTCTCCTAAATATCTCTTTGTATGTGAAATCTCTCCAAGTATGTCAAATCTCTCCCAAATCTCTCTAAGAATGTGAAATCTCTCCCAAACATCTCTTTGTATGTGAAATCTCTCCCAAATCTCTCTCTGAATGAGAAATCTCTCAAAGAATGTCAAATCTCTGCCAAATCTCTCTAAGAATGTGAAATCTCTCCCAAATATCTCTTTGTATGTGAAATCTCTCCAAGTATGTCAAATCTCTCCCAAATCTCTGTCAGTATGTGGAATCTCTCTCGAATCTCTCTCGAAATCTCTCCCAACTCTTTATAATCACTCGGGGCATCCCGACCCTCGAATTTGGCGAAAACAGCCCAAAAACGGAAGTCTACACGAAAAACGGACCTTAGGAACCGAAACCCCTCTTAGGAACCGAAACCGAACCCTTCTGAGCCGAAGGCTGCTCAACCGAACCCGAACGTTCGGCACCTTTCGGTTTTGACCTCTTCTCTTCTAATGGCTACCGAACCTTCTCTTCTGAGGACCGAGGACCGAACCTTCCCTTCTGACCTTCGGACCGAGCCCCTCGCCCTCGTTCCTTCTTCTGGCTCAGCCTCTCGCTTCCGAATCAGCACCATCCTGACCGAACCTCGGCTTAGGGACCGAACCTCGACTTAGGACCGAGAGGCCTTGCTGGGAAGCCTTTTTCTCCCGGTTTTCGATTAAATTCGCGTTTTAAGCCCGTTTTTAATTGTTTTAACACGGGATTTTCACCCAAAACTTTATTTTAACATATAAGACCCCTAAATTAATGATTTAATCACATTTTAAGGATAAAACCTTATCCAAAAGAGAGTAGGTAAAGTACAAAGGTAGAGTGTTGACTTTACCTTATTTTATGACACAAGCAACCACTCCCACACCCACTCTATGACCAGCCACACCTCCCCACCTTACCTAGGTCACATCAATGTCCTTTCCACTCAATCATCACTCTTTCCCACGTTTTTGAGAGCTAAATATTCATCCTCTCTCCTCACTTCTCTCATTTGCTCTCATTTCACAAGAAGATCAAACTCTTTCCTCTCTCACTTTCTCTATCTAGAAATTCGAGATTCAAGGGCTGATCTTGGGATTTTCCTCCACATTTGGTAAGAATAATCCCTTCTCTTTATGATTATTTCACTTCTTCCTACTCGAATCATGGATATCTTCCACAAACTCTCTCATAATTGTGTTAGATCTTCAAATCTTCAAGTGATTCTTCAAGTGTTCTTGGGTTGAACACTTCTCTTCTTCAACACTTACCTACTGAAATCACTCAAGGTGAGTTCATACCCCTACATTTTCATGTTTTCTCAAGTTTTTAGGGGGGGAATACAAGTTAACACCAAGAACATAACTAAACTTTTCTAACAGCCTTCATCAGAAACGTTCAACTCCATTCACGGACTGTTTTGGACGACTTAAACATTTTTGTTTTCAAAACTGTTTTAGGTGTAAGTAGTTCAAGTTCTTAGCTTTAGAATGACTACTTGCACATCTCTATACGATTTTTCTACAATTTATGGTGAATTTTACAAAATTGCCTATCATTTCAAACACCAATCCAGACCAGTCTGTGATTATGGACCTTTTCACCCAAGTTAGAGATCATTAAAAATCATGATAAAAATTATGAGTAAGCTAGACACATTTTGGGAACTCTCAGAAGTTACGGATTTAGTTTTCGACTTCGTATGATTTTTCTATGGCCTTTCTAAAACAGTGCAGGAAGGTCTAATTTAGTTAACATCATATAATTTTCATAACACTTTGTATTATGCTGAGCAAAGTGTATAAGTATAAATTCTAAGTATGGAATGTGTTTCTTGTAAATTTTATCATCGTAAACTGAAAATAAGTCATTCATGATAAGATTATTCATTCATTTAGAACACGTATATAAGCTATAATAAGCATAGTTTAATGGATTTCATAACACTAATGCTTTTTCATAAAAGAGTTCTTATATATTACAAACATTTTGGATAAAACTATAATAGGTATAGTTTATGATACATCACATAACACACACATACAAAAAGGGTACATTCATACAGAAAGGTTTTACACTCACGCACACAACTCGTAAACTTGTTAACCTAAATTGTGAGACAATCTCTTTCCGTACATCCGAGTGCGGGATATAATTCCTGTTAGTTATAATCAGAGTCTCCTGGAGGGAGAACGTGATAGTTGTGTATAGATCTATATTGGGTTTGACACCCCACACCTTGCTGCTAGCTACAGTGGGACCTGCAGGTCTACGGGTGACAAATGTCATTTCAGTTTTATGACGCCTGAGAAACGTCGTGGCAGATTCATTTAGTCATAGTATGATTATAGCGACTCACATAGGGATATAACAATACATAAAGTCTACGGGATTTTTATAAAACTTAAATGGGTTTTATGTTGATTATAAATTCACTTTTTATCTCAATAAGTACAGATATTACTGTACACTTTCGGTTTTGGTATTTATGACTACACATCATTTGAAACCACATTTATATCTTTAAGTATGGACAATACTTGTTATTTTCTCGGTCCTGAGATTTAGGACTACATATACATAAAGTATTAACAAACATAAGAATTTACGGGAATTTCATTTAATTCAAGCGCGTTTATGTCAATTTAAACACATATCATTTCTATTAGTAAGAGAGGTTACTTATACATTTTGGTCTTCGGTTATAAGACTACATTACATAACTTTTATAAAGAAAATATCGGATTTTCTGGATGCATATTCTATCGTTTTTACAAGGAAAACGGTTTACTCTCCAACAAAATCTCTTATGAACTCACCAACCTTTGTGTTGACACTTTTCAAAACTACTTGTATTCTCAGGAATTCAGTGAAAACAGGAAATCAACAACGTTTTGAGGATGGGACGATAAATCGTCAAACAGTTCATTTTGTTTCATAATGTAATTGATTCGAATCATGTAAACATATACTTTGGTGTAACTTTTTCAATTATATTTATGATGGTTGTATTTACTTTGAGCACTATTATACTCGTTGTTGTGATACTCTACATGAAGTCCTCCACCCTCGGACGTTTCCGCCATCCTTGGTTTGGGGGTGTGACAGATTGGTATCAGAGCATTGTTTATAGTGAACTCAGTATATCGAACCACATAAGATATACAAACTATAAATGCATTGGGACTAGAGTCTCTGATTTTATGTTTTCAAAACAACTATACTTTTAGAAATAAGTAGTTTCTTATTAAAAGTACACATGCATGCATACATACTAAGGTCAGCATCATTCTAGAACAAAACAAAAGTAATGATTGGTTGATATCACAGGTAAGCTCGGGGATGTATGGTCAGTCTTGGGAGTGGCATAGCCTGATCAACTATGCTGGTCCGAGGAGTGATTAGCACATGCCCAGGAATGGTTGTGATATGGCAACAAGTCTAAAAACTTACCAACACTACCACAATGAAATACCATAGGGGTATTTTGCGTTATTATAATTACTTATATTAAAACTAAATAGATCCTTAATAATATATCTATAGCCCCTAAGTGGATACCCTAAGATATTATATAACTTAGAAATCATAGACTTAGAATTTGTGGTCATTGCCTTACTTCCTTTTCCTTGTTTGGATGTGGATCTAGGGTAGGATCACTTATTCGAAGGTCTATCATATCTTGTTATATGTAATTAGTATGAACTATGTCATCATAGAAGTAACTAATAAGGATCACCCCTATAAGTGATTAATTATAGAGTTAGACGCCTAGTAATTATCTCTTCCACTCTTATTCTCGCAAGTACAACATAGCAAGATCCTACTTACCGGAAGACCCCTACTTTCCCAATCCGAACCCGAGAAGTGGTGAATGATTTGAGGAGAAGCAGAAGCAGAACCGGAGGTAATCAATCCTCCATGCATAGCAAGGGTTTCCGCAAACCATTTCGACTACATCGAACCTGTGCCCCGTTGGGCAATCGTGATCGAGGGTTGAATGTCGATAGCAATGGCAACAAGCACCACGTGGAGACCAACGAGGGTGCTATGACCTCAACCACGGGGGACTGACTGACAGAGCCCTCCCGGCGAAGACCCGGCAGATCGCGAACATCGGGGATTAAAGCAGGTAGACTATAACCCGAGTTCGGAAACTGCACGCTACTACAGGCCCTACTGTCTCACGTACCCGAGACTCGGAAAGAGACTACTATTTCGGAGACCAACTCTCTATTTAGGACCTTATCACCACTCAGGCAGAGGTAAGAGAGTAACGGGGTAGACACATAACATTCAAAGAGAGGAGGATTGCAGCCAAGCATCGATTTGCAAGGTGCATCGACTTTGCCTCATGCATCGCAAGGGACAGATCGTCGTAAGTAGAGTTCATAGCTCTCACAAGACCTTGTAAATTAGATTCGTGAGTATGCGTTGGTGCTACTCTATTCTAGGCGTAAGCACAACACTGGGATTTAAGCGGTCATACTAAACGAGGGATCTAGTTGCTATCAAAACTTTTCCATGCACAGATGTGAGGTAAACCTACATCTAGGTCAAAAATTTTCACCAAAACCCAAATTACTACAGTCATATTAACAAGATGGGATTAGGACATACCTAACAGACTCGAAGGTCTACTTAGCCTTAATTATATAACTAAGCATACATCAATTGGTCATAATAAGGACCTAGCTTGGGTCAAGTATAAGGGTTCACTTGGATACAGAACTACTAAAAGTTCATGGGTTTACCATATAAAGACTCCCGTTATGAATTGTTTTCAGAACGCCCTTAACGACCAAATAACGTTACAAATCGATATAAGATAAAACTTAGTTAGAAACTCGTGACGTATAGCCATTCTAAAAACTCATTATCAGCTCACCCTTAAACATTTTGTTGAGAAGTTCCTTCTTCATAGACTTATGGGTGCGATCATACCAACACTAATACACCGGGTCCCATCAAAACTCCTCAGCCAAGCGTGTTTGGACACACATGATTCTAAGATGAGTAAAGCTTAACGCCCGTATGAAACCTACTCCTATCCACTGCTGTAACTCCATTTCAAGAATGTTAGCGGAAACACTAGGAATAGTACAGTAATGTGCAAAAATTTATATGCGTAAATATAAATCGTAAGGATGCACTTAAGATAATCATTTCCACTAACGAAGACGTTTTTCATCGTGAAACAGAGCTATGTCTTCACCAAGAGGCAACCAACCAACTAGTAAGGCGCCAACTCTGCAGATAGACGCTGCTACTTTTCAGGCTACAGTCACAGCAGCCGTGACAGCCGTCATGGCGCAATTTGACGCTAACAACGCCAGCAGGAGTGGAAGCGGTACTGACAATACAGATTATGGTAACAATCAGGAGCACCAACAAGTGCCTGCCAGCGAAAATACCTCGGGCCACAAACCTACGAGCAAGAAGAGAAAGTTTTGGAACATGAAAGAGCGCCACCAATCTCAAAGATCCACTAAAAGACAACAACCTATAGCCACCCCTACCATCACAACAACAGTCACGACACATGCCTCAACACTAGCCATGGGGTCTGCCACCCAAACGTCGGCTAGACCATATGAGGGATCACTCCCAAAGTGTGTCAAGTATGGATTCCATCACAATGGGGCTTGCCGAGAGATACACTGTAAAAACTGCAACAGGAAAGGGCACACCGCCCGTTTCTGTAGGACCCCGACTCAGTATATCACACCAACCCCCATTACCAAAGTAATTCCAGTGTGCTTCCTATGTGGTGAAACGGGACACTTCAAGAGAAACTGTCCAACTGAGAGGAATGACGGGGAAAGCGGAGGAGCATAACAAACGAACCAGCAAGGGTAATAGGGAACCATATTAGGATTTTTGTAATGTTTCCCAACGACAAAAACGTTTAAGTATCATATGTTTGTAATGGATTTTTATATGCTTGCTAAAATCCATGACTTTCTAAAAGTAGTTAAAATACTCCCTCATCCAAATCAAACCAAAGTCATTCATATATGATCTTAGGATCATTACCTGTAAGATGTGATGACTTTGTGCATACATCGGGGTTAATTATAATCAAAATACTGAAGTCTTGAAACAAATAATTTCATCCTGACTCCTATTACGTGTCTAGTAGTAAGAATTGAGTGGGGCCACCCACTCGACGATTCACCAACATCAGATCACATACGACGTTCATATACCGTTCAATCATAGGGAGACCTGTCAGGGATCATGATGTCAAATATCATTACTGATTCTCGAAACACACCCACTGCCAGTGCTAGACACTATGGTGTGAATCATCTACAATAATGATAACATCAAACAAAATGAATCACCCTGAAAAGAAACACGGGATACTCTATCACTCTAGTGATCTCTTCTTGCGAATACAGCTTAACTCGTTTTATCTAAAAAGATATTGCTATCATCATCCAATTTTCATTGATATAGCCCTCATCTTCCCGATTTAACGTCTACAAAAGGACCTTTCACCAAACCCCCCCCCCCCCCCCAAACATCGAAACCTTCGTCTCTCATAAACATTCTGCACGAACCTACGGATCGTCTTTTGCTATGGAACCCCAAAACACGCATTAGAGGAGTGTTATACTTCCCGAAACCTTATCACAAGCATTTACAGGAGACCTTTGGGAATGTCATGCATGTAGCAGACAAGGTTCAAGCACGGAAGCTTGGGACGAATGTGGTACGAGTCCTGCCATGAGCTTCAGGCCAAGATTGCCCAGAGGGACGAGTAAATGTCCTACCATCCGAAAAGGCCTAGTCGCGCAAACCAAACCCACATGCTTCCTATCGAGCTACAAAAACTATCAGGTCCAAACCTGTCAAACTACCCAACAGTGAAATGGAAGAACCAAGCTTCTCAACTTGGAAAGCTCTGGTCTTATTCTTCATATAGAAAGGCAAATTGCTCATAGTTCCATTAACTTCAGAGGCCCTGACAATATCTTCAGTGGAAACCTTTACTATCTACCTCGCATAGACGAATAGGCTGACCAACCACAAGGAACGAGGTACCCTTCAGGAATTGGACCTGAGATCTAAATATCACCAGTCGCGAGTATTGGAGAAGGATGTCCGAGGACAATCCTCCAAATTCGATACGGACGCTGCAAGTCCATATTGATACCCCTCGGATAGGACCAACCCGTTCGCAGTATTCATAGGATGTGCCATTCTTACTAGGATCAGTTCGTCATTGTCATTGTAAGTGACTTGCTTATCTACCCTCGTAGTAAGAAGGAAACCAGGGAGAGCAGCTACAACAAACCGCAAAAGCAATGCGATCAGAGAAGCTTTACCCGAAGTTCTCTAGATACGAGTTTTGGAATTGAGGACTCAAATTCCTAAGACACATCCTTATCAATATGGAAATCCTTAAGGACTCTTTCAATTGATCGAAACCGTTGAGAAAACAGTCAGCGCAAAAGACGTCAGCAGGAATACCCCAAAACTTTCGGGTCTCGCTGACTTACCGTCTTAGTCCCTTTGGGACTTCTCGTAAATTTCAGAATCCCCTTACGACTTTGACCATAAAGGAGCAACCCTTGACTGGAAAGAAAAGCAAAAGGAAGAAACCTTTGGAACTCCAGAATAAGAGACCAAATTCCTCTGGAAACCTCACTCTGGGAAGGTTTAGTACGCTTTGGAGAGCGTGGAAAGCCAAAACCCCAGATAATTATGCCTTTCAAGATTCTTGTAAGAATCAGCCTTGTAATCGCAACTTCAATCTACTCCCGCGAGTTTGGTAAAGTACATTCTACCCGACATGTCCCGAACTTGCAGAAGTATCTATTCGACGAGACTCTTGTAATCCTCCTCAACGAAATCGAGTTCCACAAGAGCCTCACCTTCGTGAAAGAACCGTAGTGACCATGGACCGAAAGGTTAAGCGAACGCAGCAACGCTGCTCCCCATTAGTGAAAGTTCGCAGGAATACTAACCAAGGACCTGGAGTCACTTGAAGGCGCGAGAATCAGTCGATTAGGAAGTATCCCCACATCATGGCTCGATTGTTCATGCCTACTCCTTGCCTAAGTTCAAAATTTCGGGACGAAATTCCCTCTAACGGGGGGATGATGTGACAACCGTCAATTTTCGGTCAAATCAAAGTCAACTAAAGTCAACAAGCCAAACCGATAAAATAATGTTGCATACTCATCGGGAGCATGCAAGATCCTTAAACAAGGCTTAACGGGGTTTACGGACCCTGCACTGGAAAGCCGAACACTCACATTCGTCGCACACAAAACCGCTCTCAATCGTTTTCACTCCATCTCTTCTTATCGGAAATCTCTCCCAAATCTCTCCAAGTATGTCAAATCTCTCCCAAATCTCTCTAAGAATGTGAAATCTCTCCCAAATCTCTCTAAGAATGTGAAATCTCTCCCAAATATCTCTTTGTATATGAAATCTCTCCAAAATCTCTCTCTGAATGAGAAATCTCTCCAAGAATGTCAAATCTCTGCCAAATCTCTCTAAGAATGTGAAATCTCTCCCAAATATCTCTTTGTATGTGAAATCTCTCCCAAATCTCTCTCTGAATGAGAAATCTCTCCAAGAATGTCAAATCTCTGCCAAATCTCTCTAAAAATGGGAAATCTCTCCCAAATATCTCTTTGTATGTGAAATCTCTCCAAGTATGTCAAATCTCCAAGTATGTCAAATCTCTCTAAGAATGTGAAATCTCTCCCAAATATCTCTTTGTATGTGAAATCTCTCCCAAATCTCTCTCTGAATGAGAAATCTCTCCAAGAATGTCAAATCTCTGCCAAATCTCTCTAAGAATGTGAAATCTCTCCCAAATATCTCTTTGTATGTGAAATCTCTCCAAGTATGTCAAATCTCTCCCAAATCTCTCTCAGTATGTGGAATCTCTCTCAAATCTCTCTCGAAATCTCTCCCAACTCTTTATAATCACTCGGGGCATCCCGACCATCGAATTTGGAGAAAACAGCCCAAAAACGGAAGTCTACGCGAAAAATGGACCTTAGGAACCGAAACCCCTCTTAGGAACCGAAACCGAACCCTTCTGAGCCGAAGGCTGCTCCACCAAACCCGAACGTTCGGCACCTTTCGGTTTTGACCTCTTCTCTTCTAATGGCTACCGAACCTTCTCTTCTGAGGACCGAGGACCGAACCTTCCCTTCTGACCTTCGGACCGAGCCCCTCGCCCTCGTTCCTTCTTCTGGCTCAGCCTCTCGCTTCCGAATCAGCACCATCCTGACCGAACCTCGGCTTAGGGACCGAACCTCGACTTAGGACCGAGAGGCCTTGCTGGGAAGCCTTTTTCTCCCGGTTTTCGATTAAATTCGCGTTTTAAGCCCGTTTTTAATTGTTTTAACACGGGATTTTCACCCAAAACTTTATTTTAACATATAAGACCCCTAAATTAATGATTTAATCACATTTTAAGGATAAAACCTTATCCAAAAGAGAGTAGGTAAAGTACAAAGGTAGAGTGTTGACTTTACCTTATTTTATGACACAAGCAACCACTCTCACACCCACTCTATGACCAGCCACACCTCCCCACCTTACCTAGGTCACATCAATGTCCTTTCCACTCAATCATCACTCTTTCCCACGTTTTTTAAAAGCTGAATATTCATCCTCTCTCTTCACTTCTCTCATTTGCTCTCATTTCACAAGAAGATCAAACTCTTTCCTCTCTCACTTTCTCTCTCTAGAAATTCGAGATTCAAGGGCTGATCTTGGGATTTTCCTCCATATTTGTTAAGAATAATCCCTTCTCTTTATGATTATTTCACTTCTTCCTACTCGAATCATGGATATCTTACACAAACTCTCTCATAATTGTGTTAGATCTTCGAATCTTCAAGTGATTCTTCAAGTGTTCTTGGGTTGAACACTTCTCTTCTTCAACACTTACCTACTGAAATCACTCAAGGTGAGTTCATACCTCTACATTTTCATGTTTTCTCAAGTTTTTAGGGGGGGACTACAAGTTAAAACACCAAGAACATAACTAAACTTTTCTAACAGCCTTCATCAAAAACGTTCAACTCCATTCACGGACTGTTTTGGACGACTTAAACATTTTTTTTTCAAAACTGTTTTAGGTGTAAGTAGTTCAAGTTCTTAGCTTTAGAATGACTACTTGCACATCTCTATACGAGTTTTCTACAATTTATGGTGAATTTTACAAAACTGCCTATCATTTCAAACACCAATCCAGACCAGTCTGTGATTATGGACCTTTTCACCCAAGTTAGAGATCATTAAAAATCATGATAAAAATTATGAGTAAGCTAGACACATTTTGGGAACTCTCAGAAGTTACGGATTTAGTTTTCGACTTCGTATGATTTTTCTATGGCCTTTCTAAAACAGTGCAGGAAGGTCTAATTTAGTTAACATCATATAATTTTCATAACACTTTGTATTATGCTGAGCAAAGTGTATAAGTATAAATTCTAAGTATTGAATGTGTTTCTTGTAAATTTTATCATCGTAAACTGAAAATAAGTCATTCATGATAAGATTATTCATTCATTTAGAACACATATATAAGCTATAATAAGCATAGTTTAATGGATTTCATAACACTAATGCTTTTTCATAAAAGAGTTCTTATATATTACAAACATTTTGGATAAAACTATAATAGGTATAGTTTATGATACATCACATAACACACACGTACAAAAAGGGTACATTCATACAGAAAGGTTTTACACTCACGCACACAACTCGTAAACTTGTTAACCTAAATTGTGAGACAATCTCTTTCCGTACGTCCGAGTGCGGGATATAATTTCTGTTAGTTATAATCAGAGTCTCCTGGAGGGAGAACGTGATAGTTGTGTATAGATCTATATTGGGTTTGACACCCCACACCTTGCTGCTAGCTACAGTGGGACCTGCAGGTCTACGGGTGACAAATGTCATTTCAGTTTTACGACGCCTGAGAAACGTCGTGGCAGGTTCATTTAGTCATAGTATGATTATAGCGAATCACATAGGAATATAACAATACATAAAGTCTACGGGATTTTTATAAAACTTAAATGGGTTTTATGTTGATTTTAAATTCACTTTTTATCTCAATAAGTACAGATATTACTGTACACTTTCGGTTTTGGTATTTATGACTACACATCATTTGAAACCACATTTATATCTTTAAGTATGGACAATACTTGTTATTTTCTCGGTCCTGAGATTTAGGACTACATATACATAAAGTATTAACAAACATAAGAATTTACGGGAATTTCAGTTAATTCAAGCGCGTTTATGTCAATTTAAACACATATCATTTCTATTAGTAAGAGAGGTTACTTATACATTTGGTCTTCGGTTATAAGACTACATTACATAACTTTTATAAAGAAAATATCGGATTTTCTGGATGCATATTCTATCGTTTTTACAAGGAAAGCGGTTTACTCTCCAACAAAATCTCTTATGAACTCACCAACCTTTGTGTTGACACTTTTCAAAACTACTTGTATTCTCAGGAATTCAGTGAAAACAGGAAATCAACAACGTTTTGAGGATGGGACGATAAATCGTCAAACAGTTCATTTTGTTTCATAATGTAATTGATTCGAATCATGTAAACATATACTTTGGTGTAACTTTTTCAATTATATTTATGATGGTTGTATTTACTTTGAGCACTATTATACTCGTTGTGATACTCTACATGAAGTCCTCCACCCTCGGACGTTTCCGCCATCCTTGGTTTGGGGGTGTGACATAATTCTTGAAATCAACCCAACTAGGGGGTAGCTTCTCAATCATGGAAGCAACAAAAAAAACTCATTAAACCCCATACCCTCGACATGCATGTCATGTGGGAGGACTTGTAGTTCTTGGACTTAGGACATAACAGTTTTGCCATTGACGATTTTATAGTTAAGAAACCGGGCAACCACAAATTTCTTTGTCCCGGCATCTTTAGTTTTATACTTTTTATCCAATGAGTCCCATAGTTCTTTGGTTGTCTTTGTTACACAATACACATTATAAAGTGAATCAACAAGTCCATTAAGAACATAATTTCTACACAAGAAATCAGAATGTTTCCAAGCATAAATAGCAGTTAAAGCTTGCACATCTCCTTCTCCCTCGGGCTTCCGAGGAACCTCTTCAGTTAAGAATCTAGCAAGATTCAATGTGGTAAGATAGAAGAGCATCTTTTGCTGCCACCTTTTAAAGTTTAGTCTAGAGAACTTCTCAGGTTTCTCAGCATGATTGATAGGCATGGTAATCATTTGAGCTCCTTGAGCATTAGGAGAACCATCAGGCTTTGGTGGTTGGGAACCTTCACCAGTAGTCATGCTAAAAAAACAAATGTAAAACTGTTAAAGATTAAAATCAATAACAACTAATACTATGAAGTATTGTCTATTTCCAGAAAAGAAGTTCTGAAAAGCTTTGAAACAAAGAAAGAATCTGAAAACTGTTTTAGAAAACAGTTTCTAAAAACAGTAACAGATTATGGATGCAATAAACTTAAACAGATAGATACAAAAAAATGTCTTAGAAAACGATTTCTGAAAACAGATGTTGCAAGTCTGAGGGAAGGAAAAAAATTCATTTTTATAAGCACTGTAAGACGAAACAAAGACAATATATTTTTTTCCCACAACTTCGTTTCACACAAACGATTCGTTTTAATACTGTTAGGAAAATATAACCCAAAATTGTACGAAAGAACGAAAGCATAAAGTTCTTGACTGAGGCCTATGTTTAACACAGTTTGCTTAAAACAAATTCGCCCTATATGGGTGTTTGTTTCCCAGGATACAACAGTGGTAAGCAATTCTTCTAGATTGCTCGAACCCTCACTTGACCCGGATTATACCTTGGTTGCAGCAAGAGAGAAAAGACGAAGCAGAAGCGTAAGAGAGGAAGAGATTGATTTCGTTTCATTCAGTGTGTTTAACCAATCACATAGGAATTGTATATATACTACCCAATGTAACCGATGCCATTAAAACGGAATCATAACTGTCACAATTAAATAAGAAAATTAATCAAAAGAATCAAAACTGAAATCTATGATTAATAGCTCTTAATTCATTTTTGTAATAGTTAACCAATAAGAAAAAATGCAAAAAAGGTCCTTGAAGTTTTTTGGTCGACCGGTGGTGCATTCGTGTCTGCAGGACATGCGCTCGCACACAAGTTCAGTGGCCCGAAGCCAATTTGGCTCGCATTTGCAACCCCCTGCGTGCGTACGCAAGAGAGAGCCTTGGTTCTAATTAGTCTTACAAAGGTAGTTAGTCTTTGTAGTTATAAACCAATTTTATTTTCCTTCTTCCACCAATGTGGGATAAGTTTTAAAAACCCACTTAACTCCTTTATCATCTCTTCAATTGCCTTACTTTGACAATTAATTTCTCATTCATTTTTAATCCATTTTGGACGTGTGATATATCGAAACATAGATATCACGGAGGAGAACACAAATATATAATCAATAACCCGTTTTGATTATATTTAGAGTATTAAATTTGTGCTCAAAAATGGAGAAAATCCATTTTTAGATATTAATTATAATTAATTTTCCAACAGTTTGTAGAGCAGATAGAGAGGAAAATTTTGGTTGAACCGTTGAAAAGAGAACGTGAGATGTCGGACTTGACTGAAGATTTTTTTAAATGGCGGCGGTTGTGGCGACAGTGGGAGTGATTTTTGTGGTGACAGGGGCGATTGAAATGGTTTTGGAGGCGGAGGTGGCAATAACGACTTTTGTGGCGGCGGTCGTCGCGATATGGATAGTGTTGTTGTTGGCAATCGTGGTGGGGGAGATGGCGGAGGTGATGTCGGCAGCGGCAGAAACCTTGATAAAGATGACAATTATTGTAAGGATGACAACTGTTGTTGTGGTGACAAACTTGATGGAATCGACTTTGGTGGAGGTGGTAGCAGTGGGGAGAACAGAGTTGCTCGCGGATACTTGGCGGTGTGACATCGGTGGACGGATCTTGACGGGGAAACATGATGAACGGGAATGAAAGCACCATTGATAGAAGCCAATTCGAGATGGCTAATCTCCCAAGAATTAAGATGAAGAAGATAGACTAAAATCAAATAACTATTTCATTAACTTTTCTGCTTAACTTCCAAAATGAGAAGCTTACAATTATATAGAGATAAAGTGCATGAAATGAAACTACAAACTAGCTAGGAAGCATTAAACAATCGTGGACTCCTCAGAAAAGGTAACTACTTTGACCGGCAGTTGCATGACCAAGTCTCGGTCTTCATTGTAGTTGGGTCAGGCCAAGGCGGTGGTCTTGAGTACCACATTAGACACGTATCAAGTACCTTTTGATCTTTGGAGAATACCTTTCGCAAGGTTATATTATCATGGAAAATTTTCATCTTCTCCTTGTTAATAACTTTCTTTTTGTACTTTTTACTAGATTATAGCCCGCGTTAAACGCGGGAAACGTATAAAAAGCATATAATCGTCTACAAATATTGCATAATGATTATAAAAAAAATATATGGTTATTGGTATTATTGAAATGTGTATAAAATACATCGAAAACGATATATATCTATAATCATTGAAGGACCTCTTTGTAGACAACATTTTTTGTTTTATTAGTTGAAGGACTTTCCATGTCTCATATAATTATGATATTGTTATATAATTATAAGAATTTTAATTAGATGTTTCTTCCATAAGGTTACATAATTTAAACATATATTGACAACCAATATACCGTTTTTTTCCACTGCATTAAATATTGACAACTATTTCATTTATTCAAATAAAGTTATGTAATATAAGTTATAGAATGTTAAATATTATATGGATTTAATTTTAGTATATCATCAATGGAGATTTTTTCCTAATTCATGATTGGTTTATTTTAAATTGATTATCAATATAAATGCTAGTTTTTATGTTTGTTCTTATTTATTTGGTGTCCGCAAGAACTTTGTATTAGTTTTGACGTAACTTTGAATAATTTTAGTATATTATCAATGTAATTTGGTTTATCTTTCAATTATATGAAATATCAAATAATGACATTTCATTACTATTGTGATAATTTAGTTTATATATTGTATTTTTAATAATCTTAACGGTCATATTTTTTTTCTAATAATCGTAATGCTTTTACTAATTGTACTTTTTACAAATCTCCTAATATGTTATAATTTTTATCTTACTTTATAATTTTTCATAACTATGTTATTTTCAAGATTGACTGCCTTAATAGTTTTTTTTTTTTCAGTCTATTCAATTTTATATTTCATTGTACAAGATCATCGTTTGTATGTATTCTGAAATTTCACTTTAAAAATGTTTAATGTTTACACCTTGATATCAATTTTTTTTTAATAAACCCGAGTAATAATTATGGAATATATATCTCATTTTAATTAACATTTACTTCTTTCATTATATCAAATTCCTCATTAAACGGATATATTTTTGGAAAGTAATAACTATAATGGGGCAGCATTATCTAAGACGTAAATGCTTGATATACTTTTGGAGAAAACAAATCATGATCATTAAAAAAATTTATATAAAGAAAATAAAAATTTTAATTTGGTGAAATTATGGATAAATTACTGGCGAAAATTATTTTGGAAGCTGTTGTATTTTGTAAGGTATAATAATATTACAAAATTTGAAATATGTATATTTGATGTGTAGATTTACAAATTTTATTGTTACTATATAAAGATATAAAAGTAGGTTGATATGATATAAAAAAGATAATAATTTCAATGATATTTTAAAATCATGACAAAATTAACCGGATTCTTATGACATAAAAATTAAAAAAAAATCATAATCATCTCTAATATATAAAAATAACATTTTGGTAATTAATGTCAGTTCCCAGGATAGTTAATTTCTGTTTTGTTAAAGGTGCGTAATATCTTTTCCTGTTTATTTGAAAAGTTTCAGAAAAGTAGTTAACCTATTTCATGTAATTTGTGACAAAGAAAATCGAATTATATGAATACATATATTTGATATAGGAACAAAAAAATAATCGAAAAAAAAAAGAAGGTACTGACCTTCTAATGCACAAGAGTGGATGTTTGAAGCAGAGAATGATGATGTAAATTATAAACAATAATAATGATGTTGTAGGAGAAGGTTTGAAGAAAAGAAACGATTGAAAATAAGTGTGAGTCGCAAATTCAATGATGAATCGTTTATGTATGTGATAATTTGAATATGATTTTTCGGTATTAATGATTTCCTAATAAAAGTAGATTTTATATTAATGGTTTACTAATATAAACTGATTTATATTAATGGTTGATATTAATGTCTTGATTGAAATGGTTTTGTTAGTAATAAGATTTTAAATTGACCATATTAAAATCTTCATAACCGGAAATTGAAGATTTAAAATATGGAAATCTTTTATTGAAATTAAATACATTCCATTTCAGCGAATGTAAGTTATTGTTTGACGATTGGAAAACATTTATTGGATTAAATATATTCCATATAGGGAAGATGATGTCAGCAATTTTATCTAAGGGTGGAAAAAATAAGATTGAAATACAATCAAGGGTCCAGATTATTTAAGATGATGTCATAAGGTTTCTCTTTTAGTAATATTTAGAGATTACATAATCCTTCTATTTCGTGTATCTCCATTGTCTTTTTCTTTCCTGACTCATCATCCCCCATATTTAATTATTTCACAGCCGATATGCTTGATATGTCTAGTTCTACTAGTATTCTTCAAGGTTTTCACTAAATATGATATGATATGGAGACATATCAATTGGCACTTTGTAAGTCGTTCAATATGCACATAATGCATTTTGTGGTCTAACACTTCATACCTTTTTTAACATGTTGATTGTCTTCTCAATAATTCCCTTTGCTTATCGAAGCTCCAACTCGTCTATTGGTTAGAAGATGGTAAGCTATGGATACCTGATACGTAACCTTGTAGCTTTTTTTAGAACAAATTCAAGAGTATGGTTGCAGAAATGGGTAACTTGTCACTGATGATGGCTTTTGGTGTTCCAAATCACGCGAAGATCTTTGACATGACAAAATTAGCCATTACCTTTGAATTATCGGTTTGGGTGGCTTTGCCTTCAACTTATTTTGGCATGTAATCCATGACTGGTAAAGTGTAAACAAACCTAAAAAGAAAAAAGAAAGGTCCAATAAAACAAATATCCCACACATAAAAGATTTCACATGCTAAATTTGGGGTAAAGGGCATTTGATTTCGGGAAGTCAAGGGACCAGTCTCTTGCTATCTGTCACGACTTTTGTAAAACATTTATGAGTCATGAAAAATATGAGGCCAATAAAAACCATTGTCTAGTACTTTTTGGGTCGTTCATTGAGGACCAAAATGCCCTCCTCATGCTTCATTGTGACAAAAAATTAAAATAGATTGTACCTCGTCTTGTTACACACACATTTTATTTACTTGGCCAACACAATACTTCTTTAACTACGGTTCTTACCAAATCTATTTCTTTTTTCGCCCTTTTAATATTGTCTTTTTTTTGTGTTTGTGTAAGATATGTGGGAAGTTCTTCGGGAACCAAGTAGTTTATGTCAGCAAGCAGTTTCAATTGCGAAAGCGGTATTCATCATGAAAGGTTTTACTGAATCAGTGTTGGGTCTCTGGGTGGCATGATTCGAGTTAAGTGACCACTTACCAAAAAAAATTCCTCATTCGTCATGAATCTCAATGACAAATTCTTGTAGAAACAAAATCCTACATATCAGTCTTTAGAGCTTTTAGCTTTTCACAACTTTTAGCTTTGAGTTTTAACTAATTTTATATAATTAAAAGATAATAACTACTCTTGTCAAACAAGTGTGCATAATTCATAAATAAAGAAGTGATATTTCTACTTAAGGAATTTATTCATCCACTTCATGTAGGTTATACTAACTTGTACAATAGCTACGATGGTATTGTACCTCTTATGTAGATGAATTAACTTTTTAAGTGACAATATTACTTATAGTAATTTTTTAAGTGGAACTAAAAGCTACAGTTTCTAACTACTAACTATAAGAGCTACTAACTATCAGCTTCTAATGCCAATTAATTTTTTCAAACACACCCTAAAAAAATAAATGTATAAACTCATATATATTCATTGTGAGGTTCAATAGAGAACAATTATTAATGAGGAACCAATGAACCAATCGTGAGCGTCGGAAATCATAATGATCAATGGCTAAGAGAATGATTGTAGATTTGTACATTGGATGCATATGCATCAGATTATACAAAAAAAAAACTCATATCCTTTTTCCAATTAAATTTTTTTAGGCTATGTTTTTAACGAAAAAAAAACTGAATATATCAAAAGTCATAATTTTTTTCCTCTTTCCATAAACATCAATATATATATATATATATATATATATATATATATATATATATATATATATATATATATAACAATTTGTATTTTGAAAAAAACTTCACTTCGTTTTGTTTTTTTATTCAATATTTAGGTTTATTTTTTATCACAAAAAAAATTAAATATACCAAAAACATCAAAATTTTGTCCTCTATTAATAAACATCAATTGCAATAAAAAAAAACTTTGATTTGTTCAGATGCACACTGTGAATCCGAACTGTTAATATTTTAGTTTTAACATTCAGAATGTGAATACGATTTACTATTTCAATTCTTTGATCATTTACAAACTAATTTAGTGAAATTTGCATATAACTCGAAATATAGTTCCATATAATTTTATAATATTTTAACATTTTGATTATTCGTAAATTATTTTTGTAAAATTTATAAATTAATTTATTCACATTGTAAATATAAACCGTATATAATTTAGTTTTTAGAAGTCACAATATGAAACTGAATTACTATTATTTCTCAATATGAATCTTTAGTTTTTAGTAGATTCACAATGTGATTTTATTGTGCATCTGTTGAACTAAAATTTAAATATATATATATATATATATATATATATATATATATATATATATATATATATATATATATATATATATATATATATATATATATATTTTATATCAATATGAATTTATGTTAAAAGAATACCAAAAAATATGAATTTGATATATTTATTATTTTTTCAATAAAAAATAGATTCTAAATTATCAAAAAAAGAAGAAAATGATGCGGTTAAAAAAATTGTTTTGTACATTTCAATATGGATTTCGATTTAAAGAGGACAAAAAACCATAAACAATAATATATTCGGGGTTTTTTTTATTTGAACATACAACATGGCCTCAAAAATAAAACTAAAAAAAAGTGAGTTTTTTTGGTATATAATCTGGTACATCCGTATCCAATTCACATATCCACAACGTTCTTTTAGTTCTGGATCGTTTTAAATTACAACACTTTAAATTGAACTCATTAATTAATAATAATTATCAATAGAATTTTTCCTAAGTATTCACTACTTTTTGAATTTTATTGTTCATCGGGAAAAACTATTGGTAAGAGCGTTGGGTACGAGTCACAACCATACCCACTCACAATCGTTGCCACATCATCTTCTTCTCTTCATGATTTTAATTAGAGATGGTATTCCCGACCATAATGGGGTTGAGGTGAAGTCAAAACAGAAGAAAAGCAGAGGGTAAAAAGAAAGAGAACCAATTACAATTCGAGTTCCATCTCGTCCCCGTTACAACGCACGTCGGCAATAACGTCGTGTTCATCTGTCTATACCAATCGCAGGGTCGGCCCTAGGGGTAGGGCAAGCTGGGCGACCGCCCCGGGCCTTGCCAAATCCCGGGCCCCTACAAGTTATGAATAATGTATATATAGTTTTAAATAATATAAATACGTATATTCATATTAAAAACAAACGCCTGTGTAGTTGAGATGGATAAAGCCCTTAGGCTTTATTTTATTTTTTTTTTTTTACAAAAGAGGGCCATGTTCGAACCTTGTAAACATTGGAATTTACCTTGTAAACATTGGAACTTTATATTTTACATACGTTTTTTGTGCGTCTCGTCTTTTCCGGTTCGGCTTCTTGAGAATCTCCCGGTTCTCCCCTCCAAAAGCAACCTCTCAAATTAACCTTAAGTTAGATTTCTAAAATCCAGTTCTCTGAAGTTCGATTAATGATAATCAATGTGACTATGAATTTTGATTTCTGATAAATAAATAAAATGATTTCTGAAGTTTATTTTTCAACCCAACCCTAGCCGATATCTGAATAATTGTATTAAAGGGCTTCTAACTTTTGATTTCTCATTTTTATTTTGAAGTTCTTTTCAATATTTGATTTTCGAATGTTCTGACTTCTGAAGAACTTAATAAGTGTAAGTGTTGTTAATCCAGAAAACTTGAACAGTTTGCTAATCCAACATCTAATTTGATATTTTGAATAGTGTAACAAAGATATTTAATTTTGATTTTCGAACTGGGCTCATGTATCTGACTTTTTTGGCTCTTGCTCGTGCTGTATCTCACTCTTTCATTTTGTGTTTCTGGTTTTTTCATGTATCTGACTCTTTTGTGTTGTTTCTAATTGTTTCTGTTCATTGTTGTATGTTTATTTCATTATTTGTTTTTCATTAATATTGTAAGTTTTTAGTACTTATAGATTTTAGATCACAACAGTAGGTTTAGATCACGCCAGTAGCTTTGTGTGGTGAGATCAAAAGGCATCCAGAATGTGTTTCTTTGGTACTTAAAGAGAGTTGTTATCCTGAGATAATAAAAATCTCACTAAACTTTACAGTTATATTTAGAGAAGCTCCTAAACTTG
Source organism: Lactuca sativa (assembly GCF_002870075.4). Taxonomy (NCBI): domain Eukaryota; kingdom Viridiplantae; phylum Streptophyta; class Magnoliopsida; order Asterales; family Asteraceae; genus Lactuca; species Lactuca sativa. Next base: position 75,790,539 of record NC_056629.2, read on the forward strand.
GTTGTTAAAACTAGTGAAGAATGAAGATTATAATGTTTGTTGCTACTGTTGTGGATTGTCAGATTTTTTTGGCTCTTGATGCTTATTCGTGTTGGTTTGACTAAACTGCCCTTCACATAAGGATTATTTTGGTTGTGGAAAATAAAGTAGTAAAAATAGGAAATGGAAGGAGGTTTTGTTCCTTTTGGTCTTACTTGGACGAAATTGCCCCTCTTGAAAGTACTCATGTCGTAAGCTTTTTTTATTAACTTGGTGGAGTTTTAGTCCTAGCTGAATATACTCAAGATTGGTTTTTGATGGTGATGTCACTTGACACTTGTATTTTGGCCTTGTTGAGTTAAAAGGATGGCACGGCTGCTAATTGTTGCTTAATGGTTTTGAGTTTTCATATTTTGGTGTTGGTTGCATAGAATAGTGTTTATTTTTTTGTTTTATCCCTTGTTTAGTTTTTTTTTTCTTTTATCTTATTTGTTGTCTAGCTGCTTTGTATACTTCCAGCTTCCCATTGGTTTTTCTTTTTGAATTTTAATTTTTTCGTTCAAAAAACAAATATAAAAGCTCTTGTATATTAAAAATAGCTTCGTTGTGGTGGTCATTTGTGTTTTGGTAAAAACTACCGAAAAAATTAACTATTAATTGTAGTTGTTTAACTACAATTTTTTTATTTTTTAAGGGCCTCATTTTTATTTTCACCCTGGGCCCAAAACTGGCTTGGACCGGCTGACCGATCGCTCTAACAAAGAAAAAGAAAATCGAGTGATCGTAATGAATGTGACTGACTTTTACAATTTTATTGGTGATCGGAAAAAATTACTTTTAAAAAAGAAAAAACAATCGATTGAAGTAATGAATGAGACCGAAATAATAAAGTAATGAATAAAAAAAATCAAATTTTATGTGGTATCCATCTCATCCCACTCTACGTCGCTAACGTTAAAAATCTGTCGCACTCAATCTTAACCGACAAAGCCCTTGGTATTCAACTCCGGTATTCAAGTCCCCATCAACGTCTGTCCGCCTGCTCCTCCACATCTTTCTCTCTCTACAAACCGCCGCTATTTTCTGTCTCTACACTTCACCATTTTTCCATTGTCCTCGTTAGATCCCAATCTCAAATACACCCATCTCTCTCTCTCTCTCTCTCTCTCTCTCTCTCTCTCTCTCTCTCTCTCTCTCTCTCTATTAACATGCCAAACACCAATCGCTATCGTTATTCAGACACCCGCATCAACCATGCCACTGTCTCCAACCATTCACCACCCAAACGCAACCCAAAGCTTTTGACAATCTTTCTTAAATTCATGGTTATGTCCCTAATTCTCTCACTTTTCCTTATCTTTCTCGGCCTTGCTGCCATCCTCCTACTCCACATCCTCATATTCGGCTCCTTCCTTCAACGCCGCCGGCAACACACCACCCCACCACCCGCCTCCTCTTACTCTTTTCTCCACTTACAGAACAACCTCCCGTCCTTCCAATACTCCTCCGCCGCCGCTGCTTCCACTGACTGTTCGATTTGCTTGGAGTGCTTCAACGAAGGAGACTTGTGTCGTAAGCTACCGGTGTGTAACCACATCTTTCACGCACACTGTGTGGACTCGTGGCTTATGAAAGTACCAACTTGCCCCGTTTGCCGGACACCTGTTCGGCTGGAAGTTGATCGGTCATCCGATTTGATTGTCAGTGACGATGACTGTAAATTCTTCTGGGCAATTGGTGTAGGTAGTGGTTAATTACTAGATTTTGACTGCTAAAGTGTAGGCTTTATGCATCTTTTTCCATTCCACGTCTATTTTCATTGTAATTATGTATTTTTATTTTAAAAAAAATCAAGCGTCTATAGATATTTAATTTGGCTGGTTTTAACTTTTAATCATGTAATGATTAAATTTATGTTTTGGACCTAGTTATGTATGTAAGCTCTTTGCAATTAAGTCAATTTAGAGACATTAGCTTCAGAATCAGTATATATATGGGCTTTTGACTTAAAAGTCCTTAAGTTTTCAAAATTTGTTCCGTTTAGTCCCCACGGCAAATTTTGGTGCGTTAATGTCCAACATTTGGGCTCTTTTTGTCAAAAACGCCATTTAGCAGGTTTGGAGCCCGTCATCCGGTGACATTCAACCTGTTAAAGAAATACCCTCATAAAAAAGGGAATCCCAACTTTGGTCCCCCTCTCTCATTTACGTAGCCCTTTTCCCTCATTTACGTAGCTCTGATCAAAGCATCTTCACGCACCAATGGCTGCATCGTCTTCAAACTCAGCAACTTCATGTAGAACAAAACTTGTTAAATGTTATTGTGGTGATGTGTGCTACGTAGCAGTGTCAAAAACACCAGATAACCCTGGTAGAAAATTTTGGGGATGCCCTAATTTCAAGGTATTTTGTAATTTTTGTGTTAAATTGAAATGATTACTATTAGAAGGGTTTTAGGGTTTTGATTACACATTTTTCTCCTTTTTAATTTATAGGAGTCTTCAAGGTGTCATTTTTTCAAGTGGGTGGATGAATGTGGGAACAAATCTATCCGACAAGAGGATGAATTGATGGGTTTGATGAAGATTGTTGCTGAATTGATGGGTTTGATGAAGATTGTTGCAGGGTTGTTAATGTTTAATGCAATAATTCTTGCAATTGTTGTCCTAAAAATGTAATTTAGGTATTGTACTTTTGCAATGTGGTTGGTAATGTAATGCATTTATGTTTTGAACTAGAATCACTATAATTTAGGCAATGATAATGTAATGGTAATCCTTTTTGTAGTCTTTCTAATTTGGTATGTGCAAAGTTGTAAATGGTAACCTAATTTAGGCATTAAATAATAATATCAATATAGGGCAGTTTAGGCATTGAATAATGTCATGACATAGGGCAATTCAGATAATATAATTGATACAAAATTAAGATGTTTTAATCCATACCAAAGTATGATGCTATAAAGCATAAAAAACCAAATGTCAAATGTTATAATCCACACTTATGATGCAATTAACCAAACCTATTTTAAGATGCTATAATCGAATAATAGTACTATAAACCATATTTCATATAAAAGGGGCGTGCATTACATAATGTTTCATGTAGAATCATCAAATTGTGCCAAAAAGCCTATCAAGGCAACACATATGACAATTGGATGTTTGTTGCAAAAACCAGGAATAACAAAAGATATACAAAAAGAAGGCATCATATGCCAGTGATTAACATCCCACTTCACCCCTTTTCATAATCACTACCCAACTAATCCAACTTGACAGGTTTGGTAGCACTGGAACCACTACCATCTTTGTCATACACAGTCTTCTTCAACTTTAGCTTCAATATCCTCTCTGGAGGTTTCCTTTTCCTATGCACCGGTTTGGTAGACAGGTTTGACAAGTTATTGACTCTATCATCCATTCCCTCAATAGTAGCTTCAATCCCTGCTTCCACTTGTACCTCGTCCACTACATGATTATTAGTTGCAACCACTCCCTCATCGTCACCTTCATCATCAGCAAACACCTCAACATCATCAACTTGTACCTCATCCACTTGTACATCATCAACTTCATCATCAGCAAACACCTCAGCATCATCAACTTGTACCTCATCCAATTGTACATCATCAACTTCATCATCAGCAAACACCTCAACATCATCTGGATGCTCTTCTTGATCTTGTAACTCCTGTTAAGGCAATATATGACATGTAATTACAATATGGTACAAATAGAATAAAATTGAATTTAAGTAGAATAAATAGGAGATTAATTACCAGTTCAACAGGTGCCATGTCATCTAATGGCATTGCTATCCCTTTACTCCCTTCAATTTTACCAATGTTGTATCCTGACTCTAGTAGCATGACTACATCTTCTTCATTCAGTTGGATTTTCTCAGGTATAACATCATATGCATTACCTTCAAGAAACTCGGGTTTTCCTCATGAATGTCTCTAAGAATTTCATCTATACCATCCTCAACATCATCAAGAATTTCACTCAGATTTTGTGATTTAGATTTTCCCTCACCAACTTCATATATAACTTGACTGACCATACCCTCATCAACCTCTTGTTGTCCATTTTCCTAGTTTTGCCCTTCATCCTAGTTTTTCCCTTCGCTAACAAGTTTTTGTCCCTCAATCTGAACTTGTCCCTCATCCACACATTTTTCCCCTTACCTCCAGCTCTACCTTCACCCCTTCTACTATTTATTTTTCTCCTTTGAGCAGTTGGTTGATTTGGCTCATTACTGGTTTTTGTACTCCTCATTCTAGTCTTTCTCCGAGAACCAGATGCTTAATTGGGATCCATATTTTGATTGATTGGAGTTTCAGTTGTTGCACTTTCATGTTCCTCTTGATTTTTTCTTGGGCTACCAATTTTTTTGGGTGCATGTGTAACTCTTGGCTTTGTTTCACTTGTGCAGCTTTGTTTGTTATATCCAAATTCAAAGCAATTACCACACCTCACAGTTCTGGATACTTTAACTCTTGCAGTAGCAAACTTGGTCTCTTTTTCACTTGAATTCCTTCTCCTTTTGGTGACAGGTCTTCCTGGCATTCTTCTAGCTATTGGTGGCAAAGGCTTTTGGAAGGGAGTTTGTTCCCATAAATTGCTCCCATTGACAGGCATTATGTTACTTCGGTAACATTCAATAAACTTTACTTTTGAGAAGCATTCATTAATATATATCAGCTTTCTTATGGATATAGTTAATGGAAGCATTTGCATGAACACAAGGGATTCCAGAAAGATTCTAAAGCATGCATGTGCAAGTCTTGGCCTTCAAGTCTACCTTGAAACTTTCATAATTGAACCTAGCTTCAAACACTGAACCTTGGCTATGAATAACCATCCAAAACGTGAAATTGGCATATAAATTAAAAAACATTAACATATGACCATTGATTTATAAAATACAAATGCAATTGGCTAAATAATATATACCTCATATACTTCCCAAAAAGGTTCATTTTTTTCAACACATTTGGGCACACATTGGACTTCGATTTGTTACACTTTTCAGTAATGTGAGCAAACCTATCCATTATGTAGATTCTTATCTCCTCAAGCATTGTTATCAAAGGCTTTTTCCTAGCTTCTATTATGATGGAGTTAAAGCAATCTGAGATTCCATTCTCAACTGCTTCACATACAAACCCTAGAGTAAAGAAAGCTTTACACCAAGTTCTAGGCTGTTTAGACATCAAATACTCATATGCACCATGACTAAGCTTCTTTATTTCACCCATATGTTTCTTGAAGTCTCCTTTTACACAACTTATTGCTAAAGCCCGAAAAAGTCTTTTGAATTCTAATCCGGTGTAAGCCTTCTTGAAGTTTACATAAATGTGTCTAGCACATTGTTTGTGCTCCACATGTGGCAAAATGTCTTTCACAGCTTCCAGTAAGCCCTGAAACATATAAGTACATTGACTATTAATACAAAACATTTCAATTATATAGTATATTAATACAAAACATAGCAACTAAAAGTACGTTATGTTGATCTGATATGATAACCAACCCTCTACCACCATCTAACATTAGATCATCATGTATAAGCTCCAAAAACCAAGTCTAATTAGGTTTATTCTCCACATCTACAACTGCCCAAGCAATTGGATAGACTTGGTTGTTTGCATCCCTTCCAATTGCTGTCAACAGTTCACCTTTCACCTCAGCTTTCAAGAAGCATCCATCTAAACCAATCACTTTTCTACAACCACTTTTTCATCCACTACATAAAGCCTTAAAACAGATATAAAATATGTGGAAATAGCTCTTTCCATCAGGGTTGTTGACGACACTAACCTTGCAAGTAGACTCTGGGTTTGATCTTAAAAGCTCATAGGAGTAATCCCATATTCTTGCATAATGCTCAGTTAACTTTCCTTCAATTAACTCTTTTGCCCATTTTTTTCCCTCTTACATTGGCCAATAGACACATCACATCTAAATGTCCTTTTAATGTCACTTATCATCTCCCTAAGCTTAAGCTTTGGCTTGTTTGCAATCTCAGTCATGTAATGTCTCCCAATCCATTCAGGAGACACAATGAAACCAAATGTGAATGACCTAGAGCATTTGTGGATCCTTTCATATTTGTAACGACCTTTCCTTTCCTTGTACATCCAAGCAACATGCAATCGGAAAGGGCATTGGTTGTCTTCATTTCTTTTCCCATACTTTGCAACAATTCTAACACTATCACACTTGGCAAAATCTATCTGATACCCATGGGAAACAACATAGTTTGCACTACAAAATTTAAGTTGCTCAGTGGATTCAAATATATCGCCAGGTTTTGGTTCCATCTTATCCCATTTGATGTTGGGATCATGAACCCTATACTTAGGTTGTACTTCTTCCTCATCATCTTTATCACTTTCCCAATCATTTTCATGATATACTCGTGCTCTAATTTCATCAGATATACTTGCATTACGAAGATTAGCATCATTAAGTAATACATTCAAGAAATTATCCTTACACTTATCTAGTGTGCTCACGAACTCATCCTCTGGTTCATGGTCCATGTAAATGCCATGTAGTTCAAAGTCCATCTCATTCAACCTAGTAAAAGGTTCGTTCAAAGCAGCAAATGGATCGTTCCATTCTTCCTCTAATGAAGCCATTCTTCACTCCTACATAAAATCAAGGTTCCATAACTTTATTTCAACTAAGAGATCAAAGGAAAAAAAAATGAAAATTTAGTGCAAAACTGTAAATACCTAACATGTGATGATCGTCTTCTTTACTTGACTTACACTATAAACACTAATTATCGTTTTCTTCTTTAATCGAGCTTTTGATAACAATCAAACCCTAAAAAGCTTTGAAAATGCAGAGAAATATGGACGACAATGATGATTTTTGTGGAGAAATGGAGAAGAAGTACGTTTTGGTTAATAAGGTTAAATAAATATCAAACCTAAAGTGTAATCATAAATAGACTAAATTTCAATTTTAAAATAATATCTTTACTTCTATTTATAAAGTTATGTCTTTAAATTTTAACATATTATATTTAATTTATTAGATTTAAAATGTTGTTGCATGTAAACCATTATCAGTTTAAAGCTACAATCTTTGAACAGTTTGAACAAAATGCTTAAATTGTTAATTTAAATATAACATTACAGTGTCAACTTAAATATAAATTTCAGTTCCACTAAAAAACCAAATAATATTTTGTAAATAGTTAAAAGTGATAAGTTATAGTGATAAATGCAAAAACTAAATTGTAATATCAGTTTAACTAAAATATTTCCTAAATATATTTATATAATCGTTAAAAATTTTCAAATAAGTAGCTTAAAATAACTTATAATAACAATAGTTAAAAATAACTCTATATAAATGATTATATTGTTACCTTTAAAATCAAAAAATAATGTTTGATGTTTTAAATAATTATAATGATAGAAATTAAAACATTAAACAAATAAATTTTAAAAAATTAGTTAAAAATAACAACTATAAATAATATTAAACCATATATAATATTTAATTTTATTGATGTGTAACTCACGAGTAGAAGTCATTCAAATGATTGAGATTATGACGTTATAATAGATTTATATATTATCATATAATTCAAAATAATCAATATACTATATCAAATTAATATACAAATTATTATATCAAATTTAACAACAATGTTAGTGTTATATTTTAAAAAATATATATTTGTAAAGACTTCAACTATATAGGTGTTTCTGCGCATTACAATGTCAACTCAAATATAAATTTTAGTTCCATTTAAAAAAAAATTAAAGAATATTTTGTAAATAGTTAAAAGTGATAAATTGTAGTGATAAAAGCAAAAACTAAATTGTAATCTCAATTTAACTAAAATATTTATATTTTTATAATCGTTAAAAGTTTCCAAATAAGTAACTTAAATTAACTTACAATAACAATAGTTAAAAACAACTCTATATAAATGATTATATTGTTAACTTTAAAATAAAAAAACAATGTTTGATGTTTTAAATAATTATAATGATAGAAATTAAAACATTAAGCAAATAAATTTTAAAAAATTAATTAACAATAAAAACAATTATAAATAACATCAAATCATATGTTATATTTAATTTTATTCATGTGTAACTCGCGGGTAGAAGTCATTCAAGCGATTGAGATTATGAAGTTATAATAAATGTATATATTATCATATAATTCAAAATAATCAATATATTATATCAATTTAGTATATACAAATTATTATATCAAATTTAACAACGACGTTACTGTTATATTTAAAAAATCATATATTTGTAAAGATTTCAACTATATAGGTGTTTCTGCGCAACGCGCGGACATTCGCCTAATATATATATTGAAAGGATCTTTGATGTCAAAGTACGAAATGTATGAGCATATCTGTTTGCCCTCATGTGTAGGAATATGCCGATATGTGTGAAACGTGATCGTAGTATTATTTGTATAAATATTATTAATAAATGTTTAGGCAGAAGCTTTTTAATGTGTCAAAAAAGTAAATATAACAACATTAGTGACATTTTTATGTAACTTGATAAAATATAATGAATACTGGTTTTATTAATAAAAAATAGAGTAATTTATAACAAAAAAAAATGGCAAAATGGTTCTCTTTTTGATATGTTTATAATAATATGAAAAAAATCAGAATGTATTTTATTGTCGTAAAACATTGGACGATGAGATACACATCAATAATTTGTCCTCATTGAAATAGAAAGGTAAATTGTCTTTATACTTGTCTGTTTTTACACGTCATCCCCCCAACAAATTTGATAAAAGTGGGTCTCAACCCCACCGAAATTTGATGAAAGTGGGTTTAAACTCGGACTCCGAAAAATCGGAACCGGTTAATGGGATTTTATAGAATCAAAAACCGGACCGGTATGTAGGAATCGATTTTGGTTCGATTCCGGGTAAAGTGAGTGTAGAACTGAAAAACCCGTAAACATCAAAGTGGGTAGGTTAGAACCGGGTAAAGTGGGTTTAGAACCGGAAAACCAGGAAACACCAGAATTTTTTGGTACTTAGTGGTAGGGGTGAGCAAAAACTGCACTGTAACTAAAATTAACCTCAAAAACCGCAACCGCAATAAAAACCGATAGTGAAGTTTTCTATTTTTCAAAAACTGCAAATTTGCGGTGCGATGCAGTTATTAGTTTTCAAAAACCGCAAAAAAAAAAAAATGCACCGCACCACATATATTATATACATTTTTTATTAACTATTAATATATTGAATATTAAAAATAAGACAAGTTTCATGAATAAAATACTAGAAGACAAAAGTATGGTTTTTTGTTATGTTTAACTTTGAAAAATGGTGAAATCAGACAATTTTAAGAAATTTATTGTTAATTACTATTGATTTGACATTTTTAAGATATTAATTGTTTGTGATTTAAATTAATTGTTTTATACATTATGTTTTTTTTTATTACTACAAGTAATATGTTTGAATTCTTAAAACCGTTTGAGCTCTAAACTATGGTTAAAACCACACAAAATAATCGCACAAAATTCATGCGGTTAATAACCACAACATAGAAAAACCAAAACCGCACCACAAAAATAACCGTCTAACCGCACCGCAAAAATAACCACACCAAGTGGTTTTGAAAATGGATTAACTGCATTTGCGGTTAGTGGTGAGATTTTGGCTAATAACCACACCGCGCTGAACATTAAAAAATTTCATATTCATATCCCGACTTTGGGGGACTGTAACTCATTGAATATGAAACCAAAATTAACAAAATTACAGTATAAAATCATGTATAAACTCTAAAATACACTCTGGAAAAAACCGCATGTCAATCCGACTTTAAACAAATGAGATATGCATCTGTTAAGATTTTCACATAATACAAAGTACAAAAACAAATAGCTGAAAAGTTGAAAAATTTTAGTTTTGATATCACGACTTCAAAGGACTGTAAATCATTAAATGTTAAACCAAAAATGACAAAATTATAATCTAAACTCATGTACAAACTGTAAACTACAAGTTGGACAAAACCACATGTCAATCCGACTTCAAACGAATTAGATATGCATGTTTTAAAACTCTCACCGAATACAAAAAAACTGAAAAAACTAAAAATTTTCAGCTTTGATATCTCGACTTTGGGGGACTGTAAGTCAATGAATATAAAACTAAAAATGGAAAATTTATAGTCTAAAATCATGTACAAACTCTAAACTACATGTTGGAAAAAACCGCATATCAATCGGAGTTGAAACAAATAAGATATGCATCTTTTAAACGTTTGACAAAAACCGGTTCGGGCCCTAAAACTGGTTTCGGTTCCAAACACCGACTCTGGTTTTTAGACCCGGTTACCCGGACCCAATGGACCCAAACCAAGATTACTTTGAACCCGGATAAAGCCAATTTTTAAACCCGGAGCCGGAACCGGTTATCTATATTCCGGTTCTAATGGTTCCGATTCCGGTTCCGGTCCGGTTTTCTGGTTCTAAATCTCATCCCTATTTCAGAGACACATAAATTGTAATATCCAAATTGGTTAATGTTACCGCCAAAGGGAAATTAAATTTCATTGATTTGTACCATATCTAATATTTTAATTATACTCAATGGGGTGTTACACTATTTTTATATAAATGTTAGCAAATGGGTTTACTGGTGGTTTTCGGTGACTTATAAAGTTATTGATCCTGTGATCTCGCATGTATCACTCGTCTAATAGCAAGGAAAGAAAGGTACCCCTCACTCCAAGAAATATCCTAGGCGACTCTACAATTAGCCGTGACGACATCTAAACAATGTGTTAACATATCACTGATATAGATGATATCGCGGCTAAAGGGTTCAAACCCCGATCCATGTGATCTTTCACCGTTGATAAATATCCCAATCCAACAGCTGGTATTGCATGTAGTACATGAGTATTTGTCGCCGCTTATACCTAAAAAAATGCCCCTGAAGTATTTCCTCTGTTTTCCCCAATTTTTCGTTGTTAATTCGAGGGATCACCGCTAAAACCTTCATCGTTTACATCATCTTTTCCTCTCATTTCCCGATTACAAACTGTAACATCCAGTTTCATGATATATTTTATTTTGGGATTCTAGATCGTAATTCGACCACATAAAGGTTTTGGGCTTCAAGGGAATAGAGTTTAGACCCTATTGGATGTTGATGATGTTGGAGAAGTGATTTAAACCTGGAATTGTACTTTGGAGGCTGAAGGGGTAAAATGAGAAAAGTAATATTTCAGACTTCTTGTATGAATTATGATTTTAGTTCTGTGTGTTTTTAGTCGAAAGTGATTAGGTAGATATGTGGGGCTCATCAACACCTTCGTGTGGATATAAAGATTGTCACACCCCAAAACCGGAATGGCGGAAACGTTCGGGAGTAGAGGACGTCATGTATAGTATCACAACAAACCATAGTAGTAAGCAAGCAACAACATCATCCATTGCATAAATAATATAATTTAATACACGTGTGTTCTGTGAAGTTTATAGGACACCAAAAAATGTAAATCAAAATAAAAGATGAGTCTTGAAAGTGTTGATCAGCTTTAAAGCTAGAGAATTCATAAGCATTTTAGTGTCATTGTTTGTATGAAAACGTTTGTAAGTGTTTGATGTATAACTTTGTAAATGGTTGTAGTAAATGTTTGTATCTCCTAGAAAATCCTATATTTTCTACTAAACGTAACCTTCTACTAAGGCATCAAATGTTCTGTATATTTATTTCTTGTATGAGTGTGTATTTTCCCAAGCGTGACTATCATTAACCAAAAATATAGCTTTTACATTACTCTTTATGTGAGAATATCACGAATTGAATGTAATGGAGAAATAATAATAGTACTGTAGTGTTGTATTACAGTAACTATTGTCGTAATATCTACATTAATCCAGCCATTAATTAAGGTGTAACGTGAAATGATTGCACCATACTATCGACTAATAACACGACGATGAAAGACGTAAGAAGAAATGACATTTGGCACCCATAGACTTGCAAGTCCCACTGTAGCGAACAGCAAGTTGTAGGATAATCAATCCAATATAGACTTATACACAAATTCATGCTCTCCCTCCAGGAGATTCTGGATACAAATCAGGCCATGGCAGTGATGCCATGCCCCCGAACAATGGTTCACATTTAGGTTGTTGTATATTTGTATATGTAATGTATGTACTAGAGTATTATATGTTCTCTCAGTCTAGTATGTAGTATGTTCTCTTTGTTTCTCATTATAGTATGTTCTCTTGTATAGTGCATATTATGTATTGTTTCTCATTATAGTATGTTCTCTTAGTTTCTCATAATAGTATGTTCTCTTAGTTTCTCATAAAAATATTTATTGACTCATGTATGAGCTGACTCTTTGTATGTTTCATTGTACTAGAAGTAATGAGTAGTGTCTTCCTAAACTATACCAATTATAGTTTACTAGTAAATTTGTTTGTATAACTGAGTGTATTAAACTGAGATAAAAGATTTTATGTCTATACATAGATACATAATATATAACTAAGGATCAAACAACACTCGGAAAAACAACAGGGTACTCTAAGTCCACAACCAAACAAGGAACAGGAAATAAAGTGTGTTATCAGTCCTAAGTCCTTCAAACCTTACTTATATAACTATATATGCATTAGACAAGGTTTGGGCAATTTATAAGTGTAAAAGAGTTAAACGAAAATGTTTGTCATGTAAGAACAAGTTTGATAAATAGTTTGACATGTAAAAGAGTTTGATCATTTTGAAGTAGTTTGAGTGATAAAACAGCTAGCAGCATAGCAAATCTATAGTTTGGCAGTTATAAATCACATGTGATTGATATAATAACTATAAGGTTTCAACTTGTATTCCCCCTCCCCCCCCCCAATAAAAGCATTTAAAATCATTTAAAATGTAGATTAAGGGGTATGAACTCACCTGTATTGAGTAACTCAAATAAAAGATCGATATAGGATTGTTGGGTGTCAATTGGAGACTTGAGCACAAACGAATCCTATTAACCATATAATGACATATATATATATATATATATATATATATATATATATATATATATATATATATACAGTGCTTGAAACAACTAATTATTGAATTGGGGCCACCTTAGGGACTAGTAAACACTTATATTGAAGTGTTACAACCACATATGATTGTATATAAGGGGTGTATGGCTATACAAGGGAGTGTATGGTCAATATACACCATTTTTGTGTGTGTGTGCGGCCACACACTCCCTATGAAATGTGGCAAAATGTATTTTAAGGCTTTAGGACTCATCTACGAAGGTTTCTTACTTTATGCTTTAGCCTTATACGGAGTTCATTGCCATTTTTTGACCTAAAAAGGGTGTGTGCGGCCACTATGATGTTTGCGGTCGCACACCCTTTATGAAGCTGATAAATTCGTGTTTTTCAAGCATATCATCAAGTGTTGTTGGCATATAATAAGTTATGTCTAGTGTATACACGTTATAGAGGCTTGAAAGGGTGATTAAGGTCCAAAACTAGTGTGTGTTATTGGTGTTCTTGACTAAAAATGAATGTTTTCATTGATCAAAGTAAAGGGGAAGGCTAGTTAAGGTCATGTATTAGCTAATCCAAGGAAGAATCACTTACTTGATTGAAGATTGAAGTGAGAAGTTAGATGATACTTGAGAGAAAATGAGTCCTAGCCTTGAAGAAGTGGAAAAGTGTTCAAAAATGACTAAGTGTTGAATATATAGGGGAGAGTGTGCGGTTGGGATGGGTGTGTTGCCACACACTCCCTATGTTGGAGTGTTTGGCCCAAGTTTGCTTGATATGCATCTTATTATCCCATTTCTAGGCTCCTACCTTGATTGTACTAGGTCTAGAACTCTTAAGTAGACCCTAAACAGTGTTAAAAGGTAGCAAAACGAGTCTAACTTTGATTGAATTGATCTATTATACATGATAGAAATTTCGGGTTGTCACATCATCCCCCCGTTAGAGAGAATTTTGTCCCGAAATTAGAGTTTAAGCAATTAAGTAGTTCTTCCACGAAGTTAAGACTCTCGTTGATCTCGATTCCGTCGAGTGGGATAACAAGAGTCTCATCGGATAGGCACATTTTCAAGTTCGAGACGTGGAAAGTAGAATGTACGTTACTAAGTTTGCGGGGTAGATTGAGTTTGTAAGCTACAGGCCGATTCTAGCGAGAATCTCGAAAGGACCTACGTATCTTGGATTTAGCTTTCCACGCTTTCCGAAGCGTATTAAGACCTTCCAGGGTGAGACTTTCAAGAGAACTCGGTCTCCCACCTGGAATTCCAAAGGTTTCTTTCTTTTGTCTGCGTAGCTTTTCTGTCGGTCTTTAGAGGCTTTCAATCGTTCACGAATTTGAACGATCTTCTCTGTCATTTCCCGAATGATCTCCAGACTTATGAGAGTGTTGTCAGGAACTTGTCCTTTAGCTAACTGGGTGTCACCCACCTCAGCCCAACACAGAGGGGATCTGCACTTTCGGCCATATAGGGCTTCAAATGGAGCAACCTTTATGCTCGTGTGATAACTATGGTTGTAGCAAAACTCGACAAGGGGTAAATGAGTATCCCATGCCTTCCCAAAGTCGATCACACAGGATCGCAACATATCTTCTAAGGTTTGAATAGTCCTCTCACTTTGTCCGTCGGTTTACGGATGGTAGGCTGTACTCATGTCCAACCTAGTTCCTAGGGAACTTTGTAGCGACTGCCAGAACCTTGAAGTGAATCTACTATCTCTATCCGAGATTATGGAAATGAGATCACCATGCAGTCGTACGACCTCTCTAATGTATGTTCTAGTGAGCTTCTCCATCTTGTCAGTCTCTTTGATGGGCAGGAAGTGTGTGGATTTGGTTAACCTGTCAACGATCACCCAAATGTTATCGAGACCACCCATTGTCTTGGGCAACTTGGTTATGAAGTCCATTGTGATCCGCTCCCACTTCTATTCCGGTATCTCCGACTGTTGAAGTAAACCTGATGGTTTCTGGTATTCGACCTTAACCATTGCGCAAGTAAGGCATTTACTCACGAAGGTAGCAATCTCTGCTTTCATGTTAGGCCACCAGTATAACTTTTTAAGATCCAAATACATCTTATCTGAAACTGGGTGGACGGAATATCGAGTGTTGTGCGCCTCGGTCATGACCAAGTCTCTAAAGCCACCAAGTTTCGGTGTCCAGATCCGATCCATGAAATATAAAGCTCCGCGACCTTTGACTTCCAAGTTCTTATCCATCCCTCTCAGGGATTCACTTGCCACATTTTCAGGTTTCAAAGCGTCGAGCTGAGCCTCCTTAATTTGTGTGGATAAGTGTGAATGGATAGTCATAGTCAATGATTTGACTCTACGACCAGAGTATTCTTTCCGACTTAGGGCGTCAGCTACTACGTTGGCCTTACCGGGATGATAACGAATTTCACATTCGTAATCACTGAGTAGCTCGAACCAATGTCATTGTCTCATGTTGAGCTCCTTTTGGTCGAATATATATTATAGGCTTTTGTGGTCGGTAAAGATAGTGCTTTTCGTACCGTACAGATAGTGTCTCCAGATCTTCAGAGAAAACACAACTGCTCCTAACTCAAGATCATGTGTGGTATAGTTGACCTCATGTGTTTTCAGCTGTCTCAAGGCATAGACAATGGCCTTACCTCGTTGCATTAGAGCACAACCGAGCCCTTGATTCGATGCATCGCAGTACACCACGAAGTCTTCTATTCCTTCTGGGAGGGATAATATCGGTGCGGTGCATAAGGCTCGTTTCATCGTTTGGAACGCTGTCTCTTGCTTCTCTTCCCAGTCAAAGGCCATGCCCTTCTGGGTCAAAGTCGTAAGAGGTTTCACAATTCGGGGGAAGTTCTGAATGAACCTACGATAGTAGCCAGCGAGGCCTAGAAAATGACGAATTTCTGTAGGCTTCTTCGGTGCTGACCAGTTCTCAATGGCTTTGATTTTGGAAGGGTCCACATGAATTCCTTCTTCACTAACAACGTGACCCAGGAATTCGACTCTTCGAATCCAGAAATCACATTTAGAGAACTTCGCGTAAAGCTTCTCCGAGCGTAACGTTTCCAAGATCTGACGTAGATGCTTACTATACTCTTCCTTACTACGAGAGTAGATAAGTATGTCATCTATGAAGACAATGACGAACTGATCCAAGTAAGGATGACATACCCTATTCATTAAGTCCATGAATATTGCGGGCTCATTGGTCAATCCGAATGGCATCACTACAAACTCGTAGTGTCCTTAACGAGTTTGGAAGACTATCTTCGGGACATCCTACTCTAGCACTCGCAACTGGTGATACCCGAATCTCATATCTATCTTCAAAAAGTAATTCGCCCCTTGCAATTGGTTAAACAAATCATCTATATGAGGCAGAGGGTAACGATTTTTAACGGTTAGCTTGTTGAGCTCCAAGTAGTCGATGCACATACGAAACGATCAGTCTTTCTTCTTGGCGAACAAGACCGGTGCTCCCTAAGGTGAGAAGTTGGGTCTAATAAAGCCCTTTCTGAGAAGTTCGTTAAGTTGACCGGGCAGTTCTTGCATCTCTACGGGTGCTAGACGATAGGTCGATTTGGCTACTGGGGTAGCTCCTGGAACTAAGTCAATTCTAAACTCGACTTGTCATTGCAGAGGTAATCCTGGTAGTTCTTCTAGAAAGATGTTGGGAAAGTCGCGTACTACGAGGATGTTCTACAGGTCTTTGGTTTCTTGGCTCGTATCAACAACGTATGCAAGGAATGCACGATATTCATTATGTAAGTACATTTGAGCTTGAATACTTGAGATGATACGAAGGCTCGTGTCGGGTTTGTCGTAGATAATAAGAGTTTTGCCAGACGGCAGATTAAGGCAAACATCCTTTTCATAACACATGATGTCAGCACGATGCAGACTCAACCAATCCATGCCGATAATGACGTCGAAACTTTTAATTGAGACCGGCATAAGGTCGATTGAAAATGAATGGCTATCTAGAGTTAGGGCACATCCTATGTATATACTGCTAGTGCTCTTAGTCTTTCCGTTAACCATTTCTACAGTGAACGGTTCTTGAAGTGTTTGTGATTTTTGCTTACTAAATTTAGCAAATTTCTGGTTCACGAAACTCCTCTCCGTTCCACTATCAAACATAATGCATGCATATGAGTTATTGAGGAGAAACATACCAGTGACCACTGTGGGGTCGACAACCGTTTCCTCGTGGCCTATGGCCAAAACTCTTCCCACTCCACCGACATTCCCTGCCTTCGGGTAGTTCCTCTTGTAGTGGCGCACCTCGCCACAACCGTAGCAAGCCTGGACCACACCAGTGTCGGGGACTTGGTTGATTGGCCTCGTCGGAGCTTTGCAGAAATGGGCAGTGTGCCCCTTCCTGTTGTAGTTAGCACACTGCATTTCCCGGTAGGCTCCTGTGTGGTGGAAGTTGCATTTGGGCAAACTTCCAGCGTACTGCTTTACCGGAGAAGCAGCGGCAGGTGCTATCGCAGCATGAACGACCACAACCTGCTACTTTTTGGCAGTTTTCTGCTTCTTCTTGTCATCCCAGAACTTCCGCTTGTTGGCAGCGGCTTTGGAGTGTTCTGAGATGGATAGGGTTGTTGTGGTTGACAACGAGGTAAGGATCCCATGGTCAATGAGCCGTTGTGCCAATCGCTTGGCACTATCGAATGTAGTGAGGTTTGAAGCTAAAACATTCCCCTGAAATGGAGGCACCAGCCTCCAAATGTACCTCTCTATTTTCTTTCCCTTAGTGTGTACCATGGTTGGACATAGGGCCACCAGCTCGCTGAATCTAGAGGTATAGGAAACTATGTCAGAGCCCTTCATGGTTAGGCTTCATAGTTCCTGTTCTAATTTCTGGATTTTGCCCCTCGAGCGGTATTTTTCAATCATAAGCTCTCTCAGAGCTTCCCAGCCTATAGCATTTGCCATCACTAGAGTGAGTGACTTGACATGGCTATTCCACCATGTTAGGGCTTTTTCCTCGAAGGTGCAAGCAGCGAACTTGACCTTGCTCCCTTCTAGGCAGGAGCATATTTCAAAAACCGATTCGGTCTTCTCGAACCATTGCGAGAGGGCAATGACTCCGCCAGTCCCTTTAAAGGACTTTGGCTTACAATTGGTGAAGTCCTTGTCGGAGCACTCTCTCGAGCGCACGAGGACCTCACCTTGCATTGAATGGACAACTCTTCCACCTCCACTGGTACCAGTAGAATGATATTGTGCCATGGTTGTTGCCACAGTCGTAGCTACTGCAGCATTTAGAGCTGCCGTATCAATTTGCGAAGGAGGTGGTGATGTTGAAGTCACCGGAGGATTGCATCTCGTTGATCGACACGGAGGCATCTTTTAACTAAAAAGTATACAAAGATGACGATATTGGTAAGGATTTAATAGTGAGAAATGATGAGAGTGACTCATGGACTAACTCTCCATCGCCTAACAACACAATTGAATAGTATGATTGAATGTAGATCTAGTACTATAAAGATGATAGCATTTGGATAATAATTTCCATGGGTTAGATATCTGTCAATAATACTGGTTTTACAGATGTAACTAGTTCAGGAAAAATGACCTAGAAGTAGGTCTTACATCAAACCAAGATGGGAAAATTTTGAAAAAAGCACGACCTAATCAGGAGTTAACAGATCCAAAGTCTTTACAATGATAGGAAATTAAACTAGAGTTTTTACATAAACAAAGTTATATCCAAAAGAGAGAGTTAAGTAGGCTCTATCTACGACGAGAACCACTAGAATGAGTTCTTGACTCTGACAGACGGCGCTCCATATCTCTCATGCGCCTTTCAGACATTTCCTACCGAGCTCGAAGTTCCCTGACTCTAGCTTGGGATGCAGCTAACTGTTGCTGCAGCGCCTCATTGGTTCTCCTAGTCCTTTCCATAGCCGCTTCGAGATGGCGAATGCGGACCGTGTTAACACCGGAGTTGGCGTCAATTTCCATGACTTGGTTGATGGTTGCCCGACCTTGTTCGGCATTCCGAGCAATCCTACGGACCATGATGGGCAGGACTCGGTCAGCTGGACCTCCCTCGCTTAAATTGTAAAAGCTTTGGTCTCCATTGAAGGGTAAGGGTTGACCTTTCTCATCACTCCAACGGTTCAGTTGTCGCCCTGAAGGGTGTGGGACCTCAAAATGCTAGTCGAGGTTGAGATTTGGGACTTGAACCCCTTGAGGTAGGTTGTTGACTTCTGGCTCGGAGTCAGAACTATCCGAAAAGCCTTTAGCGTGGTGATCGTCCAAAGGGATTGGATGATCATCTTCAAGCCATCCGACATTGCCTTCGTTTGGGAAGTATGTGTCGCCGTGGGAATGGAATCTAGCCATGTTATCTACGCAAGAAAAGGGATAAATAAATAGTTAATAGACGTACTAACTAGCTAGTTATAAGAGGATCTTTCTCAGTTACTTCAATACTTTTTTGGTGCATACTAGTTATATGAAATCAAAACAAGATAGACCTTCGAATAAGTGACCCTAACTCTAAACCCACAACCAAACAAGGAATAGGGAGTAAAGCAAAGATTACAGATTCTAAGTATATGACATCCTAGTTACATATAACCTTTGACCTACTAATAAAGACCTTTTTAGTTCTCAGATAAGAATTTTGTAACACAAAATACTCTATTATTTTAGGATTATGTTTTGTTCTAAGGTTTTCATTGTAGTAGTGTTGGTATGTTTTTAGACTTGTTAACATATCACAACCATTCTCGGGCACATGCTAATCACTTCTCGGACCAACATAGTTGATCAGGCTATGTCACTCCCAGAACTAACCACACATTCCCAAGCCTACTTGTGATATTCAACAATCGTAATACTTTTGTTCTGTCCTAGTGACACTGATTTTAGTATGAATGCATGTATGTATACTTGGTTAAATATTTTAATATTTAAAAGTATAGACTCTTGATTAGAGTATTTAATCCCGATGTGTTTATAGTTTGTATATCTTTTATGGGTTGACATCCTCGATTCACTATAAACGATGCTCTGATACCAATCTATCACACCCCAAAACTGGAACGGCGGAAATGTTCGGGGGTCGAGGATGTCATGTACAGTATCACCACAAAGCCTAGTAGTAAACAAGCAATAACATCATCCATTGCATTAATAATATAATTTAATACACGAGTGTTCTGTGAAGTTTATAAGACACCAAAAAATGTAAATCAAAATAAAAGATGAGTCTTAAACGAGCTCCATCTTCTCAAAACCTGGCATCAGTACCTGTCTACTGATGACCTGAGAATACAAGTTATTTTGAAAGAGTTGATCAACTTTAAAGCTGGTGAGTTCATAAACATTTTAGTGTCATTGTTTGTATGAAAACATTTCTAAGTGTTTGATGTATAAGTTTGTAAATGTTTGTATCTCCTAGAAAATCCTATATTTTCTACTAAACGTAGCCTTCTACTAAGGCATCAAATGTTATGTATGTTTGTTTCTTGTATGAGTGTGTATTTTCCCAAGCGTGACTATCATTAACCAAAAATATAGCTTTTACATTACTCTTTATGTGATAATATCACGACTTGAATGTAATGGGGAAATAATAATAGTACTGTAGTGTTGTATTACAGTAACTATTGCCGTAATATCTACCTTAATCCAGCCGTTAATTAAGGTGTAACGTGAAATGATTGCACCATACTATCGACTAATAACACGACGATGAAAGACGTCAGAAGAAATGACATTTGGCACTCGTAGACTTGCAAGTCCCACTGTAGCGAACAACAAGTTGTAGGATAGTCAATCCAATATACACCTATACACAAGTTCATGCTCTCCCTCCAGGAGATTCTGGATACAAATCAGGCCATGGCAGTGATGCCATGCCCCCGAACAATGGTTCACATTTAGGTTGTTGTATATTTGTATATGTAATGTATGTACTAGAGTATTATATGTTCTCACAGTCTAGTATGTAGTATGTTCTCTTTGTTTCTCATTATAGTATGTTCTCTTGTATAGTGCATAGTATGTATTGTTTCTCTTTATAGTATGTTCTCTTAGTTTCTCATAATAGTATGTTCTCTTGGTTTCTCATAACAGTACGTATTGAGTCATGTATGAACTGACTCTTTGTATGTTTCATTGTACTAGAAGTAATGAGTAGTGTCTTCGTAAACTATACCTATTATATTTTACTAGTAAAGTTGGTTGTATAACTGAGTATATTGAACTGAGATAAAAGCTTTTATGTCTATACATATATACATAATATATAACTAAGTATCAAACGACACTCGGACAAACAACAAGGTACTCTAAGTCCACAACCAAACAAGGAACATGAAATAAAGTGTGTTATCAGTCCTACATCCTCTAAACCTTACTTATATAACTGTATATGCATTAGACAAGGCTTGGATAATTTATAAGTGTAAAAGAGTTAAAGGAAAAGGTTTGTCATGTAAGAACAAGTTTGATAAAGAGTTTGACATGTAAAAGAGTTTGATAATCATTTTGAAGTGGTTTGAGTGATAAAACTGCTAGCAACATAGCAAATCCATAGTTTGGTAGTTATTAATCTCATGTGATTGATATAATAACTATAATGTTTCAACTTGTATTTCCCCCCACCCCCATAAAAGCATTTAAAATCATTTAAAAGGTAGATTAAGGGGTATGAACTCACCAGTAGTGAGTAAATCAAATGAAAGATCGATATAGGATTGTTGGGTGTCAATTGGATACTTGAGCACAAACGAATCCAATTAACCATATAATGACATATATATATATATATATATATATATATATATATATATATATACAATCAGTGCTTGAAACAACTAATTATTGAATTGGGGCCACCTTAGGGACTAGTAAACACTTATATTGAAGTGTTACAACCACATATGATTGTATATAAGGGGTGAATGACTATACAAGGGAGTGTATGGTCAAAATACACCATTTGTGTGTGTGTGTGCGGCCACGGGGTGTGTGCGGCCTCACACTCCCTATAAAATGTGGCAAAATGTACTTTAAGGCTTTAGGACTCATCTAGGAAGGTTTCTTACTTCATGCTTTAGCCTTTTATGGAGTTCATTGCCATTTTTGACCTAAAAGGGGTGTGTGCGGCCACTATGATGTGTGCGGCCGCAGCCCCTTTATGAAGATGATAAATTCGTGTTTTTCAAGCATATCATCAAGTGCTCTTGGCATATAACAAGTTATGACAAGTGTATACACGTTATAGAGGCTTGAAAGGGTGATTAAGGTCCAAAACTAGTGTGTGTTCTTGGTGTTCTTGACTAAAAATGGATGTTTTCATTGATCAAAGTAAAGGGGAAGGCTAGTTAAGGTCATGTATTAGCTAATCCAAGGATGAATCACTTACTTGATTGAAGATTGAAGTGAGAAGTTAGACGATACTTTAGAGAAAACGAGTCCTAGCGTTGAAGAAGTGGAAAAGTGTTCAAAAATGACTAAGTGTTGAATATATAGGGGAGAGTGTGCGGTTGGGATGGGTGTGTTGCCACACACTCTTGTGTGCGGCCGCACACTCCCTGTGTTGGAGTGTTTGGCCCGAGTTTGCTTGATATGCATCTTGTTATCCCATTTCTAGGCTCCTATCTTGATTGTACTAGGTCTAGAACTCTCAAATAGACCCTAAACAGTGTTAAAAGGTAGCAAAACGAGTCTAACTTTGATTGAATTGATGTATTGTACATGATAGAAATTTCGGGTTGTCACAAAGATCACCAAAATTGGATTGGAAACGAAGAAGTTATGGCTGTTTAAAGTTGAAGTTGTGAAGTTATCTCCTACGTTGAGCGTAGGAAGGTCCCCTATGAGCATATAAGGAAATGCTGATCAGGGTTTTAATGAACTACGTTGAGCGTAGATTCAGCTACGCTGAGCGTCGCTGCAACTGATCAAAACCTTAAATTTATGGTTATGAACCTTATTTAAAGGCTCTAACTCCTTGAGACCGTCTCCATGCTTAGCATCCACCTTCCTAAAACGTTCCTACGAAACCATGCCACCAATTGTGAATTTTGGAGGTTTTAGAGAGTTTTGTCTGCTCTTTGAAGGAAAAAGGTGTTTGTAGAACCAAGTGGAAAACTTCAAGGTGTGTAGATCTGGGATTCACAAGCCAACATCTATCTTTGGAAGGTGTAATGCTTTCATCCTGATGCTTTTCTATGTTGGATCTAGTATGGTTGTGAGTTTTATGCTTTTATCCCCATTATTTTGGTCCTTATGAGTATGGGTTACTCCAAACCATTTGAATGAATTCTTCTCATGTTTTTGAGGTTATAGTGTCGTAAAAATGTGAGCTTGGGCACTTTAATCCATCCATGAATGGACTTTTAAGCAAAAGTTGGTTTTAGAGACTTGGGATTTGTGCTTGTGCTCATTCTAGCCATTCAAATGGATAAAGTCTCATACTTAATCCATTAAGCCATTCATTTAGATAAGATTAGGAAGTTTGGGGGTTTAGCTTTCTGTATTAAGTGCTTAATGGAGTTTTTGGACAACAGGGGTGTCACACCCCCGACCGATGGCAAAAACATCAGACTATGCGACGTAGGGATATTGGATCGAGGTACATATATATATATATATATATATATATATATATATATATATATATATACAGAACATAACACATATGTATAACACAAACGATACTTTTATTTATTATAATGTATTTGGGATTACATTGTTTAATGGGTTAAGAATACATTTTGAACATAACTAGAAATAACAAACAGTCGGAAATAAACTCCAGCAAGCTTCCTAGAAGACCTCCTCCTTGGCACAGCTATCCTCCATACTCATCTCCCTGAGAATACATGTATTTTGAAAATATCAACATAACGTTGGCGAATTCGTAAGTTTTTTTTAGTAGTTTTCTGCTTTATTTGGTTGTATTAAGTGAAGTATCTTTTTTCTTTTTTGAAAAAAATTTTCTTAAGATATATTATCAACCCTAGCTTACTATCTTTCTAGGATATTTTACCAATCCAAATTTACAATCGTTGTTGGATATTTACCATTCCTAATGTCCGTCTTAGTAGTCGGATCTCTAAGGTGGTTGTAATGTATTACCATGAGCCCCCATTGTAACACCTGGTTCCTGGTACGTATTTTTAAATTAAGTATTTTGCATTATGGCCTGGGACTCGGCGAGTTGGTGGCCCAACTCGTCGAGTACAAGCGGTTTGGACACGGGAGTTAAGTGGATGACTCGGCGCGTCAGAGACCGGACTCGGCGAGTCCGTGCTGTCTAGACAGAAACCCTAATATGAGGGTTTGCACCCTATATAAACACCTTAACTCAACCTCCCTTGTCCCTAACACTCTCCTAGAGTTGCATATCAAAACCCTAGCCGATTGTGTGTGTGTGTGTGTTAAGGCCATTTTGGTGCTTTGTTGACTTATGAAGCTTGGAAGGAAGAAAAGGAGCTTGAGTATTCGACTTGGGGCTTGTGGATCCAAAAATCTCATTCCATCTTCAGCTTAATCAAGGTAAAATGCTCCTGTTTTGGTCTTGCATTTGATTTTTCATCTTTAGATTGTAGATCTTGGGTGCATTTAGGGCTTTCAAGCCATTTTCGGATTTAAAGGGTGTTATGTGGACTCTAGCCTTCAGATCTGGGCCATAAGAGGAGTCTCATGGCATAAAGGTGCCAAGTTTAGGGCCATGAGAGCCCCATGCACATTGTAGGACACTTTATATGGATTTTTTGAGCTAAAAACCCCATGCATGTGCATCAAGTTTGGAACTTTACATATAAAATGGACATTAG
This sequence comes from Lactuca sativa, assembly GCF_002870075.4. NCBI lineage: Eukaryota > Viridiplantae > Streptophyta > Magnoliopsida > Asterales > Asteraceae > Lactuca > Lactuca sativa. The sequence goes on from NC_056629.2 coordinate 75,815,372, forward strand.
GAGGCCATATCTATGGTCTTGGTGTGTTAGACCTCATTTAAATCGACTGTATGGAATTGGTCAAGGTTGGACTCGGCGAGTTGTTCTTGGCACTCGACGAGTCGGTGACCATTGTGCACCAAACCCTTTCTGTGAATGCGTAAGTGTTAGGAAGGAAGTCCCTTGTGGGTTTAGACGCGAAAAGGGACCTGGAAGCCATGGGACTCAGCGAGTGGTATGAGCAGACTCGGAAAACCGTAGAAATCTCCCAATCTTTGAAAATGGACTCGACGAGTTGTTCATACAACTTGGCGACTCATAGACTGGACAAGTTCTTAAGTTGGATATGAACACGACAAGTTCAAGAAGGAACTTGGCGAGTCGGATGGAGATGGTCCCGATGTATGATTGAAGGAGAACCCGTCGAGTTTTGCTAGACTCGACGAGTGGAGCCGGGGTTTTGTGCGGGATTAGAGAAGTGTGGACTCGACGAGTTGGTAGGGCAACTTGGCGAGTCAGGTCAACTGAATGTTGACTTTGACCAATTTTGGCTTTGACTGAACTTGGAATGACCCTGTTTAGGGCTGTATGTGATGTGTGTTGTCTTGAAGGTTGTCGTTTAGGGATCGAGGAGTCGTAGGGAGTCGAATTGTGCGCCGAGGCTAGTTCAGACACTGCACGACATTGAGGTGAGTTACCTTCCAGTAGGGGTGGGTCTAAGGCCACAATGTCGGCCCACCAAAAAGGGGTATTTAAAAGATAATGGTCTTTGTGATAATTATCTTGGTTTGGTTATGTGTTGGTTATGAGGGTTATCTGGATAGTATGTTATGTGTATGGCAGGGATTAGTTTCCCTGACAACGGTCCTTAGGGCCCAAGGGTAGGTCACTATCCGGATATGCCTGACTGTATACTTATATCTGTCGATTGTATGCTAGTGGTAGGGGGTGAAATAGTCCCCAGTTACCGGTTGAAAGATACCGATGTTGATTACCAGTTGAAATATACCGATGATGGTTACCGGTTGAAAGATACCGATGAAGGTTACCGGTTGAAAGATACCGACGATATTGTATGGTATTTGGTATGATGGGGGAACTCACTAAGCTTTGTGCTTACAGTTTTGGTTTTGGTTTCAAGTACCTCTTCGTCGAAGGGGAAAGAGCCGGCGGTGTAGCAGCGCATCACACACATACATGTTTCCGCAAGAAGTCTTTGGGACTGTACTCTGATTGCTAATACTTATGATGTTATGGTTCGAAATACAACATTATGACTTTGCAATGGAATGTTTTTATTGACAAGGTTTTGGTAAAATGTTTATTAAATGCGTTAATTCAAAAATGAAATTTTTGGCCTTGAAATTTGGGTCGTTACAAGTTGGTATCAGAGCCCTGGTATGAGGGACTCGGACGCACCCTCGGGGGTGTCTGGACGAAGTGTGTGATGTGTGCGACCGGCCAGGCTCAAGTAAGTTTTCCCCAAGATACCCATACTTGTTATGTTATGTTATATGGTTTTGATTTAGAGAACTGCTTGCTAGAATAGGACTAAGGATCTAGGAGGATGCCTTGTGTGCCTGATATATGATTATGAGAATTGCATGCTAGTTAGGGCTAAGGATCTAGGAAGGATGCTTTATGTGCCTGTTGTATGAGGTGTATGCTAGGACTGTTTAGTCAGCAGTAGGATGACCTATGTAGGTTATGCCTGGTTTGATTACTCAAAGCACGAATGATGCTTGCTTTGTGCTATGGGGGTTTTGACCAGCTTCAACTAACTAAGGAGTGGATATGTAATAGTATCCGCAAGCTAGTTAGGGGGAGGTGATGGGGACTCCTAGTGCGGTTGATGGCGGAGAGTAGGTCGGAGAGTACCCTAGGGAAGCCTAGGATGAGGTCAGTGGAAAGGGTATCGGTAAAAAGGGAAGTGGTGAAGTCGAAAAAATTCTTGAGGAAAGTACGGATAGATGTGGAAGGTAGTATGGGCCCGTACTACTAAAATCAGAGGATCCGTACTCGAATCAAGGAGGGCCTAGATGGAACCGGGAAACTTGGAAAGTGTGTGAGACCTCCAAAAGTATATGTTAGTGTTTTTCATGTATTATGTTAGTGTTTTTTCAAATAAATCAAATTTAGGTTTTTCAACTCAACTGAGTGTCAAAATCATTAGTACAGAGTTGTAGCCTGGTTATAGGTCATTCTAAGGAGTTTTGAGCCTAATACACTTAAGGAATAAGTGTTAGAAAGTACCCACTAGAACCACAGTGTAGCAAATCGGACCCTAGCCCCATCTAAGTGAGTTCATGGCCACAAGACCATGAGTTTATGGGCGTAAACTCATGAGGCCGTAAACTCAAGGGTTTTTGTAGAGGATTGGGTCATTTTCTCTCATTTCTTCCTTTCTTGGCCGGATTTTCTCCCAAATCCTCTCAACTATCATCCAACCTTCTTCCTTAGATCTTCAAAAGAGTGAGTATTCTATCCCTTGATTAGTTAATACATCTTATTAACTAGCTTCTTACATTGATTTCATCCATGAAAATCATGTTTGTTTAGATATTCAAGTTACACCAAGAACACCAAGAACACACTAGTGTTCCTGGCCAAATCGACTAGTTCAAGCTCCTATATCGTAAGCACTCTTATTCTAACTTGTTTTACACTATATTAAACATGTCTAGACCTTAGAAACATCAAGAAACAAAGGTTAGAAGAGAGTTTACGGCCAAGGATGTTCTTGGGCCGTAAACTCCCTTTTATGGAGCAAAGATGCCCCAAATTCCTTCCTTAAGCCTAGAGACTAGCCTACCTCTTTACCTTGATGTGTTTAGTACTCAAAACAATCAAAATACCATCACCCATAGGTGATTATGGCCGTAAACACATGAAAAAGTGGTCCATGGGCCGTAAACACCCCAAAGGCTTCAAAGATAGTGGTCTTCCTCATCCTAGGGTAGAGCAAAGGTCCCTAAAATATCCCTAGCCTTCAAGCTTGCACTTATACATGAGTAACCATGAGTTTACAGCCGTAAAATCCCTTGGGCTATAAACCCATGGTAGTAAACTCATGTGAGTTCCATTCTACCTTCCTTTGTTGAATCACATGTGATTCCAACACTTGGTCAAGGTCTTTCCTAGTCCCGGAAGGTGTTTCCTTTCATATAGTTGTTTATAAACACTATATTCATGTCAATATGTGTCCTTATATGTCATTTAGGACTTGTTGTGTCTCGGGACCTCATTCGTGGAACTTCTCATCCGTACGCGCATACCCGTTTGAATCACCCACATCAGGTGAGTTCATACCCCGTAATGAATCTTTTAACTATTTGAACTGTTTTAAGGGGGAGGGGGGAATACAAGTTGAACACAATGATAACTGTGTAAATGTTTGTTATTAACATCTTTCAAAATGTTACTTATGTCAATTATAAGTTGTTACAACATTTCAAAACTCTTTTAAAGTTATGTTACTTTATAGTTATACAAAACTCTATTTTTAAAGTACAAGCATAACTTTGTAGATAAATGAGTCTTTTCAGTAACAGTCCAGGTAGAACATTAGTAAACTATTATAGGTATAGTTTAGGAGAATGCTATTCATTACTTCTAGTACAATGAAGCACACAAAGATCAATACGATAACAGAACAAACAGTGAAGAGAATCAAACAATACCAGAACAGAACATAACAAACAAGTTAAGTTGCTATAGCATGAGAACACACAAACAGGATCTAATTATACCAATGAATCACTAACGCATTGGTGATAGGTATATTGGGCACACATGATCATATAACTTTAATGTGAATTACACGGCTTGCAAGAAATTGCGGGGGTCCCGTTTGCTAATTTCCTCTGGTTTTTGTGCCGAAGCTCTACGCGTAAACCCCCGAAGCCATCCCGAAGCCCCGGTAATATTCCTGAGCCCTGAGGCAAGTCCCGAGATCCCGAAAATCCCGAGAAGTGCGGTTCCCGAGTCGAAGCTTTGCCCGCGAGAAGTTCGATTTTCGAGGAGATCTTCCAGATCTGCTGAGGATTACTACTTCTGCAAGTCGTAGTGCTGTCCGATCATCTTCTGATCAAGTGAGTGTATACTAACTTTCATAAACACGATAATAATACAAGTTTGGTCCGAGTGTATTAAGTGTATTGTTGTTTATAAGTGAGTGTGTAGTTACTTTCTTCTAACGCATAATAATGAAGTATTTTATACGGAATACGTATTATGTGTAAAATTTTGTGGTTATGTGTGTGAATGTGTATTGATTTTCTTCTAACTCATAGATATGATTTATTCTCTATGAGATATGTGTTATGTGTGTGTGTGGCTCATCTGTTATGTGAAATATATGTTGATTAAACATGCTATACAGGTTTTTAAATATGTATAAAAATGTATATTTTTATCTACTAATATGTTGGGTAGAACATGGGTAGATAGTTGGTGTGTAATAAACATATGAGAGGCCTCGTTGTTGTTTGATTTAGTCATCTAGCGGAGTTTAGATGACGACCACGGGCTATTCTAGACAGTCTTGTGGAAACATTAGCAGGTTCGCCACCTGTAGGTGTTAATGAACTTGGGTGTTCATTTGCTGTACTCCATCCCCCTCATGGTTGCCTTATTTGACTTATATTGCGGAGGTACCCCCGAAGCATGTGTTGTCGCGCCGATGAAATATTCTTAGACTAGGTCCCTTGTGTTAGTTGTTTTAGGGACATAAAGTGAGAATAACGGGAATGGGTAATTGGGTTATTGTTGGTTGGTGGAAATTAAATATGATTATTTATTGTGGGTTGAAAACCCTATATGCTCACCAGGCTCCCAAGCCTGACCCTCTCAATTTTAAATTGTATTACAGGAAGTGGCGGAAGGGCATGAGATGGATGAACCATCAAGTTGTTTTGTTTACAAGTCTGCATATGTTTATATTTGTTATATGACTTGTAATGTATTCGTTTATGCTTATTGGTCTGTATCGGAACATGACACCCCGAGTTTTGATTATAATGAAAATACATTTCTTTTATGAAATGCTTTGGTAAACATTGTTTTATCATGTTTTGTTTTTAAGAACAAATTCCGCAACTCTTTCAAATCAAAAGGATTTACTCTGAAAATATTTTTAAAAGCATAAATGAAAAACGGTCTTTTCTGGCCGAGATTTTGGGGATGTCACAGTTGGTATCAGAGCACTAGTTTAAGCGAACTAGGAATTTGTAGGATTTCTAGACTTAAACTTAGAATGCTAAGTGAAATTTTGAGATGTGTGTCTGTGATATTTTAGACACGAGCACTAGTTTATTTTAGGAAAGTTGCCTAAAATGCTTTATGTGCTAAATGTTATATGTTGCCATATATGATATTATTTGTTCGGATCTATGGTCTGTTGCCGACCGGATCTAGAAACTTTATGTGTGTAGGATTCTAAGCGTACGTCTACGATATTAGAACTAGCATGTAAACGTTTCGGAGCGATAAGGATGATTTGAATATCTATCGTGATTGAGGATCTAATTTCACCTTATTCGGTGTGTAGATCAAAATGGTGAGAACAAGAAGTGGAGTTGGAAATGCTGACGAAAAAAGGAATCAACCACCAGTGATTGAACAAGTACCTGTCGTAGCAGCAACACCTGAGCCAATAACCATGGCTGGTGTGCAAATGATGATTCAGACGATGTTGGATCGTCAGATGGAGGAAACTAGACGGTTGCTTCAACAGAATCGTGAAGAACTGTCAATTCGTGTGGAGGAGCTTGAATTAAATGAATGGCACTCGGAAGGTGGAAACTTCAGTGGGTCTATTGGTCAAGCCAACCCACCGATAGTTAGGCAAGATAACCGTGAAGGAAGGAATGATGGAATGGGATGCAAGTACAAGGAATTTTTGACTTGCAAACCATCGACCTTCAATGGAAAGGAGGATCCGATTGGGGTTATGGATTGGATCTCCGAAATGGAGCTAGCCTTCATGACTTGTGGCTGCAGAGGCAAATTGCAGACTATCTATGTCGTACGTCAATTCCGAGGTGGAGCCGTTCGTTAGTGGAACACTCTAGGGAAGACGTTGAGCCCTAATGAGCCACTGCAATTGTCATGGGCAGAGTTCTTGGTGCAGTTCAAGCGCAGATTCTGCTCGGCTCAAAATTTGTTGGAGTTGGAGAACAAGTTCCTGACATTGACAAAATGTAGCATGTCAGTTGATGAATACACCAATAGTTTCACTGATAAAATGGAGTTTGCCTTGCGTATCGTTCCAGACGAGCTGACAAAGGTGGATCGGTATGCGAAGGGACTTCCATGGGAGTACGAGGTGCCAGTACGTCAGACACTTACTCTAGAGGCAGCTATCTGGGCTGCCAAGTCTGTTGAGAACATGATAAAGGGGAGAACCACCGACAAGGTTGATGTTGGTGAGAAAAGGAAGTTTGAGGGAACATCTGGTTCCGGTAAGAAAGGCAAATTTTCGAAATCTGATTCGAAAAAGTTTGGAGGAAAAGGAGGCGAAGCAAAGTGGTGTGATAAGTGTAAGAAAAAGCACTTTGGAAAATGTAGCGAGCATGTGACCTGCTACAAGTGTGGGAAGGTTGGACATTTTGCCAATGAATGTCCGAACAACAAAAGGATGTGTTTTGGTTCCAATGAAGAGGGGCATATTTTGAAAGACTGTCAGAAGAAGAAGGAGGCAGCTAGGCCCAACATTCCACCAAAGCCGAAGGCGAGAGCCTTCCAGATGACACTTGAGGCTGCGAAAGATGAAGCTGATGTCGCTTCAGGTACCTTTCTCGTAAATGAATTACCTGCTCAAATTTTGTTTGATTCTGGAGCCAACTACTCCTTTATTTCGCATGAGTTTGGTAGAAAGCTAGCTTTGCCTATTGATAGACTAGATGATGCTTTATTAGTCGAAGTAGCTAGTGGCAAGTTTGTACCTGTTAGCCATCGTATGAAAAACATCTTAATCGACCTTAATGGGAATAAGTTTCACGAGGAATTATTGCCCATCGATCTTAATGGTTTCGACATCGTCTTGGGAATGGATTGGCTTAGCGCCAATGATGCCGAAATTTTATGCAAGAAAAAGATAGTTAAAGTGAACCCGCCTGGAAAAGATTCGTTTATGGTGTATGGGGACAAACGGCGAGTGAATTCTGGGATCATTTCTCTAATGAAAGCCAGAAAGTGTTTGACCAAGGGATGTACATCATATTTAGCGTTTGTGATTGATGCTAAGAAAGAAAAGAAGGTGATGCAGAGCATTCCAGTGGTGTGTGATTTTCCGGAAGTATTCCCCGAGGATCTTCTAGGATTGCCACGTGATAGACAAGTGGAGTTCAGAATAGACTTGTTACCAGGAACCACGCCAATAGCAAAAGCACCTTAACGATTAGCACCGACGGAGATGAAGGAGCTAATGATGCAACTTCAGGAGTTATTGGACAAAGGTTTCATTAGACCTAGTTCATCGCCCTGGGGAGCTCCGGTGTTATTTGTAAAGAAGAAAGATGGAAGTATGAGAATGTGCATCGATTACAGAGAGCTGAACAAGGCAACAATAAAGAATAGATATCCATTGCCAAGGATTGATGACCTGTTTGATCAATTGCAAGGTTCGAGCTATTTCTCGAAGATCGATCTGAGGTTAGGATATCATCAGCTGAAAGTAAGAGAGCAAGATATCGAGAAGACTGCATTCAGAACTAGATATGGACATTACGAGTTCTTGGTTATGTCGTTTGGACTAACCAATGCTCCTGCAGCGTTCATGGATTTGATGAATAGGGTTTGTAATCCTTTCCTTGATAAATCCGTGATAGTGTTCATAGACGACATTCTGATTTACTCGAAAAGCCAGGAGGAGCATGGCAGACACTTGCGAGAAGTGTTAGAAGTCTTGAAGCAGGAGAAGCTGTATGCAAAGTTCTCTAAGTGTGATTTTTGGATTCGTGAAGTCCAATTCTTGGGTCACGTGGTCAACCAAGAAGGGATAATGGTTGATCCAGCGAAGATCGAAGCTGTGACGAAGTAGGAACAACCGAAAAGTCCCACGGAGATTCGAAGCTTTTTGGGATTAGCCAGATATTACCACAGGTTTATCCAAGGCTTTTCTTCGATTGCTACTCCATTAATAGCTTTGACCCACAAAGGAGCTACTTATGCTTGGAGTGATAAGCATAGAGAAGCATTCGAGAAGTTAAAGAAGAAGCTATGCGAGGCACCGATACTTTCTCTACCCGATGGAGTTGAAGACTTCGCTGTTTATAGCGATGCGTCTGGTGTTGGATTGGGTTGTGTTTTGACTCATGATTTGGAGTTGGCAGCGGTAGTTTTCGCTCTGAAAATATGGAGGCATTACCTCTATGGCACGAAGTGCAAACTTTTCACTGATCATAAGAGTCTTCAATATCTCTTTAATCAGAAAGAATTGAATATGAGGCAACGACGTTGGCTAGAATTACTTAAAGACTACGACTGCGAGATACTTTACCACCCCGGTAAAGCTAATGTTGTTGCTGATGCTCTCAGTTGGAAAGTCAATCTTGAAAGGAAGAGGCCAAGAGCATTGAGAATTGAAGTTGTCTCGATCATTGTGGAAAGTATAAAGAAAGCTCAAGAGGAAGCTTCTGAGAAAAATGACCGAAAGGAGGAACGTTTGGGTAAAACGTTGGTGTTTGGTACTAACGGTCATGGACTGAAGGTATTCCAAGATCGTATTTGGGTACCTAAGTCAGGAGGAATTAGGGATCTTCTGATGGAAGAAGCTCACAAAACCATGTACTCAATTCATCCGGGTAGCACTAAAATGTATAGGGACCTGAAACCCTACTACTGGTGGCCGACGATGAAGCTTGATGTTGCAAAGTATGTGGCCGAGTGTGTGACTTGTGCGAGAGTCAAGACACAACATCAGAAACCTTACGGGAGTTTAGAACCATTGCCTGTGCCTATGGGTAAGTGGGAAGACATTGCTATGGATTTTGTCACTAAACTGCCCAGAACAAAGAATGGTCACGACATGATTTGGGTGGTCGTAGATCGATTCACTAAGAGTGCGCATTTCATAGCGGCCAAGGAGAAATGGTCTATGGAAAAGCTTGCGAATTCTTACGTGAAGGAAATTGTGAGGCTTCACGGTGTTCCGTTAACGATTGTATCAGATCGTGATAGCCGTTTCACCTCAAGGTTTTGGAAATGTCTACAAGAGGAAATGGGTACCAAGTTATGTTTAAGCACAGCTTACCATCCGCAGACTGATGGTTAGAGTGAAAGAACAATACAAACACTTGAAGATATGCTGAGAGCATGTACCTTGGAATTCCTAGGTAATTGGGATGAACATTTACCTTTGGTAGAATTTTCCTATAATAATAGTTTTCACTCGAGCATTAAGATGGCACCTTATCAAGCTTTGTATGGACAGAAGTGCCGTACGCCGTCTTGTTGGCTTGAGGCTGGGGAAAAGCAGTTTATGGGACCGGAGATGGTTCATCAAACTGCTGAAAAGTTGAAAATAATTAGGGAAAGAATGTTAGCAGCTCAAGATTGTCAAAAGAGCTATGCTGACAAGAAGCGAAGACCGATGACTTTTGAGGTTGGAGATTCGGTTTTGCTTAAAGTCTCGTCGTGGAAGGGACTTATAAGATTTGGTAAAAGGGGAAAGTTGAGTCCAAGGTTTATTGGACCGTTTAAAGTTCTTCAGAGGGTTGGGAACCAAGCTTACAAGCTCGAATTACCCGAAGAACTGAATGAAATTCACAACACTTTTCATGTGTGTTATTTGAGGAAGTTCACGGGAGAAGTTCCCGAGATAATTCCAATTTCTGAATTGAGAATTGATGAGAACAAAAGGTTGATTGAAGAACCAGATGCAATTGTTGACCGAAAGACTAAGAAGTTACGACGCAAAATGGTTGGGTTAGTGCTTGTCCGATGGAAACACACGAATGGGCCGAATCTCACCTGGGAGACGGAGAGTGACATGTTAAGTCGCTATCCACATTTGTTTGTTGATGTGTGATTCCGGGGACGGAATCATTCTAAGGTGGAGAGAATTGTAACGCCTGTGTTTTCGGGCTTGCCATTTGTAGCAATGTAATAGTCTAGGTTAACCTTTGTAACCCGTTTTGAAATAATAAGATTGTATTATTTGAGTATTATGTGTTTTGTGCTTAATTGCTTAATTATGTGGTTTGATTAATTAAGAATAAAAATAAGCGTCAAAATTTAAGTGTAAAATAAACTTAATAACTTTGATTTATGTTGTAGTAGTTGAAACGAGGTTTCCGAATATATATAGAACGCCCAAATCTGACTTCATATGAGGAAGTTATGATTTATCGAAGTTTCGGCTTAGCAGTATGCAGCCTGTTTTACTCGATTTGAGATCGAGGGGTTTTTAGCCGAAGCAATCTAAATGAGAATCGAAGATCTCATTGTTGGTATCGAAGCGATAAAAAGTTAGGCAAGAACGGACGTCAAACGAAGAAGTTATGAATTTATAACGAAAGTTTCTGTCCCGGCCTATTAAAAAGAAATAATAAAAATAAATCAAAATTAGCCGATGAAGTGTAAACGAAAGTCGTAGAGCGTAGTCTCACCTTTCCGTGGATATAAAGAACGTCGAAAACGGAGTTCGTATGAAGAAGTTATGAATTTCCGAAGTTTATTAATCATTTTGTATTTAAATTTAAATCAAAATTCGGAAGCCTTATCCGAAGGCGAGTCATCGATCTGATCCGAGGTACGCGCCGCGTACTCGAGTACGCCCCGCGTACTCCGAAGGTGTCGACATCGCAGCAAGTGGCTTCGGATGACGCATGCGCTTACGAACTTGGAGCAGTACGCCCCACGTACTGTTGTACGCCCCGCGTAATTGAGGCTTCCAGCCTCCTATAAATAGGATGCGAGGGTTCCGGGTTCATTTGCTAATTTCCTCTCGTTTTTGTTCCGAAGCTCTGCGCGTAAACCCCCAAAGCCATCCCGAAGCCCCAGTAATATTCCCGAGCCCCGAGGCAAGTCCCGAGATCCTGAAAATCCCGAGAAGTGCGGTTCCCGAGTCGAAGCTCTGCCCGCGAGAAGTTCGATTTTCGAGGAGATCTTCCAGATCTGCTAAGGATTACTACTTCTGCAAGTCGTAGTGCTGTCCGATCATCTTCTGATCAAGTGAGTGTATACTAACTTTCATAAACACGATAATAATACAAGTTTGGTCCGAGTGTATTAAGTGTATTGTTGTTTATAAGTGAGTGTGTAGTTACTTTCTTCTAAAGCATAATTATGAAGTATTTTATACAGAATACGTATTATGTGTATAATTTTGTGGTTATGTGTGTGAATGTGTATTGATTTTCTTCTAACTCATAGATATGATTTATTCTCTATGAGATATGTGTTATATGTGTGTGTGCCTCATCTGTTATGTGAAATATATGTTGATTAAACATGCTATACAGGTTTTTAACTATGTATAAAAATGTATATTTTTATCTACTAATATGTTGGGTAGAACATGGGTAGATAGTTGGTGTGTAATAAACATATGAGAGGCCTCGTTGTTGTTTGATTTAGTCATCTAGCAGAGTTTAGATGACGACCACGGGCTATTCTAGACAGTCTTGTGGAAACATTAGCAGGTTCGTCACCTGTAGGTGTTAATGAACTTGGGTGTTCATTTGCTGTACTCCATCCCCCTCATGGTTGCCTTATTTGAATTATATTGCGGAGGTACCCCCGAAGCATGTGTTGTCGCCCCGATGAAATATTCTTAGACTAGGTCCCTTATGCTAGTTGTTTTAGGGACATAAAGTGAGAATAACGGGAATGGGTAATTGGGTTATTGTTGGTTGGTGGAAATTAAATATGATTATTTATTGTGGGTTGAAAACCCTATATGCTCACCAGGCTCCCAAGCCTGACCCTCTCAGTTTTAAATTGTATTACAGGAAGTGGCGGAAGGGCATGAGATGGATGAACCATCAAGTTGTTTTGTTTACAAGTCTGCATATGTTTATATTTGTTATATGACTTGTAATGTATTCGTTTATGCTTATTGGTCTGTATCGGAATATGACACCCCGAGTTTTGATTATAATGAAAATACATTTCTTTTATGAAATGCTTTGGTAAACATTGTTTTATCATGTTTTGTTTTTGGGAACAAATTCCGCAACTCTTTCAAATCAAAAGGATTTACTCTGAAAATATTTTTAAAAGCATAAATGAAAAACAGTCTTTTCTGGCCGAGATTTTAGGGATGTCACAGTGAAGAACATACTCAAGTATCTGCGAAGAATAAAAGACATGTTCCTAGTTCTTGGCGGAAGTGATACACTAAGAGTAAGTGGATATAGTGACACCAACTTTCAAACAGACCGAGACAATTTTATTTTGCAATTTGGCTGGGTTTTCATGTTGAATGGTGGCAGAGTTACTTAGAAGAGTTCTAAGCAAGATATGATGGCAGATTCTACTTGTGAATCAGAGTACATCGTAGAAACTAAAGCATCTAAGGAGGCGGCTTGGCTAAAGAACTTTATTGGAGATCTCGTAGTCGTTCCTAGTATTCAAGAACCACTGGAAGTTTTTTGTGATAATGAAAGATCGGTTGTTTTGACTAAAGAACTGGAAGATCATGGTAGATCCAAACACATCGACATAAAGTACCACTATATTCGACATCGGGTAGAAGAAGGACACCTACTGGTGAGAGAATGTTGCGGATCCTTTTACAAAGGTTCTAAGAATATTTAAACACTACCAGCATTCTAAGAGTATTGGCTTAAGAGACGAAATTATTTTTAGTAATTACGTGATAGTATGGAACTTGTAACAAAAATAAATGTAATTGACTTTGGTGAATGAATAACAAGGAATTATTTATGAGTATTGGACTAACTTGTTAAATTATTTATTCTTGTGTTTCATTTCGCATGCTTTACTTCATGAGTAATTTGAATTATTTAAACTTCCACATTTAGGGACACCTTTTGGAAGTAAGTTGTGAAATAAGACTGTCATGAATTGATTGTAGATTGTCTTTTGAGGTTAAGACTTCGTAATTAGAATTTATAGCATATTCATGAGTACTTTGAAAATATGGATTTTAAGTATTAGATAAACCCACGCGTAGAAATTACTTCATGGATTCTATCACAAGTAATTCTAAGACGATAATATCTTCTATTCTTTTAGACGAAGATACATAAGTTGTAATTTGCAAACTAGTTGTGCATTGGTGTAATGTGAATGCATTAGTAACACAGTGTTATAAAACATAATGTCATGCTTGATTTGGTGAGTAAATGTTACTTTTACATATTTAATGAAGATATCATTGGGCCCCTCGATGATTTGATGTCGACTGTATAGTGTTGGGCCCAGCCAAGACTAATTGATGTGTTTAATTAAGGTGTAATAAGATCCTTACAAATCGGGAAATCGAAAAACAAAATCTTAGACAAAAGATTGACCCTGATGCATGTCTCATTTATATACGATATCTTTAAGAAAGAAGGAATAACTGATCATTTATCTTAGGGAAAACGACTGATTTGAGTCAAAGTTTGGTAGCGACTTTGGAAAGCACATTTTGCTGTTTACTTCAAGGGCTATATAGGCAATTGTAGTTACAGACTTATCCAAGTGGGGGACTGTTGGATTAAGGTGTCTAAGTCAGTAACTAAATTTGTATATTCTTGAATTAGAAGCAAAATCCTTATTGGATTGCCCTCATAACTAGCAACTGTAAGGAATAACATCTGAAGAGAGAGATAGATAGATAGATAGATAGATAGAGAGAGAGAGAGATTGATTTATTATGGGATTAATAAATAACGATAAATAAATTGTTAATATATTATAGAATTAATATATTAATCTGAAAGAGAAATATTAATTAATAATTGATTAGAAATTAATTTGAATCAATTCTGGGAACAATTGGATTAATTAAAAGTGCAAGGAATATAATTGTTCAATAGTTGAGCAAGAATGAATTCCAAAACCTTCCACTGATGTAGATGGTTTTGGAGATGCCTTATGGGCATTTGGAATATTCATCCTTGATATATGGTAACCGGATAACCACCAGAAATTTAATAATATTATTTTATTTAAGATTAGGTTTTCCAGGGTTATCCTAATCAATTATAAATAGGTCCTCTTGCAGCCATATTTTCGTCTACTACATACCTCATAAAAGAGCTGATATTCTGCTCCCACATCCGCTCTCCTCTCTTGTGTTCTTGTTGCTAGGGTTTGAGTATAAACCATTAAAGGCGTCATTTCTATGGTGCCAGGCTTTCTAAGATCTACAACATCAAGGATTGTTTGATTTGTTTGCTATAACAAATCAGAAGGTATGTGATCTTAATATTGCGAATTTGGATTTCATTAGGGTTGTGCTAGTTTGTGATTCAAAGTATGTTGCCTTAATGTGAAAGACATAGATCCTATTAGGTTGCATGTGCCCAGTTCTTACTTGTTAAATGATTTTCCGCATTGAGCATAATTTTTTGTAATCTAAGAACCCAACAAAAGTTTGGTGGCATGATGGTAAAAAAGTATTACGAAAGTGTTTGATTCTTTGATTCTGCTAAAAACAAGCATAAGGTTTCATGTGATAAGGCTGATGTGTCGCTATATGGAGCATCCTACTATCATACTGTATATTTATTCAGGTATATTAAAGGTGTATAAAGTTTTGGCCTAGTTTATGTCAAAGTGCATACCTTTGGAAAGAAGGAAACGTTAAGTAAATCAATGGGAAAAGTCAAGTTTGAAGAGATGACAGAAGTTACTAAGAATGAAGTTGTCCAAGATTCTTAATTAGAAGGGAAAATGTTGGATAGTTCACAATCTGGGACATGTTTAACTCCACAGGTATTTTAGGAATTTTTTAAGACCACTAGGTGTGGGCAACCGGGTGGTGAGGCCTGGTAAGCAACAAAAAGCTTCTTAATCTCTACCACTTTTTTTGGGGTGTTGGTCCATTAAGAAACGGGTTGAGGTGAAGAAAAAAGTTGAGAAAGAAAGACAAAGTCAAATGAAAAATGGGGTTGCAACTTGTTGTCATGGCTACTCAAGACCACACAAGGGGAAGGGGGGTGGTGTTCCCCCCTGGTAACACTCTTAAAGGCCGGCCACGTCACCAAAACGGCACTGCCGGTTACCCACACCGTGTCGTCTTAGGAAACTTGCCTTTTATGTGGTATTTGAATTAGACGGGTTTTCTTTGTGTTTAGTATAAATTAGGACCTAGGTTACTTTGTAATTATATTCCAGAACAAGATTTTTTGAAGCTAACAAAGCTTAGGCTCCAAGCAATCCTGTTATCCCCTGTTTTCACGTTTTTCTTTTCCGTCCCTGTTTTGATCTGTGGGTTCACGTCTGCATCAGTACACAAAGCAACATCAGATTACTTTGTTGTTTTCTGATTGCACTTACAGAAACTCATAACTAAAACTTAGGATCTGATTTTTTACACAAAATAGAATAATGAACTATCTAGAATACGGAAAATGTCACAACAGCAGTTGAGTAAAGCACTGAGGAATTAAAAAAAAAAAAAAAAAAAAAAAAAAAAAAAAAAAAAACTATTAATTGTTTGCTTTCCGTGATTGTAAAATATGGAAAAGATCCGTGAGTCTGTATAAAAGAAAGATAACTTCAGATCGATGATACAAATAAGCCACCCTGTTACATATATATGATGGTGAATGAAGGCACGATTATGCACACTAAGCTTCACCAGAAGCAATGGGACGATAAAGACTTTTTACTTCCTTCTGGTCAAGACTTGTTTTCCGTTCATGGTAGAAGACAGTATACACGACAAACATAAAGAGGTTCAACAAGCAACTCAATCCGTTTGTGCAATAAATCACAATAGCCAGCCATGTGCTCCTCAATCGATGATCGCTTGAAATACCATAATAAATCATATGATGAAAATAAGAACTTGCAATAACAAAAGGAACCATCAACACCGAAGCTTTTATCTTATTTCCTTTCATTAGTTCCTTGGATCTTCCTATTGCTTTAAAACCACCAAAACCTTCTTCTAACACTGAAACAACCATACTTAACATCAAAAGGGAAGTCACGTATAAGTAGCAAAATGGGGTTGAAATAGTGATAGCTCTTGAAATCAAATATGACCATGAATTTGCAATCACGATGTTGGTTATGCCGTAAGCAGCAAGGTAAACACAAATAATGGCTGAATAGGTTAAGAACACGCAAAAGCCAGTGATTAATGCATTTTTCCAGCTCGTTCTTATTTTCAAGAACATGTCTTTGAGGCCTAATACTTTGGAAGTGTAAGCTTCATATGTAGACGAAACAGTGGCAACACAAAAAAAGAGCTTTATGATAGAAGAAAAGGCTATGGTCAACTGTTTGATAAAAAGAACCTCAAATATGTCGTCAAGTGCACCTCGATAAGCAATTATATCAAGTTTACGACGGAGGATATGATGCTTCCTTGGGTTTTGTGCGAACTCCAACATATAACCTTTAAGAAGAGGTACTTGTATGTAGTCCTGATAAAATTCTAACTGGGATAATGAAAGAAACGCAAAAAGTAGGATTGGAAGCAGTAGCTTCGTGTTTCTGTATGTGATTTTGATAGACTCCCTGAAGATTCCATAGAACCCTAAAGAAGATTGGGATTGAGGGATGGATTTGTTCTCCATTTCTTGATAATTTCCTAAGAATTTAGTGTTATACAGAAGTCATTTCAGCCGGTCCTTTTGTAATTTTCAACTGGACGGTTCGATTATTCCAAGGACGGATTTGATAAAAAATATTTATTCTATTATAAAGCTCGAAGATCGGAAATAAATATATGAGTTATTATATGAAAAAATTCGTGTAATCATTTCTTTAAGTAACACAATCTTTTTTTTCAACCTCTTTCATTTGAAATCCCAATTTTTAAATTTCTTGTTACATTAATACATTAAACCCAATAAATATTATAGTAATTTCAATAAATTAGTACATTAGACCCAATAAATATTTAGTTTTCTAATCTAAATATGAGATTAAATTTAAAACATAATTTTTATAATATATTTAAAGCCTATTTTTTTTTAATAGTTAAAAAATTTAAATGGAAAATCTAAATCAAAATGTCAAATTAACAAAAAATTAATTAAAAATTACTTTTTATACTAATGATATTTTCCTCAAAATAGATAGTATAAAATAAATTAAAAATATTAAAAGCTTAAATAAAATATTAAATATAAACCATATATAAAAAATAGTTTAAAATTCATTAAAAATAAAATATGTCTATCCAAATTGAGTTTATTTTTATTTTAATGCGTAACCACTATTAAGGTAATGCAATTTTAAATAGATTAATATGAAATTTATTATTTGATACTCATAAATCAATTACGAAAGTAATTTCGTACACTAATTTTCGATAATTCTTATAATTTATTTGAAATACTAAGAATATTTTATAATAAATTAGTTTAAGAATTAGTAATTTAAACTTAGTAACAAGTACATATTTATTTTAAGAACATATATCCATTAATATTTTAATTATAACTGCGCAACGCGTGAAATATCGTTTAATATATATATATATATATATATATATATATATATATATATATATGATACTATTTTTATAAATGAAGTATTTTTCCTTTCACAACATCAATTTGAAACTCTTAACTTTTCATATTTCTCTATAATATACTTTTTAACTTAAATATGTTATTAATTATTAATATTATCATAAATAGAAGACTTCTTGAATTATCAATAAATTCAATATAATGTTAAATGCATAACCTAGTTTAATATATCAAACAAACTTAAAAATATAGTGTGATATTTAAACCTAAAGTAAAATATCAAATAAAGTTTAAATAAACCCAATGTGTATTCTCTAGAAGAATTAAAAGGAAAAAATTAAATACAATAAACGTAAAGTAAAATATCAAATAAAGTTTTAAAAAACCCAATGTTTATTTTTTAGAAGAGTTAAAAGAGAAATATTAAATACATTAATCATCATGATGAAAATAATATGGCGTCAACTTTTCTTTAAAGTTAATAAATAATTACATTAGTTAATTAAAATAGATAAGAAATATAACTAATTTTATACACATGTAAAGCGTGAGTAGATACTATTAAATTATTCAATTTTATTAAGGGTTATATTATCTATTGTTCAAATTAATTATAATGTTGTATTAACTAAATGTCTAAATGTAATAATAATTATTTTTTAGTTAATATAAATGAAAAAAAGTATTTTCAATGACATATGATTACTAAAAGGTAAACTATATAATTTTATTCCACGCAACGTGCGGATATTCGTCGAATATACATATAAAGGAAACATTTTTTCTTTCACCGCATTCATTTGAAACTCCATATATTTTTTCTTTCACCACATTCATTTGAAACTTCATATATCTTTCCTTTCACCACATTTATTTGAAACTCCCATTATTTTTTAATTTCTTTCTAATAATAATTATAAGTTGGTTAATAAGGTTAAATAAATATCAAATCTAAAATGTAATCATATATAAACTAAATTTCAATATTAAAATAATATCTTTAATTCTACTTATAAAGTTATGTTTTTAGCTTCTAAAATATTATACATAATTTATTTGTTTTAATATATTGTAGGATGTAAACCATTATCATTTTAAAACTACAACTTTAGAACAATTTGTATAAAATACTTAAATTATTAATTTAAATATAACATTACAAAATCAACTTAAATATAAATTTTAGTTGAATTTAAACAACTCAAAGAATATTTTGTAAATAGTTAAAAATGATAAATTATAGAGTGTTTCTAATAATGATTATAAGTTGTTTAATAAGGTTAAATAAATATCAAACCTAAAGTTTACTCATAATTAAACTAATTTTCAATATTAAAATAATATATTTACTTCTATTTATAAAGTTATGTCTTTAACTTTTAACATATTATACTTAATTTATTATATTTAATATGTTGTTGTATATAAACCGTTATCAGTTTAAAGCTACAAATTTTGAACAGTTTAGACAAAATACTTAAACTGTTAATTTGAATATAACATTACAGTGTTAACTTAAATATAAATTTCATTCCACTTAAAAACGCAAAGAATATTTTGTGAAAAGTTAAAAGTGATAAATTGTTGTGCTAAATGCAAAAACGAAATTGTAATCTCAATTTGAATAAAATATTTCCTAAACATATTTTTATAATCATTAAAAATTTTCAAATAAGTAGCTTAGAATAACTTACAATAACATAGTTAAAAATAACTCTATATTTATGATTATATTGTTAATTTTAAAAGAAAAAAAAAACAATGTTTGATATTTTTAATAATTTTAATGATAGAAATTAAAACGTTAAGCAAATAAATTTTAAAAAATTAATTAATAATATAACAACTATAAATAACATTAAACCATATATTATATTTAATTTTATTCGTGAATAACTCTTGGGTATAAGTTACTCAAATGATTGAGATTATGCAGTTATAATATATGTATATATTATCATATAATTCAAAATAATCAATATATTATATCAATTTAGCTATGCATTATTATATCAAATTTAACAAAAACACTATTTTTATATTTAAAAACTATATATATATATAAAAAGATCTCAACTATATAGATGTTTTTGCAAACATGCGGGCATTCGTCTAGTTTATATATAAACACAACATAATTGATAATCGATTAATCAAACATCATGCACAGCACCAGAACATAAGAAAGTTTGTCTATATATGGGCAAAAGAAAATAAAAACATAAGAAACATAGAAGAATATAAAATTACATAAATCGTTGTGCAAAATTGAATATAAACATGTGGGTGGAATAATTAGAAGAAAAATAATGAAAGTAAAACCAAATAATTAGAAGACAAAACTGCAAATTTGGTCCTTGTGGTTTGCAAAAAGTTGTGGATACGGTCCAAAAAGTTTCTGACTTGCATGGTTGGTCCAAAATCAAGAATTTTATATGGTTTTGGTCCCAAAATTAAGATATTCCCACGGTTTTGGTCCCTAGAAAACATGAATGCACGTTTTTGCCCTTTTAATTTCTTTTTTACATTTTTTTACAACTTTTAATGTTTTATAATTACAAAATAAAAGGAAATATACAAATACAAAAAATACACACCCCACCATTCCCCCACCCACACTCCACCGTATCATCTATCTCTCTCTCTCTCTCTCTCTCTCACTCTCTCTCTCTATTCTTCTTCTTCTTCTTCTTCTTCTTCTTCTTCTTCTTTAAAACCTACAAAAAACAGAAACCCACTTGAAGATTGAGTGTAATCTTCATTACAACCCACCATTCCTCCATCCCTATTTCTTCGTTGGAAAACCCAAACAAAAACAACCCCACCGGGGATTGCCACTTCCAACCTACAACCTGATCAAAAACACCCACACACATTAAGAATCGATCTGTAAAAAAACCAACAAAAGCTTACCTTAAAATCTCTAATTCGTCTGTAACACAACCAAATCGTCGATGTTGGTCGTGTTATGGCTCTCCAACGTACATATATGGTGGTTGTATGAATAATGGTGGTGATGGGTTTAATACAAAAATCTTATGTGTGCATGCAACCCTAGATACGGATCTACGTTTTTCACTATTAGTCATACAACATTATGAACACAAAAAGAAACCTAGCATGCATTTACTATTTTCAAAATTGACATAGCAGAATATAATACATACTGTTTGTTGTTATATACTAAAAACAACTAATTCCTTGAGTGTCCTTAGCTCTTGAAAGCAAGTACCACAAGTGTAGTACCTCTAATGGCTCACAAACACACTTTGAGTGAGAGGATGAATATGAGAGAGAGGAGGCAAGGTACTAAGCTCCAAAATTCGGCCCTAGTAGGTTTTCCCAAGGGGTGGTCGAATTCTAGTGCCTTAGGGTGCTATTTATACTTGAAGCTAGCTAGTGTTTCAAGGTGGAAACCTTAATCCCTTAGCTTAGGGCCAAAGCAAGTCCATGGACTCCTTTCCTTAAGCCCTTGGACGAAAACTCCTAGATCCTTCTAGGATTTTCATTCAAGCCTTAATAAAGGTGATCCAATAGCCCAAAGTCTCAACCATTGTTGAGCAATTTGGAGCTTGAAGAGGTGGTTGTTGAAGAGATTCCAAAGAAGAAGAGGCTTGGATCAAAGGGCTTTGCAAGGATTCGGGATAATCTTCTTCTGGAGCTTCCTTTTGAGGTATCTTTCCATTGTTTGAGTTGCTATTGTCTAGCTTCTTCATTTTGGGGGTGTTGAGATCATATCCTTTGGATGTATTGGAGTTTAGAGGCTAGATCTAAGGTTGCTACCTCAGATCTGGGATGAAGAAGAGTTAGAAGGCATGAAAGTCCCTGGGTTGAGTGTTGGATGAAGCTATCTTGTCCCAAACCTTAGCCCTAATGTGCAAAATGCATAGATCTCTTTGGATTCACGTAAAGTTTGCCACTTTACGTGATGGATGAGTAGTAGGAGGCTAGATCTATGTTTTAGAGCAATTGCATGGCCTGGAGTGCTTCTGTATGGATTCAGACCGGTGGTACTCGGTGAGTCACATGGGTGGACTTGACGAGTTGCTTGAAGATGGCCTGGAACTCGGCGAGTTGTATAAACAACTCGGCGAGTAGGATGAAGATTGCTTGGAACTCGGAGAGTTGTATGAACAACTCGGCGAGTAGGTTGAAGATAGCCTTAGACTCGGCGAGTCTGTTCTTAGGCTCGGCAAGTCTTGTCGAAGAGTCCCAATATATTTCTGGTCGAGTCGAGAATCGGTGAGTCAAAGGATGACTCGGTGAGTTGTGTGTGAGTGGACTCAGAGTTGTTGAACTCGACGAGTCTCGGGGTGACTCGGCGAGTTAGGTCGCGGGTTGAAAAAAGTTCTGATTATGGGAACTCGGCGAGTCATAAGGTTGACTCGGCGAGTAGGGTCAGTCATGGGTTGACTTTGACCTTGTCTTTGACCAAGGGTTGACCAGTGGTTTCCAGGGGCATTTTGGTAATTGTTGATTGTTGTTTTGAGTTCAGTGCTTTGGTGGTTATCTAGTGGTGGAGATCGTATCAGTGATCGGAGCAGTTCGGGTTATCTGTTCAGTCGGCAGTTTCGAGGTGAGTTATCCTCACTATATCAACAGGGTCTAAGGCACCAAGGCCGGCCCTTATCGGATTGAGATCCGGGTAGTTGTTGTTATGTTATTGCTATGTTATGTTTGCATCCTGAGAGCTAGGATGGTATATAGAGACCTGTTTGAGATCGGTATCCTGAGAGATAGGGTGATGCTATGCTAGTAACCTGTTAGGCCGGTACCCTGGTTAGGGGGATGATATGCTATGTGATCTGTTTGATCTGCTTGTTGACTGTGAATTGCTATATGATTGTATGTATATGTGCACATGGGTGTTTGGACTGGAGTTGGGTTGAGGCGGGTCCTGCTGTGTGCGGTAGGCCAAGATACCCAGGGCGGACCGGTTGTCCCGAAGGCCCAGCGAGCAGCCCGGTTAGGCTGTAGGCCCCGAAAGGGCGGACCAGACGTGCCGAAGGCTCGGAGAGTGGACCAGAGAGACTGAAGGCCCGGTGCGGGCGGACCAGTCATACTGTAGACTCAGAGAGTGGACCAGGTGGATTGAAGGCCCGGGAACGGGCGGACCAATCACACTGCAGACTCGATGTATGTTGATGGACTCAGAGGGTGGACCAGGTGGACTGTAGGCCGGTGCGGCGGACCAGTCACACAGTAGACCCGAAGTGCATGGCTGTTCTGTGATCGGATATGTTATGGCATGTTATGCGTGTATGGTATTTATGGTTGGTATTTTGGGGATATCTCACTAAGCTTTCGGGCTTACAGTTGTGGTTTCATGTTTTTCAGGTTCTTCAGGAGACTGTGGCATGGCGAAGGCGTGATCGTACCGCTCCTCATGATTTTATAGTGATGTGATTCTGGGAACACGTTAAATGATTTGTATTGGAAACCTTTTTGTAAAGATTTTAAATGTAATCGAGCTGTTTTGAAAAATTTAAAATTGGTTGTATTTTTCGGTCGTTACAAGTTGGTATCAGAGCCTTGGTTTGAGTGAATTGGAGGAACATTCGTGTGACTCCAGTCTCAAATCGAGGAGAGTTTTCAAAAGAGTATTTAAAATGGTTTTCAAAATGAGTAAGGGAGGATGCGGAGGTACGATCAGTCGGAGCCAGTAAGTAACCCCAAAATACCATGCATGTTATTGCGTTTTTGAGCTTTGATAGAACAGCATGCTAGTGAGAGGCTAGGGATCTTCAGGATTTCATGATATGTTGCCTGATTTGTGATGCCTGTAGCCTAGGGTTCCTTATGGGATATTTTCAGTGTTCCTCTAGTGGTGAGGGTTGAGCGTTTTTATGCATGTTTCTCTAGGGCGGTGTGGTAGTACTTCATACAAATATGGGTAGGTGTGGAAGGTAGTATGGGCCCGTACTACTGAAAGCACAGGACCCATACGCGTATCAGGGAAACCATGATCTCTAGGGTTGGGTTGAGAGAGAGTTGGATCCCAGGTTATGGGAAGAGTCTGAGATTTTTTGTGGTGTTTTTCAGTATGGAGATTCCGAGGCATGATGAGAGTGGATCCGGGTCAGGATCGGGAGCTGGAGAGAGAGTTCCGGGCGGATCGGTGCCGCCCGAGGTTATCGTTCAGCTGAGCACGAGCGAGTTGGATGCGAGGATTCGTGAGATCCTGCATGATGAGATTGCTGAGTTGTTCCGGGCTGAGTTGCCGGAGCTGTTTGGGTCGATTAAGACCGCCATGGTTGAGTATTTTGATGAGCGCTATGCAGCTCTCACTGAGACGGCTGCCGCGACGGCTACAGCGGCTGTAGCAGCGGCAGGGGGAGGATCTAGTCGGGGATTTCAGTATTGGGACTTCGCTAATACGAAGCCTCCCACTTTCGATGGAGTTCAGGACCCGATTGTTGCTATGAGGTGGTTATCAGACGTGGAGGGGTGTTTCTTCACGTGTTAATGCCCTGCTGATCAGAGGGTGAGGTGTGCTCTGAACCTGTTGAGGCTCGGGGCGAAGGATTGGTGGAGATTGACCACGGGGTCATATTTGGATGCGCAGAGGGCTGCGTTATCATGGGATCAGTTCCGAGAGATGTTCATCACTCGTTATGTTCCGCAGGTTGAGAGGGAGAGATTGGCTCAGGAGTTCCTTGAGCTGAAGCAGGATTCAGAGTCGGTGACTAAGATCACCAGGATGTTCACTGAGAGGGCGATGTTTTGCCTAGAGTTCGCTTCAGAGTAGGCTCAGATGTCTCGATATCTGAGCATGCTCAAGAGGGACATCAAGCAGTTTGTGTCTGCGCAGAGGTGCGGGACATTGTTGGAGTTGCAGGAGGCCGCTAGGCGGCGTGAGTTAGAGATTGAGTTGCAGTTGCATGAGCTGAGGCAGGCTCCGATGTAGTCGCAGCCGGCACCGAAACGGTCCAAGACCGTTGATGTTAGAGTGGGGGATCTGAGCAGCCACACTTGTGGGAAGTGTGGGAGGGGTCACACCGGGGTTTGTAGGTCCGGTGGTGCATGCCGCAAGTGCGGAAAGGAGGGGCACTATGCGAGAGATTGTCGGCAGTCAGCGCTAGTTTGGGATTTGAGGATTTGCTATCATTGTCATCAGGTTGGGCATTTGAGGGTCAACTGTCCATAGCTTGTTGCAGGACCGGTGCAGGCTCCAGCACCGGCCACTTTGAGGATCGCAGGTGGAGGTCAGGGTGGAGCAGAGCCCCCAAGGGCTTAGGTTCGTGCTTTTCAGCTTGTAGCAGAGGAGGTCAAGGCAGTGCCGGATGCAGCTGCGGGTATGTTTCTTTCTTGATGTCTTGTTATCTTGTGATTATTGTGGTGTAATGTTTATGAGCTGGTATTTTGTTTGGTTTTCAATGTGGTATTCGCCTTTTGCGGGTTGTGGTTTTGGTTATGGGTTATTGTTTTGGGAATTCTGTTGGTTATCATTCATGAGGGTTATTAGTGGAAACCCGACATTGAGTTGCAGGCCGGGTAGCATCTGCTTTCTAAGGAGTGGTTAGATGTAGATTGAGTTTCTTTCGAGCAGGTTGATCAGGGTTGATGTGAGATCTCGTTGAGGTTGTTTATGCTTGTGGGAAGCAGTCCGTGTGTAAGTGTTTTCTTTGTGCAAGAGTTGTTCTGGGAAGTCGGTTATGGCCACTGGTGGTTGATAGTTAGTGCCCAAGTGGGGGAGAATTGGAGAAATCTCCGGGAGATCGATGAGTAATCGAAAGTGCTTAGCTGTTGGGATTCAGCAAGTGTTCTGTCAGCCCAGAGTATAGGTTGATAGGAGTGAGAATTGAGCAGGCGGGGCGGGATACAGACCTAGAGCATTGATTGTGGAGGGCCTGGGAGCAGGCCGGGATCAAGTACGTATGATGGAGTTAGAGTTCGGAACCCCTCGAGGGCTAGAACGGTATGCATGGGAGATTTTCCGGGAGGATAGCCCGGAATGTTGAATGTTGGTTGAGCGGTCCGGATAGACTGAAGGCCGGTAGGCATACCAGTCAGGCCGAAGGCTCGGAGAACGGTTCAGCCAAACTGAAGGCACTGAGAGCGGTCCAGATTGGCTGAAGGTTCTGAGAGAGTGGTCCAGATGGGCTGAAGGCCTGGTGAAGCGGTCCAGTCATGCTGAAGACTCTGCAGGTATCGTTGGATCAGTTTGAGGATATGGATTGTGTTCGTTGCAGTGCGTTTGCATTAGAAGGTCTGGCCCCGGGTAGTGATCTTGATTAGTGGAGATAGTGCATGGGCTTGAGAGTCCCTGCGATGAGAGTCAGAGTATATGTGTTGGGTGGATAGCGGATACACTAAAAGGGTGGTGTAGCGTTGGGCGAGCACCGTGGCACTTGTTGGAGTGGCAATATGGCCAAGTGGATTCCTTGGAAAAGGAAGTGAGAGAGGTGTGTAACTCCGAGAGGGAGTGCAAGTTCACAGAAGTGAAAGCAGCAGAGCAGAGTTATGATTAGAGTAACTCGAGTATGGTTTCTGAGCAGCGTGTTTGCGGCAGTGGAATTGAAGCACATCCGGTTTGGGATGTCTGCTGAGGTCGCGGAGGGAATTCCGCAGGTGTAGAGCCAAGAGGCTCGGAAGAGATGCGGCGGGAGAGTCTTGGGCTCTCAGTGTGATTCTGATCAGGGTATTGGATATGTATTAGTGGTTCATCCTGAGGGATGTTGGAGGATATCATCAGTGTATCAGGTTTTTCCCAACCTGAGGGTGTTGGAGAAAGTTCAGTATGTGTATGTGATTGCAAGAGGAGAACTTGTGGGAGTTGCTCTGAGATTGAGAATGGGTCTTTCCGTCGTCGCGGAATGGATAGAGTGGGATTCGGATCGGGGATCCGATGGTTCATGGCTTTCTTGCCCTTATGGGTCGAGCGATTTTTGAGATTTGGAGTAGTGATGCATCTCGGGTAATTCTCGATTGTTGAGTGTGATTATCAGAGGGTACAGCCGGTGCCCGGCTCGAGACGGTGGTCAGGACACCGTAAGGAAAGAGAAAGTGTGTTTGAGTTTCGATGGGTATGCCCTGAGGGACTTGGCCAGGTTGAGGCTAGGTGGCGCGTTGTGGGAGTGTCTTTGAGATTGAAGTGCTGTAGGCTTCGAGGACGAAGCCTAATTTAAGTGGGGGAGAATTGTAACATCCCGAAATACCAAGAGTAGAGTAGAAGGAATAAAAGAGTAATTTGGGAAAGAGTGACTCGGCGAGTCCATGGGTGGACTCGGCGAGTAGAGTCGCGACTGGGTCGCGTGTTAAGTAGCCGACTCGGCGAGTCAGTGAGATGGACTCAGCGAGTAGGCACTGAGTGGAGAAAACCCTAATTCCCGGGGTTGAGCCCCATATAAACATCATTATGTTTTCCTCCCAGCCTCTTTGTTCCCCCTTGAGTCCCAGAAACCTTAAAATCGTGGAGAAGCACCATTGTTGAGCAATTTGGAGCTTGAAGAGGTGGTTGTTGAAGAGATTCCAAAGAAGAAGAGGCTTGGATCAAAGGGCTTTGCAAGGATTCGGGATAATCTTCTTCTGGAGCTTCCTTTTGAGGTATCTTTCCATTGTTTGAGCTGCTATTGTCTAGATTCTTCATTTTGGGGGTCTTGAGATCATATCCTTTGGATGTATTGGAGTTTAGAGGCTAGATCTGAGGTTGCTACCTCAGATCTGGGATAGAGAAGAGTTAGAAGGCATGAAAGTCCCTGGGTTGAGTGTTGGATGAAGCTATCTTGTCCCAAACCTTAGCCTTAATGTGCAAAATGCATAGATCTCTTTGGATTCACGTAAAGTTTGCCACTTTACGTGATGGATGAGTAGTAGGAGGCTAGATCTATGTTTTGGAGCAATTGCATGGTCTGGAGTGCTTCTGTATGGATTCAGACCGGTGATACTCGGCGAGTCACATGGGTGGACTCGACGAGTTGCTTGAAGATGGCCTGGAACTCGACGAGTTGTATGAACAACTCGGCGAGTAGGATGAAGATTGCCTGGAACTCGGTGAGCTGTATGAACAAATCGGCGAGTAGGTTGACGATAGCCTTAGACTCGGCGAGTCTGTTCTTAGGCTCGGCGAGTCTTGTCGAAGAGTCCTAATATTTTTCTGGTCGAGTCGAGAATCGGTGAGTCAAAGGATGACTCGGTGAGTTGTGTGTGAGTGGACTCAGAGTTGTTGAACTCGACGAGTCTCGGGGTGACTCGACGAGTCTCTGATTATGGGAACTCGGCGAGTCATAGGGTTGACTCGGCGAGTAGGGTCAGTCAGGGGTTGACTTTGACCTTGTCTTTGACCAAGGGTTGACCAGTGGTTTCTAGGGGCATTTTGGTAATTGTTGATTGTTGTTTTGAGTTCAGTGCTTTGGCGGTTGTCCAGTGGTGGAGATCGTATCAGTGATCGGAGCAGTTCGGGTTATCTGTTCAGTCGGCAGTTTCGAGGTGAGTTTTCCT
Source organism: Lactuca sativa (assembly GCF_002870075.4). Taxonomy (NCBI): domain Eukaryota; kingdom Viridiplantae; phylum Streptophyta; class Magnoliopsida; order Asterales; family Asteraceae; genus Lactuca; species Lactuca sativa. Next base: position 75,843,400 of record NC_056629.2, read on the forward strand.
CACTATATCAACAGGGTCTAAGGCACCAAGGCCGGCCCTTATCGGATTGAGATCCGGGTAGTTGTTGTTATGTTGTTGCTATGTTATGTTTGCATCCTAAGAGCTAGGATGGTATATAGAGACCTGTTTGAGATCGGTATCCTGAGAGATAGGGTGATGCTATGCTAGTGACCTGTTAGGTCGGTACCCTGGTTAGGGGATGATATGCTATGTGATCTGTTTGATCTGCTTGTTGACTGTGAATTGCTATATGATTGTATGTATATGTGCACATGGGTGTTTGGACTGGAGTTGGGTTGAGGCGGGTCCTGCTGTGTGCGGTAGGCCAAGATACCCAGGGCGGACCGGTTGTCCCGAAGGCCCAGCGAGCGGCCCGGATAGGCTGTAGGCCCCGAAAGGGTGGACCAGACGTGTCGAAGGCTCGGAGAGTGGACCAGAGAGACTGAAGGCCCGGTGCGGGCGGACCAGTCATACTGTAGACTCAGAGAGTGGACCAGGTGGATTGAAGGCCCGGGAACGGGCGGACCAATCACACTTCAGACTCGATGTATGTTGATGGACTCAGAGGGTGGACCAGGTGGACTGTAGGCCGGTGCGGCGGACCAGTCACACAGTAGACTCGAAGTGCATGGTTGTTCTGTGATCGGATATGTTATGGCATGTTATGCGTGTATGGTATTTATGGTTGGTATTTTGGGGATATCTCACTAAGCTTTCGGGCTTACAGTTGTGGTTTCATGTTTTTCAGGTTCTTCAGGAGACTGTGGCATGGCAAAGGCGTGATCGTACCGCTCCTCATGATTTTATAGTGATGTGATTCTGGGAACACGTTAAATGATTTGTATTGGAAACCTTTTTGTAAAGATTTTAAATGTAATCGAGCTGTTTTGAAAAATTTAAAATTGGTTGTATTTTTCGGTCGTTACACATACCAAAATAGTTATTGACTTAGACACTAATCGAACAGTCTCCCACTTGGATAAGTCTAATAACTATTCTGCGTATGACTTCAAAACCTGATCAACAATTGTATCTTTCAAAAGTCGCTATCAACTCTGATCTTATCAGAAGCGTGTCCTTTAGATAAGGGATTATATATTACTCCATTTTAGATATCGTATGAACTAAGACATGGATTTTTATCATACTCTTTGTTCACGTGTTGTTTCCCTATTTCTGATTAATGACGACTGACAACAGACTAAAATTGAACACATCAACTTAGTCCCAGCTGGGCCAAGCGCTTAGGGTGTCATCACTAAATCATCGAGGGGCCCACAGATATCACTTTTATCCCACTTTGGGTAAAAGGAACGGATAAAGTTCGACTCAATGCACGCTTGCACTCACTTACCGAATCACACACAACAATACGTTTTATAACACCAAGTTACTGGTGCGTTTACATATTATCAATGCGTAATCGACTCGCAAGATACAACTCACACATCTTGGTTTCAAGAATATAAGATATTATCATCTCACCAATCACTTGTGATAAAATCCATGAAGCGATCCAAGTGAGCGTGGGTTTATTCCAATACTCTAATCTTATAGTAGCACTCATGAACCCTACAACAAACTTTTGCTATGTCTAAAACACTTTAGACAATCTACAGTCAGATTCATGACAGTCTTCTTTCATTCCTACTTCCAAAGAATGAACGATTGTGGAGGGTTTGAATAATCTTATTATTTGGGAAGTCAAAACATGCAAAGTGAAACACAAGAATAATACTAATCACATATGGCCCCAAATCTTTGAATATAAATAAAACACCTTTTATTTAGTCACCATATTGATTACTCATTATTTGTTGTTTCGGGTAATCAACTTCTTACTTGAATTATAACAACAATTGTCCCATGCTCATAGCATGCACACTATGTTTTCCTATGGTCTTTACTTTTTGAAATAGATCAATTGAACACATTTCCAATGATGCTCATTTCACAATTCCTAACCCATTAATGCAAGAATACAAAATTCTTGCCACTATTAGAATATGTTAGATTCTAACATTTTATGCAACGGTCCTTTCGTAATATCTCAGCGCCAAAGTCACCAAGACTTTGCCAATGAAATTGCAAAGCACTCTATTGGAGATTGTTACAAGACAATTCCATAGTCATGAAGTCTCATATTCAAAGTACATTCCTTTAAACATCCTTCTTGCATAAAAGTTTCTAATCTAGACATTTATTCTCGATATCCAACTCCCAATATGGAAACATTTCCATATTTTCCATATGACAACTCATTCTGAATAGAATCTTATCTATATATAATAATGTCAATATGGTCCATCAATGACTATACTTTCAACTGTCCACAAGCGACCAATCCTTGGCGAACCTTAGATTGTCCTTGGCAACTGTTTAATTGTTTTAGTCAAAACTGGTTCTATTTCCTTTTTCCCTCTAAATGCCCTAGGCATTTGGAAAATTTTAGAACGGTTGAATATTACAGCATATGCAATCGATCCTATACCCGAAGCATATGGGATACAATTCATAATGAAAAAACGTGATACTTTACCAGTTTCTTATTATAATATCGTCATAATATTTCTATTTACCGTGTTCTCAAAATTCGAACTATGAAGAGGGATGCCGAAATCATAATCAAACTTTGGGAATGAAAATAATAAATATACCCTTGATTAAATTCAATTAAAATTTCTCGTTCTTAGCTTTTAGATTGGAAACGAAGTATAACATTCTCTCCCTTAATTATAGCAAAAACAACTTTTCAACCCCTGCAACTTTGCACAGTGAAACTTTTGTTTTTCTATAATTAATATTGACAACTTGCAATACTTAAATAATAATCATGCTCCCACTAACATGACGATTATATCCATTCCAACATAACATTTATGCTCCCAGTAGCTTTGACACGTATTCAAAAATCAGCTAAACTTATAGAAAACAATACTTACTGGTTTCCAATGTTCATCCTTTCTAACACGATATATATGCTTCGATAAGCCTTTATCTAAGCTTCTCAAACCGATACACCTTCCCTTAGATAGCTCACATGTGTGTCTAAACTATTTTAGAACTTATATTACTAAGTCCCAAATGTTCAGACTAATTGCCAAATCTCACAATCCGAACTATGAAGAGGGATGCCGTAATTATAATCGAATTTGAGAATGCAATCTACAAAGTTGCTATCTTCTTAAAATCTTTCTTAGTGAAAGAGTTTCCCCACAATCATTTTTCATGAAGGAGAGAAACCTTATGACACTTAGATTTTTATTGTGTATGTGTTCCTATCCATGTGAATTTGTCATAACCATAATCATAAGATAATGTTCGTAACAAGTTCAAACTCTTATGGACAGAACTTGTTCATTCTTAATTTCTTGTCGTCAAGGGTCCCACCATTGCTTCCAAGTTATCTAGCAGCTCACCTATGCCAGTCAATGTACTTTCATTCAACAAGGTGTTTGCCGTTATGAGACCTATTGCGAACTCATAGAACTCATATGCATAATCACTCAACTAGATTGGCACAAAAATGAAATTTTGAGAACACGATAGGTTACAAACCTCAAGTCGTGTGCTAGTGTTTAATCAGTTTACTCTTGATTAGTTCTTGAATTTTTGTTCAAGATCTTCAGACTCCCACTGACCTCTTGACACATTAGATTCTCTTATCAAGAAACATTTCTTGATAAACAAATATCCAAGAGTTAGTATGTGTCTATATCAAGACAAAAGCATTACACACATTTGGTCTTAGTTGGTCCTTGTCTTCTCCAAGACATCACAACTTACCAATTTCAAACGTGACTCACATACTTGTGTGATCAAGGAAATAGTCTTAATTTCCTAAGTACCAAGATTTCCATACATCACATGATTCAAATCATATGATTCCAAGTTTCTGTCCAACTGAAACTTGGGTGATGAAAATCTTTCCTTACTTAGAAAATTTTGACACTACCATAAATAATATAACTAAGAATCACATCCATTTATAGAAATACACAAACATCAATTTTTCAAAACGATTTCATTGCAAGGATATAAGACAAATCAAATTTATTTTATTCATAAAAGCAGCGGAAAACATGTCCTTACAATGCAAAATCAACTGAAAAACTATGCAATCAAATATTCCTAACAACTTTATCATAACTTTCTAAGCTCAAAATCTGATCTTCGAATCCATGCGATCGTGATCCATTTCTTCGTGATCAAACTCATCTTGCTCTTCCATCAAGCTTCCTCTCTATTCTCTGATCCTACAAAACATTCAAATGTAATCTTATCACATTATGTATTAAGAATCAATGAATAGGAAATTAATGGAGATAGATAGTGGATATTACATGAAGTAGAGCCATACTTCCTGACTCTCCCATCTCTTAGATTCTTCAGGTCCTCTGGGCAACTTCATATCCAACGCCCCTTCTCTTGGCAGCAGAAATAGGTGGCTTCTCCTAGAGCAACCACGGAAGAATGGTTGGTTGGATTACCAGACAAATAGGCTCCATTACTTTGCCAAATCATTTCTGATTCAGCAGCAATAAACATGTAAGTTAGGTCAATGAGGGTCACGTCAAGATCCATCATATAATACTCTCTTATGAACTTATCATATGATTTAGGGAGTGACTGAAGAACCCAGTCTACAGCCAACTTCTTTGGAAAAGATCCACCCAACATTATCAACCTATCGATGTGTGATTTCATCCCTAGGACGTGAGCACATGGATTTTCCATCTTCATGTTTCATTGACAACAGGGCTTGAGTGATTTTGAACTTTTCAATTCTTCAATCTTGTGGGTTTCGCAGAACAACATGAGGAGGTGGAGGAAGTGAAACCAAGCTAGTCCGTAATGCAGGGATCGATCTTTCACCTACATTGTGTAACAGACTTTCACTTTGAGCAGGAAAACCTTTTCCATGGGATTCGGGAAGACCATGGTTAGATTCATACATCTACAAAATGGGAGAAAAATCAAGTTAGTTGATTGATTGAGTCCTTAATAAATCACCCAAATGAGATATTAAGGCTAGGACCCAACCCAATACTCTACAACTTGGGAGAGGCATGCCGTAACCAAAATTGCAGAATATTGGAAGGTAAGTGAATGACGATTCACTAATTTTCCACCATGAAAAACGAAAGTAGATTAGATTTTAAATGTATTGAAAAATTCCTAGATCCTTTGTGATTCATTGAACTTTTCAACGGCATGTTTAAATCTCGATATGCCCATCGATTTGTGACTGGGATGCCGAGGATCACAAAACAGGGTGTGAATAACCATGCAAATATACATGGTGCCCCCAATGGTATAGTCATCTATTCAATGTGCCGGTTAACCACACACGCTCCACCGAACTATGACAAACATTGAGTCACCATTTGCTACCTTTGCTTAGAACCATTTAGTGTGCCTGTTAACCACACATGCTCCACTAACTTCTTCGCAAGGGTACAAAGTGTAATTTCATGGAATTGCATCACTTTTGCCTAAAGTAACTAAGATTGGGAATTTTGTAAAACATATAGTTACTTTATACTTTATTATACTTTTAATGGAAAGGGTTTGCCATATCCTACCCGTTCAGCTAACGACCATCCACCAATCAAGGAAGTGGTGGGTGAGAGTGGACACTCATTAAACGGCTATTTTATAGGCCATAACCTTATACCCCCTTATAGATCGGCTTCGTGAATGAGGCCTACTAATGGTAAGACTAGCAGTTTAAGTTATACATATATAATATTAGACTTTTAATGTTATATATAATATAAGGGTGTATTTTACACTTTTAAAATACTAGGTGCTTTAATTTAATAAATTACACTTTTAATTAAATATAAACCATATGATTATGTATTTATTAATTCTCTTTTAATTATACTTTTATTTAACTTAGTAAAACCATAAGTGGTGTAATTTGAACTTTTCAAAAAACTAGGATTTTAATAATATTTAAAATTTCTAAAATTTAAACCTTTTAATTTAAAATTTTAAATATTAAAACTTTGATTTAATAATTATCTCAAAATTAAACAATTAATTTGAATTATCAAATCTTGAAGGATTATCTATTAAATTAAACAATTAATTTAACCTAATCCTTTAAGTCCCCTAAAATTCGAAAATTAGGATAGGATAATTCAAAAGATCTTTAATTATCTATTTAAACAATTAAGGGATAATTACAAGATATGACATTATCCAAATCCCTAAAATTTAGGATCTAATCTTGCGGAGGAGGCCAAATTCGAAAACCCTAGGGTTGGTAAACCCTATAATTCAAAATCTTGAGGGCTAAGGAAAGGGTTTGGGAAACCCTATCGAATTTCGAAATTCAGGGTTCAAGAACCCTAATTTCGAAAATCATGCCTCCTAGTGTTTATTGGCCATAAACCTTAAAGTTTCAAATTCATACATTTGTATAAAGCTAATTGAAAACAAATACAAACACTCTGATACCATTGATGGGTTTAATACAAGGAATCCTATGTGTGCATGCAACTCTAGATACGGATCTATGTTTTCACTATTAGTCATACAATATTATGAATACAAAAAGAAACCTAGCATGCATTTACTATTTTCTAAATTGACATAGGAGAATAGATTACAAACCTTTTGTTGTTATATAGTAATAACAACTAATTCCTTGAGTTTCCTTAGCTTTTGAAAGCAAGTACCACAAGTGTAGTACCTCTAATGGCTCACAAACACACTTTGAGTGAGAGGATGAATATGAGAGAGAGGAGGAAAGGCACTAAGCTCCAAAATTCGGCCCTGGTAGGGTTTTCCCAAGGGGTGGTCGAATTCTAGTGCCTTAGGGTGCTATTTATATTTGAGGCTAGCTAGGGTTTCAAGGTGGAAATCCTAATCCCTTAGCTTAGGGCCTAAGCAAGTCCATGGATTCCTTTCCTTAAGCCCTTGGACGAAAACTCCTAGATCCTTCTAGGATTTTCGTTGAGTCCTTAATAAAGGTGATCCAATAGCCCAAAGTCTCAACTATCATATAATTACAAAACAGCCCCTGTACTTTTAATTAATTCCTTTAATCCCGAAATTAATTCCTAATTAATTTTTGATTAAATAATAATTAATAATATGATTCCAAATTAATATATTATTCATATAATATATTAACAAATCATATTTATACCCCAATTTATTATTCTTAACAATAAACAAGCCTCTCTCGTCAACAGTCATCCTATCTAGTCACTAATGTGAAGGCAACCCAAAAGGACCATACTCACAATCGGGTCAAGTACATACCAAAATAGTTATGGACTTAGACACTAATCCAACAGATGGTGGGTTTAATTTTCTTAGTTCTTCCTGATTTTAATCTTGATTTCACAACTAGGTCAAGAACAAATCAAGAGGTGCACTCGATTCAGGGTGCAGTACATCTAGCCATCACAAAGAGAAATCATAGGGTGTATCACACCAAATCGAGCAACAATAAGGATTAACTCCAAAATCATAATAGGTTCAAATTAGGGGGCAGCAGAACATTTCGATTTTGCTACATCTGATATTTGATTTGCTGGGTTTTCACAAAATCCCAATAGGCTCCAAAATCATAACAACCGATCACTTCATCTTCCATGGGTTAAATTTGTTAAAAGTTAGAAGGGTTTTCTAAAAAGCTTCATGTTTTGAGTTTTTGATATGCTTTGTCTGCATTCAAATTTTGGGTTTCTAGAAAACCTGGTTTATCAAGAAGAAGGGGAAGGACAAAGAGAAAGAGAGAGAGAGAGAGAGAGAGAGAGAGAGAGAGAGAGAGAGTCCGAGTCTGCTGGGGTAGAGATATGGTGAGATTTTTTTTATTTTTCTTAATTCTAGAAATATAGAAATAAATATTAGAAAACATAAAAAAGAAATTAAAAGGGTATGATAGTCTTTTCACATTTGTAAGGGGCCAAATCTACTAGAAAATTTTCATTTTGGATTAGTGGTGCAAGTTGAAATCTTTTTGGACCTCATCCACAGTTATTGACAAACCACAGGGACCAAATTTGAAGTTTTGTCTAATTAAAAAAAGGGTACTTTCCATAAAACTTTTAATACTAGCCAAAAATATTTGGTTTTATCTATGTACGGTTTTATGTTTATTAATGTCATGATATTTGTAAAAAAATGTCTGGTTTTACACTTTTATCTAAGGTAACAAGCTATTTCGGTCACCATGGTATTATATTATAAATAAACATCTAAGTTTACAAAAGAAAAAGATTATATGTTTACCCTAAATATTTTTTCTATTACGTGTTTATGTAAAAATAACATATTTATATATGAATTTTTTTATTAATGAAATATTAAATTCAGGTTATTTTTAAACGTTATATATATATATATATATATATATATATATATATATATATATATATATATATATATATATATAACGTTTAAAAAGAACGTAAATTTAATATATATATATATATATATATATATATATATATATATATATATATATATATATATATATATATATATATATATATATATATATATATATATATATATATATATGAGTTCTTTGCATGGTTATACCATAAACGCATGAATATGTTTTTAAAAGTGTAAATATGTATTTTTATATTTTTAGAAATATTAATATGTATGTATATTTTTAAATATGTAAAAATACATATTTTTACTTCTACAAAACGTGTTTATACTTCTAAAAATATAATTATATTACTGAAAAAAAAATAAAAATACGTATTTACACATCTCTCTCTCTCTCTCTCTCTCTCTATATATATATATATATATATATATATATATATATATATATATATATATATATACACTTGAACTTCTAAAATAGATAAAAATATTTCTAAAAAAATATATTTATACTTTTAAAAAACTTACTTAGAGATATGTATATACATTTTAATAATATATAAGTACCTTTTCTTTATGTTTTTAAAATTATGTATTTTTATGCTTCTAAAAGAATATTTTATGTTTCAAAAGGTATAAATAGGTAAAAACTTTATATATATATATATATATATATATATATATATATATATATATATATATATATATATATATATATATATATATAAAGTGATAACATTTAAAAAGAACTTAAGTACAATATTTAATTAAACAATTTTTTAATATATATAAATATGTTTTTTTTGCAGGAATACATATAATATGAACAAAAAAAACTTAAAGGTTTTCTTGCAAATTTATTATCATGATAACTTGAAAACCTATTTTCACATACGAAAAGGTAAAACCGAACTTTTTTTGCAAATACCATTGCATTAGTGAACATAAAAACGTAATTAAAATAAAACCAAACAATTTTAGTAAATATAAGTAGGAGGCTTAAAGACCAAGATGATGCCATCCGAATAAATCACAAGTTTTGATGTGGTACATGATTATATACACTATATATAGATAAATTTACTATTTTCCGTCACATACACATAAAAAAAAATTGGGTTGATTACCAAATCTGACCTAATGATCATTAATGGTCATGCTCAAAATGTAAGCATAAAACTAAGTGAGTTCCCTAAAATACCACATACTATATATATCATCGAAACTAGCCCATACATTGGGCCCAACCGGTAATAACGGTCCCATCGTTCCATAAAAGTAGGCCCACTCCAACATATAAATGTGCCCAGCCCAACATATCAATGGGCCCAGCCTAATCATGCAAATGGGCCAACACCTACATGCATACTAATAGGCCCAGCCCAACTCAAAGTGCAAGAGTCACAATGACAGCTAGCATCCTACATAGTATAATGAGAAGACTCACCTGACTTACAAACTCAGCTAAACCACAACTTAATTTCCCGCAACAGAATGCTACAACACTCCTATCAAAACATACAACGTCTAACCTTAGTCTACACACCAAATCCAAAAAACTTGACCAAAAGTCAACCTAGGTTAACAAGTCCACAATCAAAATCAATGCCAACAACCAAAATATCAACCCTTGGTCATGGCATGAGAACTCACTCAGCCCGATCCCAACTCATCTTGTTCCAACTTAGCCAACTTGGTCACAAACAACTTATCTCAGCAAGCATCACGATGTGAACCCTCCTTGGTCACGTCGTGAGCACAACAGGACAACCTAGTCGTGAAATCCATCTTGGTCATGTCGTGACACCCTTTATGTAATGTCGTGACCACAGTCTGAAGCAACAATACAAAGATTTGAGTCCTTAATCTGTTAAGTCTCCAATTGCAACTTTTCCAAAAGCTTAAGGGAAATCCATAGGTCCATAAAAATTATTACTATATGGAAATGCATGATTCGTGCATGTCCTCAATGCATTCTAGGTCAAAAGTGAAGAGATAACACCAAAACTCACAGGCATGAACCCAATACTTAACCAACTTCTATATCTGAACCTTATGATACTCAAGGGACCCTTAGAATCCATAAAGTTGCCAAATTTATGAATTCCTTCCATTCAAGCTTTCTCAAACATGAAGAACTTGTGAAAGAAACTTAGATCTAGTAACATTAAGCAATAAAGTTTGGATCTTGGACACTTACAAATGCCTAGAATGAGTACAAGATGATGATGATGAGGTTCACTTGTTGGATCCACTATTAGAACACTTTCTTCTCCTTCTTCCTATTCCTCTTGAAGCTACCGAAAGCTCAAAAAGGCCACAAATCACCAAGAGAGATTAGGGTTAGGGTTTTTTCAGGGTTAAGGGTGATGGGGGTTGATAATGAACTGTAGATTCGAGATGATGGAGTTTAAATATAAAGGAAACCCTATAGGATCATAGGCTTGGGATGCAACCTTCCACATGTCGCAGCCACCTATGTGTCATGTCGTGGTAACAGTCCAACTACACATTCTTAACTTTTAACTTGTCACGTCATTACCTCTCTATGGTCATGTCGTGACAATCAGTTTTCCCCAAAAACCAAGATTTTGTCTCGTTAAAGCCCTAAACCGATCCATCATGGAAAACTAGCGTTACAACTCTCCCTCACCTAAATTAGATTTCATCCTTGAAATCTTCCTTACTACCTTCACCGCCATATCAGATGACCTTGAAAAAATTTCCCAATCCCGATTAGGATTGAGAAGCCGTCTCACACCGATGACCGCCTACCATCACTATTATTGAAGCCCTAACTTAGTATTAATCACATACCTTGACAAAGAACGAATCTTAACACCCCTCCCCCAGACAACGAAATAAAATCCAACTGCTCCGCCCGGAAACTGAAAAAACCTAATCCATGTCTGACCTGTAAACATACAAAACCATTCCAAGCCCCAAGCATAATGACTCTACTCTGCAACCCGAATTAAATGAATCTTACTGACACTGAATTTTGACACTGATCACTGGAAAATCAAATACTCTGACCATCCAACGATGTCAATAACCATGAACCTTAAAACAAAGGAGACTCCTACCACGAGTCTCAACCATTGGTGCCAAACCAATACATAACCCTCATCGTGATAACCAATAACTCGCATATTCGATCTATTTGAGATCTTTCGATTCCATGTTGACCTTCTAATAAACCGTGACGTCGTAAACTTATCTGTTTGTTGAGACTGACAATTTCACACATGGTTGCACAACAAGACTCCGACCAAGAGTCTAACTGATAAAGGCTACCCTAGCCTATCTGCCACACAGATCCAACCTGCTGATCACTGAGTTTCAATACTCCCCATTTTTAACATCTAGACCCTATATGTCACTATTGGGCCCTACCGTCATAAATCATACACTTATTGATTCACGATACACCATGACACCACCTATCCTACTTGAACGCTAAGATCGCAGAACACATAGATCTTGTTAACATTCCACCACTGGCTTAGGGACTTACCATCAATACAACATGCCCTGAGCATAACTTCAAATGTCTAAATGGTCCGATCACCCAAGATAACATAACTAATCGGACCTCGCCTATGGGTGTCACTTAAGCTAGCAAAACCAAATGGGCCTTGCTCACTTGTCTCACTCAAGCTAGCATAGCCAAACAGGCCTTGTCCTCAATCAGGAGCTATACAAGTCAAACCACCGAAAAGACTTTAATTGTCCGTCTGCCTAAACACAATGCGACTAAATAACATCATTAAGCCCAACTTGACCCAAAAGAAGGTTGTGATCCCCTCATAGTCTTACAACCATTCCCACAATGGCCAAACTCATCAAAGTGAATACTACGTCCAGCTCGTAGTATTGCCATACATCCTTTATAGCCATGGGCCCAACCCATGGTCTTGCCAACTATTCACAAAACTGATTGACTATCCACGTGAGCCAAAACCCCAACCAGCTGAACCCCAAACAAACATTTATTTTGTGCTTCGAACCCCAAACCCTTCATTATATAAGAACATATAGAGAGGATTTAACACAACCCTCAACCTAAACACATCCTCTAGCGAGATAACCTGAATCCTTATTCATAGTACCAACCTCGACTCATACCACAACCAGAACTAGATTTCCACTTGACCTAGGATATAGAATTTCACATTGATTCATGCTTTAAGATACTATCATGAATACAAATGATTATTCCACACTTGGATTTAATTTAGCACGAACCATGTCACAACCTTTCTACTCCACCACTATCATCATGAGCTTACAAGAACTAAGATTCCAAGACCCAACTAACTATGGTACCCATACCCCATACTAGATTTAACACTTTTTTTCTCCTAATAGATGATTGAAGCACCTAAAGCACTTTCCCCTAATACAATTGCAAACCGTTGAACAACTTCAACTGATGATAAAGGATAATTTAGACCACTATCAGAAAAGAAAGAGCACCAATCCAATAACTCACTTGCCGAAAGATTGATGCACACGAAACGTCATCAAATAATAGTAACTCACCGTGAACCCGTGTTCTGACCAATCACTTATACCTCTCAACCACAAAAGATCCTGAACATCTCGAATTTCAAAAATCTAATGAACTTACAATACAACTTCGTCCAACCCATTGAGTTAAAAGGATCAGAATCAGTTCGGTTGCTGATACTCCAAGCAGAACACTCAGTGTACTCCCACCTAGGGCTTACTCCATCACTGAATATCACCTCCTTAACTAATTCCTACGTCCGCCTCACCTAGATATCCTTTAAACTAGATTCTCGGTATGCAAAACGGTGTATAACAAAGCCTCTAGAAATAATAAGAACCATACAATCATAAAGAAATTATGATCCTAGATGGAGAGTTAAACAAACCGAGCACAACTTCTCTCACACATACACATGATCATAAGCATATATAATAAGGAATGAAGAAAGGGAAAATGATACATACCTACAATAACATTTTGTAGAACATGGATATCCTCGGCATACAAATGAAATGCCGACTCCTCACTATTGGAGTCTCCACCATGCCCTTGTGGCTATTAGTAATCTTCAGTGTATCTTGAGCTGGCCCTCTCACTACTCCACTCATCAACCTCGGATAGTCGGCCTTTTGTGGCCCACGTGATTGCAGTGAAAACACATTGGAATCGAACCACGAGGATAATCCTTACTAAAATGACCAGTCTGGCCGCAAATAAAGTAGCCCTTCCTTTCTCATGACAACTCCCCATGTGAGTCCTCTCACACTTGGCACAACGACCCCGACCCAGATCACCTCCGGATTGCGAATCCTAAGCCTTGGGCCTCTTTGCCTAATGCACTGTGGTCTGATCCTACTCTAGCCTGCACTTCGTTTGAAGTTGCAACTTAAGCTCCTATTCGAGGGATCTAACAATAATGTCATCCAAATTCTTGCAGCTCGAAATGATCTCAAACTCGCGAATATCATCTCAAAGCATATCATTTTACCTCGTCTTCTTCATAACCTCATCTGCGTCATACTATGGGACCAACAAAACCTTCACCGTGAACTTGGCGGTGATATCCGCCACCGTCTCTATCATCTAGCAAACGTCTGGAAACTCCCTCGCCAACTACTGCACCTCAATAGCTGGTGCAACTTTTCCCTGAACCACGACACAAAATCATCCTAAGTCATGGCTGTCACGACCGTCGATCCCAAGGCATGGCCAACTTCCTCCCACCAATCATGAGCTCGGTCCCTAAGAAGGCAAGACACAAATCCCACCATCAACCGCTTAGTGCAGAAGCTCGTTTGCTGAGCATTCTATATATCAGAAATCCATTGTCTACAAGCAATATGGTCCTTCACCTCGAAGAACTTTGGGGCTCCTTAAGCCTTGAACTCTCGAAAAGAGAGAGTGCTCGCCCTTAACTAACCAGTCGCTATCTCGGCACAAAAAGCCCTAAGGTGCCCATCCAACAGCTCCATGATCCCACTTTGATGGTACCAAACATCACAAGACTCGCATCCAAAATACCACAGGTGATCTCAGATGAAATGAACTCAAAAATACTCTCATCAATCAGCTTAGTACTAGAGCCTGAACCTGAACCAAAACTTCCTCTATGAGTGCTCATCACCATATTCAATTGTAATTTGAAACATCATAGTATATCAATATATTTAATGCGTAAAAAGCCATCAGGGGATGAAGTGCAGTCAAGTCGGGCCCTTCCCGATGGAATTGGAAGATCCTTAAAAAGGTCTAAATCTCAAACCGTAAGTACAAAGCTTAATGAGTTGCCCAAAATAGCATATACCATACATATCATGACCCCAACCTACACACTGGCCAAACCCATAATAATAGGCCCAACCCTATATAACAATGAGCCCATCCCAACATACAAATGGGCCCAATCCAATATGTCAATGTGCCAAGACCAGTCATAAAAATGGGCCTAGCCCTATGTGCATACCAATGGGCCTATCCCAACAAACAATGCAAGAGTCACAAAGACAACTAGTATCCTACATAGTATCGTGAGAAGACTTAACTGAATCACGAACTCCGCTAAACCATATCTTTATATGCCGCAATAGAACACTACAACACTCCTATCAAAACATATAAGGTCCAACCTTAGTCCATACACCAAATCTAGCAATCTTGACCAAAAGCCAACCCAGGTCAAGAAGTCAATGGTCAAAGTTAAAGTCAACAACCAAAAGATCAACTATTTAGCCTCGCGTCGTGACCAACCCTTGCTCACGCCGTGAGAACTCACTCATCCCGATCCCAACTTGTCTCGTTCCAACTCAACCAACTCGGTTACAGACAACCTACTCAGCAAGCATCACTACGTGAACCCTTGTTGGACACGTCATGAGCACAACAGGACAACCTTATCATGAAATCCATTTTGGTCACGTCGTGACATCTCCTATAGCACGTGGTGACCACAGTCAGAAGCAACAATCCAAAGATTTAGGTCCTTAATACGTTAAATCTCCAACTTTAGCACTTTTAGAAGCTTAAGGGCACTCCAAAGGTCCATAAAATGATTACTTTATGGACATGCATGCTTCATGCATGTCCTCAATCCATTGAAGGTCTAAAGTGAAGAGATAACACCAAAATGCACATGCATGAACCAAATACTTAACCAACTTCTAGATGTGAACCTTATGATACTTAACGAACCTTTAGAATCCATAAAGTTGCCAATTTTATGAATTCCTTGCATTCAAGCTTGCTCAAACATGAAGAAGATAGGACAAAAACTTAGATCTAGCAAGATTAAGCAATAAAGTTTGGATCTTAGATACTCACAAAGGTCCAAAATGAGTACAAGATGATGAAGATGAGGTGTCCTTATTGGAACCCCTACTAAAACACCTTCTTGTCCTTCTTCCTTTTCTTCTTCAAGCTACCAAAAGCTCCAAACAACCAAGAATCACCAAGAGAGTTTAGTGTTAGGGTGTTTGAGGTTTGAGGGTGATGGAGGTTGATAATGAACCCTATATTCTAGATAATGGGCTTTAAATATGAAGGAGCCCTAAAAGATAATGGGCTTAGGATGCAAACTTCCTCACCTCATGACCACCTACATGTCACATCACGAGAACAATCCAACTACATGTTCTTCACTTTTAATTTTTGACATCGTGACCTCTCTATGGTTACGTCGTGACACCGAGTTTTTCCTAAAAACCAATATTCTGACTCCTTAAAGCCCTAAATCGACCCATCCTGGAAAACGGGTGTTACAAATATTTACATGCTTCATATGTAGGCATTTGGAGATGATGATTGAGGAAAAAATATGGAATTAATGAATGACCTAGATCTTTTTTGTGGGTGCAAGTATGGTATAGTTGATGTATTTGTTTATTACATTTTTTAAGTTTTCTTTACTGGTAGCTCAAATGATTCATAGGTTGTTTTCAATGAGCAAGATGATGCAAATAAATATAATAGAACTAGAAACTTCAAAAATGAGATTGGTATGAAATTGAGCATTTACGATGGTTGCAACACTTTTAGTAAGAACCATGCAAGAAAACACCAAACGGTTATTATGTTATTCAATAGTTCCTATAATGTCAAAAAAAAAAAAAAACAACTTAACTAAAAATTTGACAGGTTCAAAAACCTTTAGTAGGTCAGTCTCAATCTTCTTGTAACTGTTTGCATTCTTAACTATTACCAACAACACTAGAAAACAACCATTTAATGAAACACATTGTATGTTATAAATGGGTACAGATGACATGCAAATACGTGTCATTAAAACCCCTATCATAAAGGGAGACGACTCACATTTTCTTGTCATAAGCTTACGATATGTATTAACGACACACATTTACGATACGTCGTTACGACACACGTTGTGTGTCATTAAAACACCTCTCATAAAGGAGACCACATACATTTTTGTTTGTCATAATTTTAAGGGTTTTAAAAAATATATACTTTTAATGATTTACTAATTTTCAAATTAAATAACACATTAAAGTCTCATGATACAAAATAAAATATCATACACAATAAAGATAATTCATTGCACAAAGTATAATGTCAAATACAAATAATCATTTCAATGGAAAATAAATATACTAAATTGGAGATATTGCATAAAAATTTATTACAAAAATACAAAAGACAACATTAAAATGAACATGTGAATAAGTTCTCATTGGATAGTCTCCATGCCAGCTTTAAGCCTTGCAACTTCACCACTTGAAGAAGCATCCACACCCCTATACTAGTGTTAACTCATTTTTTTCCTAAATAAATTCATATTATATTATATAATTAATAATTTTCTTCCACTTTAATCACAATAATTATAAAATAGTTCAATTAACTGGTTGTTTTCAAGTGTTAAATAGTAAACACAAAATATGTATACATAAAGGCATACAATATTACAAATGAAACTATTAATCTAAACAATGTGAACAAACAAAGTTTAACATTAAAAAGATTTTTTTAGCAACATACCATAATGTTTTATGCTTCATAATGTTTTAAGGTGCTAATATATCTTGAATGAGTATTACATTACTTCCAATCCTACCTGCCTTCACAAGTCCATTACAAGGGCCAATTTAATATTTTTACTCCATCAATAATTTAAAATTCAAGGTATCAACATACCTAGCTATTTTTAGTTTCATACTGAAGCTTTGTTTCCTACTAAATGCCTTTTCATGTATCATTATAACATGAAATATAAAAAGAAAAATTAATAAAATTACTAATTTGATATATATTCATTATATTGTAAAGATTATTAAGGCAAAATTGTTTTTTCATATTTTACAATTTCTCCTTCTAATGTCACAACAATTGCTTTTCCATCTTCAAACTCCACTTCTTTTCAAAGTAATGGAATTGGAATATGAGAAAAGGGTATTTTGTTCTTTTAATAAAATCCTCACGTCCTTGTGATCATCTCGTTGATAACCTTTTAATCGTCACTTCTCTGTTTCTAGGCAAGGAAGCATGCATTGTACCTCTTCTCATCTTAATTACATATACATTTTAAAGTATATGCCATGAAGTAATAATAATGATGTTCTAGGGACTGGTTATCATATATTGCAAACAAAACTTAACCTCATCCTCTCCAAGATTGTTTTTCACTGAATATGAACATGTTTCTTCTAGTACGCTTATTAAGCTAAATGATACAAATCTTTGCAATTTTATGTGCATCATATCAAAGTAATATGGTCCTAATTCTCTCTACATAGCATAATTCACAACTCTCAATTGGTAATCTTGAAAATGAAAATGATTTAAGAAATATTGACTTGACTTTATTTAACTTTTAACCTTCCCTTATCAGCCTTCTCCTTCTCCTTCTCAAAAAGTAACCAAAAATGATGATTAGAAGCAGTCTTACAGAAACAATGGTAACTGCAACAACAACTTCATTAAGAATTTCCTTTTTTGTCATGACTGTTCTCAACTGCATGTTGATCATGGAAGAACGCATAAATTTTGATCAATACATTACAATGTAAATGAAGCGCTACTACACGTTGTAAAATAAATAAATAATGAAGCATTGCTATTCGTAAAGAAAAGTTTACATACTGAGCTGGGAGCTATGAACGCAGACGTAGAGATTATGACCAATATTAGTATTTGAAATATCCACAAACTCTCATAACCAATCCAGACAGATTATTGCACTTTCATTGGTTACATTCTCATATGCATAACCTGTACAGGAGCAGTTGTTTAAGCATCTGGATTCACAATCGCTAAAACTAATTTTCCCTATGTTGATTGGATGACCAGGCAGCTTCACTCCTTCATATATTGAAAACTTATCTCCCTTGTTGTGGCTCAACGTCTTAATTATCACAAATTCAACCGTCCAGTTCCCTGCACTCCATTCATTGTGTGATTTCAGCTGGAAACCGGTCATACACTTGCATGCGGGATCATTTATTTTTTCAATTGACTAGATATTAATCATTTTAGCATCATAAATCGTAATGGAAATTAACAACATTCTTTTTTCTAATAAAAACAACTATCAACCATTTATGAAAAAAATACTAGATTTAGGTTTCTTAATTCTAGATGAATTTTTATTATCTTCTATTAGTTATGCACTTATGCTTATGGTGTATATAAAATATATGATCATTTTTGTAAAATTGTAAGTATGTTGACTAGAAAACACTAAAATGTATCCTTCGTTTGATATTATAAGCATTTATCTTTAAATACGATATTATTGAAATTATTTTGATTCTTATTTTGTCCTTCGTTTGACTATTCCCCAAAAAAATCAAATTTAAGAGTCAATGTGTAACATCCCAATGTTGAGGTAATTTCAATTTTAGCCCTATGTATGAATAAATATTAAATTTTAGTCCTTAAGTATAAGAATGAGTATAAAATGGTCCATAGTGAAATTTTTGTGATTTTGGGGAATAGGGTAGTACGTTGTGCGTACGTTGTGTACACGGAGCGTACAAAGGCGGAACCTAGTATGCTAGACATACACCGCGTACGCAGGGCGTATGTGGAGAAACTCCAAAACTGAATTTTTAGGGTTTGGTCCATATATAAGCATCATTATTGCCTCGTTTATCATTTCCTCATCAGCCTGCATATGGGAAAAACGACCTCTAGCAAACCCTAAGTGACAAGAGTGCATTGTGAGCTTGTTTGTGTGCTTTGGTTTTGTTCTTGAAGAAGAAGAAGTTGGTGCAAGGACCTTAGAGCTTGGGATAAGCTTGGATATGGGATGCTTCACTTGTTAGTTACCTCTAAACGATAAAAAGGTCCTTGCTTGATCACTCCATTTTGTAGATCTAGCCATTTCATCATTTATGGCACATGTGATCCCAAATATGGTGATTCCTGAGCATGGCATACTCTTGACCCAATAAGTTATCCTCTCAGATCTTATGAGGCATCTTAAGTTAGAAAAATGTGGTCTTAGTGGTTAGTTGTCCTTCGTGAATGCTCTAGAAGGTCTTAAGGCATTAAGAAGTTGGGTTTTCGTATTAAGCACTTAATGGGCATGGAAAGTCATATAGTTCGAAACTTTATGACTCTTAGTTGTATTTTGGCCTTGGATCTGGAAGTTAGATGTGAGAGCTTAATACATTAAGCTCTTGTTGAGTAAATGGGAAGTATGAGCGTACGCCCTGCGTAACCTAAAGTATGTAACATATACGAGGTCAATACCTGACTACGGTTAACACTCGAGTATGCTTTGTGTACCTCCGAAGTATGCCCCGCGTACGAAGCCTGAGTTAACTCTGTTGAATTGACTCAGCTGTGTTAACTTAGTTGACTTGTTGATTTTGACAAGTTTTGACCAAGAGTATTTTGGGAAAATGTTACTAATTTAGACTGGGTAATGTTTTGACATTTAGGATTTGGGTGAGCCAGTATTTGGAAGCAGATTATTGATCAACTATTCGTCGGACTGTGAGGTGAGTTTCCTTACTATACTTTCGGGTCGAAGGCACAAAGGCCAACCCATTGGATTGATATCCTAGTTTTACCATTTTCTGTTATGATATAATGATATGTTAGATCTGTATCCTGGTATATAAGATGTTTTTATGTTGTAGTGATATGTTAGATCTCTATCCCGATATATAGGATGTTGTTATGCTATATTGATCTGTTATATCTATGTGACTACCTATTATTGCAAGGTACTGATTGTTATGGTATATGTTGATATGTGATGGGTTACTGAGTTGACGCGGTCCTGCTTTGTGCTGAAGGACAAGATAGCCAGGGTGTTCAAATAAGTTGAAAGCTTGTAAGGCGAACCAGTCAGGCCAAAGGCCTGGAGAGTGGTTCAGCTAGGCTGAAGGCCCAATGAGGTAGTCCAGTCATGCTGAAGACACATTATGCATGCTATTGTTTGTTATGTTTATATGGTGGTACTTGCGGGAACTTACTAAGCGTTGGCTTACAATTTTAGTTTTGTTTCAGATACTATAGAGGACCGTGTCAAGGTGAAGGCGTGACCGTACACATCCTTGAGTTTGTGTTTATGATCTTGGGAGACTCTGATTTTAAATAATGTTTTGGAAACAATGGTTTTGTAAACACTTTCTTTTAGTAAATGGGTTTTTTTTTAAGTTTAAATTTGTTATGATTTTTGAGACATTACAAGTTGGTATTAGAGCCTTGGTTTGAGCGAATTGGAGGAACAACCATGTGAATCCAGTTTCAAAATAAGGAACTACAAAAGTTTTTAAATGAGTTTTAAAAGTAACCAAGGATGTGATGTGTATGATTGGCCGGAGCAAGTATGTATACCCCTTGTTACCACACAGTTATCTGTTATTATGTTTATGATAGAACAACTGGCTGGTGATTGGGATCTTTAGGAATTGCATGATAGAATTGCATGATTATATGATGCCTGATAGCCTAGGGTTATTCTTGAATCTAATTTACATCATTGATGTAGTTGCTTAGTGTCAGCATCAAGATTGTACATAACTAAGATTTTATTGCCTAAGAATGTTTGATTTGGCCTTATTTCTTGTTCCTTGTCTAGTTCTGGGCTTAGGGTTGAATCAAGTATTCGACTGTCTATAGGATCCAGTGTTATGTATGATTAGCATACACGAGTGCTTCACAGTTGATGGAAGTTTCATGGATGAGTTATGTGGGGTTAGTCGGCCAGTTGAGAGATGTTTAGCTTTTCTCTAGGAAGTGAGAATAGGATTTATGCGTATTCGAGTGTGTACTATTAGGGTTGTTGTGATGATATTTTGGGACATCTACGGTAGGTGTGGAAGGTTTTATGGGCTCGTACTACTAGAAGCACAGGAGTTGTACGCATAGCAAGGAAGTCATAACCCCTAGAGTCTTGTTGTGTAATGATTCCTATGGTATGATATGCGCCTCATCTAATATTTTCTGGTTTATTTTTAGTATGGTGGTTACGAGGCAATTTGAGTTAGGATTTGGATCAGGAGCAGGAGCGAGTGCCCATGACAAGCAACGGTTGTTTGAGGATCAGGTTAGGGAGATGATTCATGCTGAGGTTGTTTCTATTGTCCGGTGGCAGATCCCAGAGTTGTTTGGGTCTATCAAGACTTCCATGATGGAGTTCATTGATGACCGATACGTTGCACTTTCTGAGGCTGTTGCTGTTGTGGTTACCATAGTTGTCTCTGCTGAGGGGATTGGTGGGGGAGATCCTTCCAGTATCAGAACTTCAACAATATGAAGCCCCCAGTGTTTGATAGGGTTCAGGATCCGATAATTTCCATGATGTGGCTGTTGATATTGAGGGATGTTTCTTTACTTGCTCCTGCCCAGCTGACCAGAAGGTCAAGTGTGCTCTGAACCTTCTCCGTTCTGGAGCGAAGGATTAGGGGAGGATGGTTACTAGTTCATACACTCCAGAGCAGAGAGCTATTGTATCATGGGAGCAGTTTTCTAATATGTTCCGCTCGAGATACATCCCTTAGGTTGAGAGAGAGAGAGAGAGATTAACCCAAGAGTATCTAGACCTAAGGTAGGGGACGGATACGGTGACCGAGATCACCAAGATATTCACTAAGAGAGTGTTGTTTTCCCTATGTTTGCTGCTTCTAAGCCAGCTCAAATGACCCAGTACTTGATAATGCTCAAGACGGACATCCGCCAGTTTGTGTTTACTAGGCGCAATGGTACACTTATCGAGTTACAGGAGGCCGCTAGAAGGCGGAAAATTGAGATAGAGCTCCAGACGAGGGAGCAAAGGTAGCCTCAAGTGCAGTCGCAAACTGCGGCGAAGTGGTTTAAGGCTGCTTATGTGATATATGGGAGTCAGAGGGGCCGCACTTGTGGAAAGTTTAGCAAGGTTCATGAAGGTCCTTGTTGATATACTTTTGGATGCCACGAATATAGCAATGAGTGGCACTTTTCCAGTGATTGTTGCCATCCAACGCAGTACCAAGCACCAGGATTTGCTACCATTGTGATCAGGCTGGCCATGTGAAGGTCAACTATCCATTGGTTGCCGCCAAGCTGGCTCAGGTCCTAGTGCCAACCACTTTGAGGATCGCCGACGGGTGCTAGGGGAGGATAGAGCCCACGAGTGTTCGTGGCCATGCTTTTCAGCTTCCTGTAGAGTTGGCTAGGCCTACGCCAGACGTCATGACTTATATGTCTCTATTTATTGTTCTGCCAATTATTTTATTTTGTATGCTTATGTTTTTTTTTTCTAATAGCTGCATTCTTAGTGAAATCTTTGCCTGCTCTTGTGTTATTTGACTTGGGCACGATTCGTTCCTTTGTGTTTCGATCTTTTAGTAGGGATTTTGGTATGATACTTAGCAACTTGGAGTGCCCGTTGTAGGTTTCTACATCTAGAGTGTATAAGAGTTGTGTATTGGAGATCTTCGACCTTCCTTCTCCAATATATTTGATCTTTATCCCCATGGGGGATGTCTGCATGATAGTGGGAATGGATTGGCTGAGTAGGTTTGGTGCTATGATCGATTGCGAGGGTCAGCTATTGATAGTTCGAACCCTAAGTGGGGGAGAACTAGTCATCTACGGAGAGGGTTCTAGGGTTGGATCATGATTTTGTTCGGTGGCCTGGGCTCGATAGTATATTCAGCGTGGGTATATGAGTTATCTTGCTTTTGTGATTGGTACTCGGGTGGGGGACTATGTATCTGTTTCATATGTGCCAGTTGTCAGGGAGTTTACTGATGTGTTTTCAGAGGAGTTACCCGGTGTGCCTCAGAAGGTGCAGGTTGAGTTCAGGATTGACCTAGTTCTAGGTGTGACTCCGGTTGCTAAGGCATCATACCCTTTGGCACCGCCCGAGATGCATGAGTTTTACTCTATGCTTCAGGAACTGTTAGGCAAGTAGTTCATTAGACCGAGCAGTTTACCATGGTGAGTACCGATATTGTTTGTTAAGAAGAAGGATGGTTCAGACCAGATGTGCATTGATTACTGGGAGTTAAACAAGTTGAAGGTAAAGAACTGTCATCCCTTTTCGCGGATTGACAACCTCTTTGATTAGTTGCAGGGTGCATCTCGGTTCTCTAAGATTGATCTGAGCTCTAGGTATCATCAAGTGATGGTGAGCGAGGAGGATGTGGAGAAGACGATGATATCTTGGTGTATTCCAAGACCAGAGAACATCACTACGAGCACCTTCGAGATCTTTTGGGATTGTTTAGACGAGAACGACTCTATGCTAAATTCTCATAGTGTGAGTTTTGGTTACGAGAGGTCCAGTTCCCAGGACATCACATTAACCAAAATGGGATTCTGGTCGATCCGACAAAGATTGAGGCTATGATGCAGTGGGAGGTTCCAAAAGCTCCCTCAGAGATTTAGAATATCTTGGATTTAGCAAGATATTATTGGGTATTCATTTAGGATGTCTCCTAGATTTTTATACCACTCACTCATCTGATGAAGAAGGTAGTGGATTTCTGATGGGTCCCTGAGTAGTAGACGATATTTAAGACACTAGAGCAGAGGTTATGTGAGGCTCCAATATTGACCCTTCCGGAGGGTGTCGAGGATTTCGTTGTATTTTGTGATGCATTCATCACTATTTTGGGGGGCAATTCTTAAGCACGTAGGATGAATGATTGTGTATGCTTCTTGGCACTGAAGCCACATGAGGCATGATATCTTACTCATGATATGGAGTTGGGGGTAGTGGTGCATGCCCTCAAGATTTAGAGATATTATCTATATGGTTCTGTTGTACAGTCTATACGGATCACAAGAGTTTTTGATATCTTATGGATCAAGTGAACCTGAACATGAGCCAGCGCAGGTGGCTGGAAGTGGTCAAGGATTATGACTGCGAGATCCTTTACCATCTGGGTAAAGAGAATGTGGTAGTGGAGGTTCCCATGTGGAAGTGGGAACAGATCACCATGGATGTTATTGCCACATTACCGAAGACTTCCAAGGGATTTGATGCTATATTAGTCATCATGGATTGATTAACCAAGAGTGCCCACTTTTTGGCCATCCGGGAGAGTTCCTTGACCGAAAAGCTGGCCGATGTGTATGTTTAAGGGATTGTTGCTCAGCATGGGGCTCCGTTCTCCATTGCATCAGACCAAGATGTTCGATTCACTTCTTGGTTCTGGCAGAAGTTCAATGAGGAACTGGGTACGAGACTACATTTTAGCATTGCCTATCATGCGTAGTCCGACAAACAGAGTGTGCGGACCATCCAAACACTTGAGGCATGTTTCGGGCTTATGTTATAGATTTTGGTGAGAGTTAGAATTCCTACCTGCCTATTGTGGAGTTTTCCTATAACAACTGTCACTCCAGAATTGGTGTCTCACCTTTTCAACTCTTGTATGGTCAGAGTTGCCGTAACCTAGTGTGTTAGGGAGAGGTTGGTCATAGAGTCATGGGAAGGACTGAAGTAGTCCTTTAGACCAGGGAGCTTATTCAACATATCAGGAAAGACTAAAGACAACTCAGATTCGGCACAAGAGCTTTGCCGACCGGTGCCGATCAAAGATGGAATTTCAGGTCGGCGATACGGTTCTACTGAAGGTCTCACCCTGCAAGGGTGTGATATGTTTTAGGAAGAATGGGAAATTGGGTCCTTAGTATATTGGACTGTTCCGAGTGAGCGCCATGATTTTTAGGGTGGCCTACTGGTTGGATTTGCCGAGTGAATTGAGTCAGATCCACAACACCTTCCATGTTTTTCGGTTGCGAAAATGCATGTTGGACGATAAGGCAATGGTTCCTTTGGATGATATTCAGGTTGATGGGTGTTTGAAATATATTGAGAGGCTGGTATATTTAGTGGAGAGAAATATGAAGGTGATGTACAACAAGGAGATACCTTCGGTAAAGGTTTAGTGACAACATCGAAAAGGCTCTGAGTGAACTTTGGAGCTAAAGGTAGAGATGTGCAAGCATTACCCGTAGTTATTCGTGCCAACCAACTTCGAGGATGAAGTATGCTTCAAGTGGGGTAAAATTGTAACATATCGATGTTGAGGTAATTTCAATTTTAGCCCTATGTATGAACAAATATTGAATATTAGTCCTTGATTATAAGAAAGAGTGCAAAATGGCCCATATTTGCATTTTGGTGATTTTTGGTATTAGGGTGGTACAATGGGCTTATGTTGTGTACGTTAAGTGTACTAGGATGAACCTTAGTATGTTGGGTGTACATTGCGTACGCATGGCGTACGTGGAGAAAATCCAAACTCTAATGTTTAGGGTTAGTTCATATACAAGCATCATTACAACATCATTTATCATTCCCTCATCAGCTTCCATCTGAGAAAAGAGACCTCTGGAAAACCCTAAGTGAGAAGAGTGCATTTTGAGCTCATTTGTATGCTTTGGTGTTGTTCTTGAAGAAGAAGAAGTAGGATCTAGAATTCTTCACTTGTTAGCTACCTCCAAAAGGTAAAAAGCTCCTCGCTTGATCAATCTATCTTGTAGATTTAGCCATTTCTTCATTTATGGTTGTTTTGGTCCCAAATATGGCGATTCTTGAGAATGGCATGCTCTTGACCCATTAAGTCATCCTTTTAGACCTTTTGAGGGGTCTTAATTCATAAAAATGTGGTCTTGATGGTTAGTTTTTGTGACATCCCCATTTTCACGGCCAGAAAAGACCGATTTTGTTTATGTTTTATAAAAATCAGAGTGCCTTTTTTAATAAAAATGTTGCGGAATTTGTTCCCAGTAAAACATGATAACTACGTTATCAACGCAATTCTGAAGAAAGTATTTTTTTATTCATTTAAAACATTTGGGATGTCATCGTCAATACAGAAACATAAGCATAAACAGAACTTACATTTATTTACACTAGTGATCTACATCTCTTTTAACTATCTCAGTGTAATGTAGCTTCGTATCGAAACCTGTGATACAAATAAAATAAGTGGATCAGGTTGGGAAACCTGGTGAGTACATAGGGTTTTCAACCCACAATAATATAATTATTATGTTTAATCATCAAACAGTTAACCCATCTACCCATCCCCATTATCTTCTTTAATATTAAGGATCTACCCTAAGAATCAGTTATTTCTTGTTCATTCATTCCTAAGGATTTTCCTAAGGAATAGGTATGAAGTCCATCGTTATCAATGACACAGCTGTCAAGCACAGCTGCTAGTTCTATCACTTAGGCACACCTGCCATAGTTGTGACATTCTATATGAGGCGCTTCTGCCGGTATTGTTCTTTAGACGCTACTGTCAAGGTTATAATGTTCTCTATTAGGCGCAGCTGCTGATATTATCCTTAGAGCGCAGCTGCTAGGATGTTTATCGTAGATCAACAACATCTACAGGTTGTGGCGCAGCTGCCAGTGCTCATCTATAGGGTACTAGGTCCATTGTTGCCAACGTTTACCTATAGGGCACTAGGTCCATACCACTAATATTCCTCTATTTCAGCTTTCACCCCTCGTCCTTCATCTACCCATGTTTTACCCAACATATTTTGTAGATATAAAAATACGTATACAGTTTAAAACATTTAAAACATGTACAAAAATCTCTCGCCCAGCATAGACAACAAGTATTCAAACAATATGCACACATAGCACATAATTTATATTAAATACTTCATATCTATGTGTAAGATGAAAGTAACTATGCACTCACTTGAAAGGTGGTGACTTAGCACTCGGACAACACTTCTTTACTATTAAAACAACTTCCTCGACAAAACCTAGTATCATTACCACTAGGTTTAGTTTAATATTCACCGAGACTACTTAATAGTCTAACTATTTTTACTATTATATAAGCGTTAAACAACACTCAATATAACTCATAATAATAGCCCAAATAATTATTTTAAGGTCCTAATAATGTTACTATAATTAATTAGAAGCTATATTAAAAATAGCGTAGGCGTAAATCACATACAACGGGTTTTTCGCAAAACCGGGCTTCGCTGGAGTAGCGTTCCTGAGCCAAAAGGCTCTTTTCTATGAGCTGTCGGGCGCTCCCGGGCTTCCACCTCGTGCTAGGGAGTTACCCTAGGCTTTGGGGGTTAAGGAGGCTTAGAGAGAGAGTTTAAAGAGAAAGAAGTGGGGAAAGGTGTTGGAAATGGAGGAACCCGAAACCTCTATTTATAGGCTGATTTCCTGATGGACTCGCTGAGTAGGAGGACCTACTCGCCGAGTTGGGGCATGTGGCAGCCTTCTGGTAGTGCCACGTGTCCAATTATGGTGGTGCCACGTCATCCCCTATCGCGTATCAGCCTTCAAACTTAGAAAAATCATAACTCTCGCATACGAGCTCCATTTTCGATGTTATTTTTTTCAACGTGTACGTAAAATCAAGAGCTACAACTTCAATTTAGACTTCGTCGGCTAATTCTCGACCGACCTCAAATTTGACAGTAGGAGGCGTTTAGACTGTTAAATGACCGCGAAGAATTCATAACTTCTTCGTACGGAATCCGTTTTCATCTATCTTTTTACTGTTGAGTTTCTATTAATGAGATCTTCAACTCTTATTTAGGTCGCGTAAGCCAAAAACCGCTCAAACTAAAATTCGAGTTTCGGGCCGTGCACTGCTAAGCCAAATCTTTAAAAAATCATAACTTACTCATACGAAGTCAGATTTGGGCGTTCTTTTTATGGATGTTCTCGGTTTAACGTATACTACAACTTTGGTTTAGATCACTAAGGCTAAAAATCACTCCATAGTAAATTTACTATTTACGCTTCCTGGTGTCGTGTCGGTTTTGCCGTAAAACATCGACGAGCCATAACTTCTTCGTTATAACTCTGATTTCGGCGTTCTTTATATGTACGGAAATGTTGAGACATATTCTACAACTTGGTTAAGAATATTTATTATAAATAATCTTTTTCCAAAAAGTCGTTTTCGACACTTATTGCCTCTAAATTCACTAGCCCGGATCTGCGGGCGTTACAATTATCTCCCCCTTAGGATGATTACTTCCAGGAATCATCAACGAAACAGGTTAGTATAATGAATCCATACGTTATCTCTTCATCCTAGGTAATAACTGTAATTTCTATGTTGCTTCGAACGAGTATCTAACTCTTGGACTCCTTGACTGCAGGCGGTGCTCGGTCTTGCACCTGCTCGTTAGACTTTCAATCATGACCTTCGTGTCACAACCTCATTCTTTATCAGAGACCCCTTCTTCTTCTTAACAAACTTAGGATAAGTTAATTTGATTACTACAATTGAACGATGTGTCATATTCTAATGACCTATCATCGTATGTAGCAACGCTTAGACTCAGGTCTCTTAGAGTCAAATTCCGGAATGGAATACGCCTTCCTTCATGGTCTAATGTGATATAATTACATTTTAACATGTAGCATTTATAGTTACCAACTTCTTTAACAACAAGCGCGATACTTCTATTGATCGCTTTGATTTCAATCGTTTGGTTTAAGTCGGACGCTACATCAAACTTGGTTCTCTGAACCACGTAACCTACTCATCGTAGTTGGACTTAATGTGATATGACCACTAGGGTCGGGATAACAGCAATCTTCTTAGTCATTACCGAAACAATGGTAACGACATACTTGAATAATTACTAGCTACTTGGTAACCTTGTGACTTTCCCTGATCGAAGTGTGAGTCCTGTGCTTTCGGTAGTATAGGCCTCTACTACCATTCACACCTACTCATACTCGTTCCAAGTATTATCTCGTAGTTTGCCAAGTCATTATCACAAAAAAAACGATTTTAACACATAAAAATGTGTCCAAACAAACAGAAAAATTTCCCCTACACTCTACTAGGACTTCTTCTATGCGTATCTTCAATCATCAATTCTGCTTCACCTTGGTTGGTGGTGGAAATTCCATACGATGGGATAACTTCATTGATTATACCAAAGTTCTTTCTTTCTGCTAATCAAAAGTGTACTTCTCCCGTACTAGACGTATTTATTTATTAGACACATTCTAAAGGCAAGATACCTCTCTTACGATATCTTCCAACAAGCGTCATTCACTATCGCAAGCCTCCTCGCTTCCTCCATTTACTCAATTCGCTACAAGCCTTCACCATGACGTTACATTCATGGAAGCATGCGTTCAGCGTATCGAGACGAGAATATAGATAGAGAAAATTTTAGACGCATAATCCTCTTTCTTACTTCGAAAAGTTACATGCCAGTTTTAATACCATAATTAAACATTTAGAAATATGAACACATAAAATTTCCAGATCCGGTCGGCAACAGACCATAGATCCGATCATATAATGCATATCATAAATCATTTAGCACATAAAAGCATGTTAGGAATTTTCCCTAAATAAGCTAGTGCTTGTGTCTATTCAGGTGTATTACCTAAATTTTATTAGACACACTCCTCACAATCATTGCTTAGCATTCTAAGTTTAAGTCTAGAAAAAAATCCATATTCCTAGTTCGCTTAAACTAATGCTATGATACCAACTGTGACATCCCAATTTTCACGGCCAAAAAAGACCAATTTTGTTCATGCTTTATAAAAATAAGAGTGCATCTTTTAATAAAAATGTTGTGGAATTTGTTCCAAGTAAAACATGATAAATACGTTATCAAAGGAATTCTGAACAAAAGTATATTTTTTATTCATTTAAAACATTTGGGATGTCATCGTCAATATAGAAACATAAGCATAAACAGAACTTACATTTATTTACACTAGTGATCTACATCTCTTTTAAATATCTCAGTGTAATGTAGCTTCGTATCGACACCTGTGATACAAATAAACTGAGTAGGTCAGGTTGGGAAACCTGGTGAGTACATAGGGTTTTCAACCGACAATAATATAATTATTATGTTTAATCATCAAACAGTTAACCTAACTACCCATCCCCCTTATCTTCTTTAATCATAAGGATCTACCCTAAGAATCAGTTATTTCTCGTTCATTCATTCCTAAGGATTTTCCTAAGGAATAGGTACGAAGTCCATCGTTGTCAATGACACAACTGTCAAGCACAGCTGCTAGTTCTATCACTTAGGCGCACCTGCCATAGTTGTAACATTCTATATGAGGCGCTTCTCCCGGTAGTGTTCTTTAGACGCTACTGTCAAGGTTATAATGTTCTCTATTAGGCACAGCTGCTGATATTATCCTTAGAGCGCAGCTGCTAGGATGTTTATCGTAGATCAACAACATCTACAGGTTGTGGCGCAGCTGCCAGTGCTCATCTATAGGGTACTAGGTCCATTGCTGCCAATGTTCACCTATAGGGCACTTGGTCCATACCACTAATATTCCTCTATTTCAGCTTTCACCCCTCGTCCTTCATCTACCCATGTTTTACCCTACATATTTTGTAGATATAAAAATACGTATACAGTTTAAAACATTTAAAACATGTATAAAAATCTCTCGCCCAGCATAGACAACAAGTATTCAAACAATATGCACACATAGCACGTAATTTATATTAAATACTTCATATCTATGTGTAAGATGAAAGTAACTATGCACTCACTTGAAAGGTGGTGACTTAGCACTCGGACAACACTTCTTTACTATTAAAACAACTTCCTCGACAAAACCTAGTATCATTACCACTAGGTTTAGTTTAATATTCACCGAGACTACTTAATAGTCTAATTATTTTTACTATTATATAAGCGTTAAACAACACTCAATATAACTCATAATAATAGCCCAAATAATTATTTTAAGGTCCTAATAATGTTACTATAATTAATTAGAAGCTATATTAAAAATAACGTAGGCGTTACTCACTTATAGCGAGTTTTTTCGCAAAACCGGGCTTCGCTGGAGCAGCGTTCCTGTGCCGAAAGTCTCTTTTCTCGGAGCTGTCGGGCGCTCCGGGGCTTCCACCTCGTGCTAGGGAGTTACCCTAGGCATTGGGGGTTAGGGAGGCTTAGAGAGAGAGAGTTTAGAGAGAGAGAAAGAAGTGGGGAAAGGAGTGGGAAATGGAGGAACCCGACACCTCTAGTTATAGGCTGAATTCCTGATGGACTCGCCGAGTAGGAGGACCTACTCGCCGAGTTGGGGCAAGTGGCAGCCTTCTGGTGGTGCCACGTGTCCAATTCTGGTGGTGCCACGTCACCCGTATCGCGTATCAGCCTTCAAACTTACAAAAATCATAACTCTCGTATATGAGCTCCGTTTTTGACGTTATTTTTTTTCAAAGTGTAGGTAAAATCAAGATCTACAACTTTCATTTAAACTTTGTCAGCTAATTTCGACCGATCTCAAATTTCACAGTAGGAG
The DNA here is from genome assembly GCF_002870075.4 of Lactuca sativa. NCBI lineage: Eukaryota > Viridiplantae > Streptophyta > Magnoliopsida > Asterales > Asteraceae > Lactuca > Lactuca sativa. The sequence continues at coordinate 75,875,493 of NC_056629.2, forward strand.
GCGTTTAGACTGTTAAATGACCGTGAAGAATTCGTAACTTCTTCATACGGAATCCATTTTCGTCTATCCTTTTACAGTTGAGTTTCTGTTAATGAGATCTTCAACTCTCATTTAGGTCGCGTAAGCGAAAAACCGCTAGAACTAAAATTCGTGTTTCGGGCCGTGCATTACTAAGCCAAATCTTAGAAAAATCATAACTTACTCATACGAAGTCAGATTTGGGCGTTCTTTTTATGGATGTTCTCGGTTTAACGTATACTACAACTTTGGTTTAGATCACTAAGGCTAAAAATCGCTCCATCTTAAATTTACTATTTACGCTTCCCGGTGTCGTGTCGGTTTTTGCCGTAAAACATCGACGAGCCATAAGTTATTCTTTATAACTCGGATGTCGGCGTTCTTTATATGTACAAAAACCTTGAGACATATTCTACAACTTGGTTAAGACTATTTATTATAAATAATCTTTTGCCAAAAAGTCATTTTCGACACTTATTGCCTCTAAATTAACTAGCCCAGATCTGCGGGCGTTACAGTTTTCCTTTATGCATGCTCTAGAAGGTCATAAGGTATTAAGAAGTTGGGATTTTGTGTATTAAGCACTTAATGCACATGAAAAGTCATAAAGTTGGGAACTTTATAACTCTTAGTGGTATTTTGGCATTGGATCTAAAAGTTGGACGTGTGAGCTTAATGCAATAGCCTCTTGTTCAGTAAATGGGATGTCTGAGCGTACTCCCTGCATAACCTGGAGTACGCAACGCGTATGTTTTCAATTCCTCGACTGTAGTTAAAGATCGAGTATGTCCCGCGTACCTTCGGAGTACGCCCCACGTACGAAGCCTAAGTTGACTCGGTTGTGTTGACTCGGCTATGCTGACTCGGTTGACTTGTTGATTTTAGTTTTGTTTCAGGTTATTGAGAGGATCATGGAAAGGTGAAGGCATAACCGTACATATCCTTGGTTTCATGTTAATGATGTTGGGAGACTCTAATTTTAAATAATGTTTTGGAAAAAATGGTTTTGTAAACACTTTTTTTAGTAAACGGGTTTTGTTTTTAAAGTTTAAATTTGTTAAGATTTCTGAGACGTTACACAATGTATTTGAGGTATATTATATAGTAGGATATGAATACGTACACTTTTGAGTACATTATAGTTTTGGTCATTTGGTTTAACATTGTATGGCATTGTGTTTTAAAAGAATGAGAGCGGATATTCATTTTATTTGCAACTGGTGTAATTCTTTTAAATGTCGCAACAACATGAAAATAATTCTTTTAAAATTGTAATTTTTTGTTCCTCCCAAAAAGACAGGACTGGGATTCGCTCACAATCCCTTTTGTGTGTAAAAGAGAAAGTGTCCTTCTGATGTGCATTATCAAAAAATAGTCGAGCACAAAGTTATAGTAATTTGAAAGAAATACTAACCGATCAAAAAAGGGATCAAATGCTTGTGGTACAAGATATGTCAATGTTGTTCCCGTATCAGCAATGGTTCCTTGATTATCAGAAGTCGCAAAAATCTTAGGATCAATAGCTAATAACTATTCACCAACCACAATACTTTGAAGTTCAAAATTAAAGTGAGGCCCGAAAATTAATAAAATTATGATATTACCCCTCTTTCTTTTCTTGTTTTCCTTTGGCAACCACGACATGTGTGACACTTTTTACCAACTAGTTTACAACTTTATGTGGCCCTTGAAGGCAGAAAAGGACTTAAACTCTCTTCATTTAACTCTACTATACCCCATGGAATTTGATGACAATTAAGTAATTGAAGCAAATAATAATACATATTGTCATGGGAGAAAAGGATTATAAACCATGGTTTGAGCCAAAATCCTACCAAGAACAATTTTGCACCTACTTTTGATGTATTTTCGTGAGGAAATAGTTACAATACATCAGATAGATCATGTTATTCAAATCCAATATCCCTATCCAATGCTTTATCTGATTTTGTTAAGCCACTAGCTAGATTGATTCATACAACACTTGTCACCAAAACATAACCCTAATTAGTAGAAAATAGGTCAACATTTTGATATAGGTATTGATATGCATTAAAATAAAATGTTGAAGAATTTAATCTTTCAAAAAACAACACATGTACAATTATAATAGAAGCTGATGAGTTGGTAATAGCGGAAGGGTCGAAAATTGTGTCATATCAGAACAACCCACTTCAATCTCAAACCAATTCATAAAAATAGTTAGAAACAACATCAGTTAGTAACCAAGGATAGGATATTACACCTTGAAATGTTTATTAATCGACGATGTGACCACATTCAAAGATGAAATCTTAATATTGGAGGATCAATTTCATTAAGAAACCAAAAAGGCGTCTGATGGAAACGACATCATTTTTGGAAAAAGGGAGAACAGAGAGCAAAGCATCTTAATCAGTTTTTGGAATGTAAAGATTGGTTCCAAGTAATCAATATATACAGTTTAATAATTAGAGATATTATCAAGAAGAAATCTCAATCGCTTCTACATTGACCAAAAACCCTAGTTCGTTTAGAAAGACGAATTGAAATCCTAATTCAAACAATAGTCTATTTCGTGGCTCTGTGAGCACAAAGTGTTTGATTGCCAGTCATAATTGAAGCAATGGGGAACAAGCTATGGTGGATGTGGATCGACTATGGGAGGAAAAAGCCCTAGTTCTTCCTAGATTTTGTGAAGACCAAACGTCTTTGAAGTGGGTTTTAGGAGTTTTAGGATTTATAAGAATTATAAGACGAGACCTAAGACTAAGACGACACACTTATTTGATCAGGTGTACTCCATTTTAATTATTACTATTATAACACTGAAGCATGACTTACACAAATATGTGTCATAGTTTGTGTGTCATTAAAAGCCTACTTTCTAATGGTGCTACCACTCACATTCACACTCACAAACAATGGAATTGATAATGTGTAGGCGAGGATAATGCCACAATCTAGTCATTTACCATGATGTTGTCCATCTCCAGCTTTGACAAGCTATTGCTAATTTTATGTATTTGATTGATTCAATATATGTGTAGCGTATGATGGTTAAGGTTAATGTTATCAAAATTGATTTGTTGTTTTAAATCTTAAGTATATGATGTAAAGTGGAACAAAATCTTGTACATAAAGTTTATGCAATGGATTGACTTTTTTTAATATTATGAGACATTAAATGTCTGATTTATTTTGAATATTACTACATTTACAAATGATATATATTTTTATAATAAAGGAAAATCAAGACACACTAAATGTATGTCATGGAATGTTTGTCATATGTTATTTTTTTTTAAAAGTAAACGTTTATGATATACAAAATGTATGTCGTAAATTTATGACAACAAATATTTGTCATCTTTTATTTATGACTAGGTCTTCTAAGACAAATTTGTGTGTTATTTTAACCCTTTAATGACACGGAATGCGTGTCATTAAATGCATTTTTTTCTAGTTGTGAGTTGTGGAATCTGATATGCCCGGTTCATCATATATATTTAGTTTTTTGGTTAAAAGAAAAAACATTAGGGTCCAAAAAAAAACAACTAAGTTTATTAGGTAAATAAGTATAGCAAAGACCTTTAGTATTAAGTGGTGATCAATATAATAGTCTGACAAGTTATTTGGAATGGGAACTATACGTTTTTTTACTACAATATGTGACCAAAACATGATTCTTTTAATACAAATATGTGATCACAACATGATAGATTTAAAATTTCCATTTTACAAAAAAAAAAAAAAGTAGAAGACCGGTAGCTATTTATTGAAGAAATTTTATATAATACATTAATATCGAAGAAATTGATTGTAAAATACTATTACATCGCAGCAAAGCCGTATCAGTTATGACACTAAACTTCACCAGCAGCAATTGGAAGATAAAATCCTTTCCCTTCCTTTTTGTCATGGCTTGTTTTCCGTTCATGGTAGAAAATGGTATACACCACAAACATAAAGAGTGTCACTAAACAGAATAGTCCGTTAGTGAAAGGAATCCTGATAGCCAATTGTGTGCTCATGCTCAAGTTATAGCTCGTAAGGGGAATAGCCATCTGATTAACAACACAATAGGCAACTGAAAATAGAACCATCATCAGTGACGCTTGTAGTCTTTTCCCTTTCATTAGCTCCGCAGCCCTCCCAATTGCTTTAACACCGCCATAACCTTCTTCTAAGACTGAAACAACCATACTAACCATCCACAGGGTGGCCATGTAAATGTAACAAACTGGGATTGTAAGAATGATAACTCCAAAGAAGAGAAGTGCCCATGAATTTACTGCCAACATGGCGGTTATACAGAAAGAAATGAAGTAAAGAAAAACGATACCCAAACTCAGCAAACCCATGTAAAAGCTAGATTCTAATGGTCTTTTCCAACTTTTCATTATTATAGAGTTTAAGTCTTTTGAGGATATTACTTTCGCTGTGTAAGCTTCATATGAAGAAGAAACTATGGCCACTAGGAAAGTTAGTGTGATGATAGAGGAACTGGCCATTATCAACAGATTGACAAGGACTATTTCACGAACATCGTTGAGGGCACCAGCATACATGTTTTGGTCGATACTATTGCTGAGATCTTGAATCATGTTGGGGTGTATAGCCAACTGCAACACAATATCTTTAACGACAGGTGCAAGTAAATACTTTTCAGCAAAATCTAACATAGAAAATGAAACAAAAACAAAGAGCATGATCGGAACTAGCACTTTTCCATTTCTGCTTGTGGTTTTGAAGGACTCCTTGATGATTTGAAAGAACCCTAAAGAAGAATGGGATTGAGGGATTGATTTGTTCTCCATGTTGTGATTTTTGCTATTTTAATGATCAAAAGATCATTATAGTTTGAGTTTTATAGAGGTACTTTTGGGTTGCTCATTTTGACATTTTCAACCTGTTACTGGTGGTTAAAGTAGTATTGGTACCAAATAACGTTGATTATTCCAAGGACGTAAGAGAACATATTAAATAAAATTGAACGTTAGTTCCAAGAATTTTCGCAACAATGTAAACATTTTTCATTGTTGGACATTTAATAATAAAATGTAAAAAACACTTCGAAACATTTTCCAAAAATGAAAGAGACTTGTTGGATCAACGATCAAGACTTGCCGGCCATCGAGATAAATCAGAAATTAGAAATTGTGCATGATGATGTGTCGAAATGATTAAATGGGCAAAGTGAAAATATAAAAATTAGAGAGAGTGAAAAGGAATCCCGAATTGAGTATTTGTAATTAATCTTCATAAACCCAAACGTGATCAAACAGAACAAACTGAGCCGATCATATATATCGGATTGTTCAGAAACTAAAAAGATGATTGATCTAATCGATGAGTGAATAACGAAAATATACCCTAAAGAATATAATAAAAATTCTAACTTTAGTAGGACATCATCATTAATTAATAAAACAGTAATTATTAATGTGTTGTTTTAGCCTCTAAATTAATGAGCTGAATGTCAGAAATCGTCTAATGAAATTTTCGTGATAAAATAGATTGGGTGCTTCCGAGAGTGAGCCGCGGTCTCTACCACATTTGGGTGCCATCTAGGACGAAACACCGCCCCTGACCTTGGTATTGAGGCCGTATTGTGGCTGTGGGAGGGAGCGTAAAACCGTCAAATTTGAAAAATATAATTTTTTACTAACATTATAAATACAATACTATTTTAACCAAAATAACTCACTAAGACTTCATATTTTTCATTTTAAAACCTACAAAAATTTTATCCTCTAAAACGTCTACCAACCAAAAAACACCCACTACAAATGGGCGAGAATGTGTAAGGCATAAATGATAGAATAAATAAACTTACTTCGGATAGGGAGATTCGGAAACAAATGGATAAAGGTATGAGAGCTAGTGATGGACACATCGAATATGACCGGGGATGAGCTTCAAGTTGTTTTCGCGATGAAGGAATACATCAAAAAACGTTACACTAGTCGTTTTTAATTTATAGTTTTTTTTTAATCATTTGCACAAACGTGTGAGAGGGATGGAAGAAGATAAGGTGAATGAAATGGGGCCATAAGAGTGCTTAAATATGACTCACACCCTAAAAATTAGGATTTCCTTATTTGGCAAGTACGTCAAGCGTATACTGATGCACGCCCGACATACTAGGGCACGCCCTAGTAAGGTCAGCATACACCACGTACGCATGGTGTACTCCAAGGCCAAAATTATAAAAATGCCATTTGGGCCCCTTTGCACACTTTCTTGAACTTAGGGACAAAAATGCAATATGATTAAATTATAGGGTTGAATTTAGAAGTACCTTAACATTGGGATGATACACCACAAAGTAATTTCTTAGCGTGGGTTTAATCAATACATAAAATCTCCATTTAAGAACTCATGTGTAGCACAACAATCACTATGCACTATCTATTCAATTATAAACATTCTATTAATACTCCATGACAATCTTATATAATCACTTACTTCCTAAATGTATAACTGAATGTGGTGTTTCGAGTGAATTAATTACTCTGGAAAGAACATGCAAAATGAAACACAATAATAAACTAATTGTGTATGGTATCATACTTCTAATTATAAGTAATTCCCCATTATTTAATCACCATACAATTACAAATTTATTGATTGTATAAATGTTTTGGGGTAATCGACTTTTAAAACTAAACTTTTCATCATTTCTCATACATATACTCCTAGCATACATATCATGGTTTACCTTGGTCATCACTATTGTGAACTAATCATTAGAAGATACTCACTTCACAACTAGATCTCCATCCTCAACTTTATCTTGGATGTAGTGTAATTTCCTCATTTTAAGCGTTGATCTTTTGTGATCTCATTAGTTAACGCGAATTGACCTTCACAAAATATTTCTAATGGTAATTTGTTACTTACAACAACACTAAGTTCAATTATGAAGTTTTTCTAGTCCAAGTTTGCTCCTCGGATACTTTACTTGTATTGATGTAATCCGACTCACATTGATGAGTCTATTACCATCACCTACATGAACCCTTTCATGTTACTACACTACTATTTATGATGAATGCCCATGTAGAATATGACTCAAATTCATACATAATAATCCATGTTTACTTTAGCTTGTCTCAATCATGTTCTCTACTATCTACAAACAACTACTCTTTGTTATCTCTAAAATATCGTAGAATGTCCTTCACAATTGCTTAGCGATTACATCGAGAAAATTTCTGATACAATCTCACAATGCTCAAAACATATAAGACATTAGAACAAGCAGTAGTCATAACATACATGATCGATCCTATATACAAAGCATATGTGATTTAACTTATCCTATCACATTCATGACTAGAACCACAAACATTAAGATTCACTCAAGTCCATTCTATAATGCATATGAACCATCCCTTTCATGGAATTTTCCATGTTGAAACCTTTCAACACGTTATTCATATATGTGCTTTGGATGAATCCAAATAAACACCTCGGTCTACACTTTTAGATCAAAAGTCCTACTGCCAATCGCTTCCCCTAATTCCATCATAGCGATATAATTCTGAACTTTTAAACTTCTTAACTTAGGGGCATTATTTCCTATGAGCAGTCTTGTCGTCAAGATGCAATACCAGGAAAAGAGTGACACTCCTACTAGCTTTGAGATGTATTCAAGACTTATCCTAACATCTAGAAAGACAATACCCTTAGACTCTTCTCACAGAAGCACATATTCCTTACCACCTTCAAAAGTTTCTTGCGAAGGAAATTTGTTAAGAAATTCATTTAAACATCTAGTTTACCATATCTTATAAAGAAGGCAACAATGGCAACGAATAACCAAATAAACCTTTTCTCAGGTACTAATGAGAATGTTTCCTCATAGTCAATTTTTTGAGTCTGGGTGAAACCCTTTTCCACCATACTAGCCTTAGAAATGTGTCCATGCCTATCCATGTTAGTCTTCATCTTGAAGATTTAATTGCAACCGACTATCATTAGACTAGGCTTCGAATCAAATAATTTCAAACTTGATTATCCTTCGTGGACTGAATTTTCTATACTTTGACCCTTCTCATTAGTTGGGTCTAGCATTTCTTCCTAGTAGCTATTAGCTTATTCAAATTTATCGATATCTTATTGCAAACCATCACATCACCATCCGTAGTTAGATGAAATTCATAAAACTTGGGAAGTGCACAAATTATACTAGATATGTGAAGACATAGGGCAATGTCATTTGAATCAACTGGTTTTTCAATCTCAGGTTGAGAGCTATTGCCAACTATCGGTTCGTTGTGAGTCATATCTTGAATTTGTTCAAGGTCAAGATGACTCCCATTGGTTTCTTCACACACACACACACATATGTATATATATATATATATATATATATATATATATATATATATATGTGTGTGTGTGTGTGTACGTATGTGTGTATGTTCTTTCTCTCAAGGAACATTCCTTTTGAGGTATAAGCAATAAATATCAAAAGTCTTTAAGGAGTACCCATCAATGTAACACTTCTCAGATCTTTATTCAAGTTGGTGATTTGTTTCTTGTGTAACGAATGACGTCATAACACCAGACCTAAATATGAGGGAACTTTCCAAGTGCCTATCTCATGTGGTGTCTTTAAACATACTTAACATGGTTAACAAATTTAAGCATATATTCCCTAAAAAATGTGGTTGGTAGAGAAGCACGACTCATAATAGATCGAAAAGTATGTCATTTAATTCTCCTTTTAGAAACACCATTACATTATGGTGTCCTTGGAGAAGCCAATTATGGAAACCATTCCACAATCTCTAAGGATGATCGTAGAAATCTATATCGAGTCATTCTCCTTTCATTTTAGATCGGGAACCCTTTTATCTTCCTGCCCAACTGATTCCCTGCTTTTTTATAATACTCGTTGAACTATTCAAAATATTAGACTTATGCTTAATCATATAAACATAATCACATCTACTGAAGCGATCAGTACATATGACATCGTAGTGTTTTTTGTCCCTTGTGGCGGATCTGAAGTATCCACACACATTACTGTGTACAAGATCCAACAACCCTTCTCATCTTTCGTTCATATGTATATATATATATATATATGTGTGTGTGTGTGTGTATGTATGTATGTGTGTGTGTGTGAATATTAATTTAGTCATCTTTCTAATTACCAAGACTCACATACATCATTCAACCCGAATTCAATTGATTCCAAGTCATGTCCAGTTGGAGCTTGGCGATGCAATTTTTATTATGTGACCAAGTCGATTATGCAACAATCACATTCTTATCTAAACTATTAGTGGAATCAATATTTAAGTTAACACTTATATTTTTATAAACAAAACTACAATTTCACAAATGTCAATTGTAATAAGATATTGTAAACATAAATCCATCATCTTTATAAACTAGAATATTATCTTTTCATTATCAAAATGAGAAATTCATGTTTATGTTGGGTTTTATAGGTTATACATCTATGTTTGAAGCGGAAAATTACTTAAATCTTAAGTTGTCATGCAACGTACTTGGATCTATGTTTTCTTTATTGATATGAATAAACTATGAACATCAAGAACCCTAATGTTAACCTATTATAATCAAGATATACATAGGATTAGGGTTTCATACCTCTTGATTATTGTAGCCATTAATCAAACAAATTTCCTTCTTCAAAACCTTGGAAAGCAACCAACAAAAGTTTAGTGTTTCTACTGGTTTGTACCCAAAACCTTAGAAACCCTAGAATAAAGAGGAGAGAGAGAGAGAGAGAGAGAGAGAGAGGAGATGGATAGAAATTTCATTCCTAAGCTTATAGGTAAAGCTATGAACAAAAATAATGATCCAAGGGGTACTATTTATAGTTTTGATAAGTTGCACACAAGGCTGGATTTGAATTAATTAGATAATAGATATAATCTCAATTCAAGTTCTTTCCTTATTAGCATACATGACGTTTCTAGGAAACCTAAGAACCACTCAAAAACCGTCCATGCCATGGAGGGCTCTAGCATTGCTTCTTTTGTTCAACTAATGAATAATTACAATTCACCCGTTATACCTTTAATTAGTTTCTAATTAATCCTGAATCAATTTAAGAATACTTTTGATTAATAATTAATTAATGAAATATTGACACCATATAACATTCAAGTTTCATTTGTCTCGAATTTATCATTGATGTTTTTTGTGCAATAGGCCATTAATTTTACAATTTACCTGTCAAATAGACCATTCTGTTAAAAACTAACTAGAAACCAAGTTAACCCACTTAGTTGGCTTGGTGATATGGCAACAAATAACCCACGTCATTTATACTTGGATATTTTAACTAATTTTATTTTATAAAAAATTGAAACAGTAAACTATTGACTTGCTCTTGTTTATATTAGTCGTCTGTGATCCCAAGCAACATGACCATGATCCCTGTATCTCATCATCAAGAATCCAAACTTCTCAGTAATGTATTTTTCGATGGAACATCAATTTTCCCTAAAAACTTCACAACTGATTGTTATAGCGCCTTAATATCTTGTTAAACATCGACTATCCTCTCTCTACTACGTCCGATCGCCGCCGCCTACCGCCTCAACTGTAGCAACCACACTGAAAACCCCCAATATCAGTAGGTTTCTAGCCGGATGTGCAACTTCTTTACTCAAATATGCTAACATCTTCCCTATTCCTATAGATATACAAGCTCCCATTTTTAGGGGAAAACCAAAAATGTCAACACCTTCAAGAACCATTTCATGCATGGAGACAAAGACTTCATAGCTTTGTTATCAATCTGCATCATTTGACACTCGATCTGTTATAAATATGCATCATTTAACACCCAATTTGATTTTCAACAACAATCATCCAAGAGATAATGTTTGTGACTAATCTCCACAAGTAATTCTTTGTTCTAAAAAAAATAAAGCATATCTGATACTTTTCTTTCTTCTATCTGAACGTTGTAATTTGCTAAGTAGTTAACATTGTGATAGAGCTTCTCAATAACCTATGTTCATAGTATCCAACCCTTTGATTTCTTGTTTCAAATCACTAACTTCCTGCTTGATTATCATAAGTCTTTGAATCACCTATTTATCCCTATCACAATTCTAGAAAACAACGGTTTGATTTTTCCGGTTTCATCATGAATCGGACCACTTGAGTTGTCTTCCATCAGCACAAGTAACTCCATAGCTAGATTGTAAAGGTCATGATATCACTAATGAAATGCTTCTCTGAAATGATCGCCCGATAACAAGTCTCACCCAAACTCAATGCCAACTTTGACCATCTACCGCCCTAAGTTAAACACCAGGTGTTTGGTACGTTGAAACCGAAAATGAAATATCAATTTTAAAACAATTATAGTACCTATGTGTAAATGACGTAGGCTATGTTTTTGCCTAATCGGTATGCCAACTAAGTGGGTTACCTTGGTTTCCAGATAGTTTTTAACAGAATGGTCTGTTTGACAGGTAAATTATATGTTTAATGGTCTATTGTGCAAAAAAAAAAAAAACATGAATGATCAATTCGACACAAACACAAAACTTGATTATGCTATAGTGTCAATATCCCTTAATTAATTCTAACATATTTCGTCTTAATTTATTAACCATATAAATTAACAAATGAATGATTTAACTATTGATCTCATGTTAATTTATTAATCACATAGCAAATTATGATATCAATTATATATTCCCAATTAATATATTAATCACATATTATATTAACAAATCATATCTCTCTCTCTCTCTCTCTCTCTCTCTCCCTCCTAATATCATTTCTAACTATTTCAGGTTATGAGGGAACCCAAAAAAGGACTTTGCTTCTATTTTCAGGTTTATATCAATTTAGTTATGAGCTTAGACATCTCAATCCAACAATTTATACTATGCATAAATGAAAATTGGTTTCTAGAAATCTATGAAAAGGAATTGAAAACAACTAGATTTTTTCTGAACTCCACTTCCAAGCACAAACTCCAAATCCATTATCATTGAGACATGCGACACTCATCCATTCTAATGATTAAGTTTAGCTCTTGATGCTTAAAACTTCTTTCTTTCCTATAGATCATTAAATGTCGTACAAACGTGATTAGCAAATAACGCATTAAGGATCCATGAACTGGAAGTATTACGGAGATGGATTATTTAAGTAATTGATGTAGAGTAACACATTCTGACATTACCATCTCCAAGATTTTAAGTACTTAGGGCAACTTCGTTTTGTATGATCCTTGTCATTGCATTAATTGCAACTTGCGTCTTTTGAATCATGGTTGCATAGAATAGAGGACACACGAATTATCTTCACACATAATGGGTAGTTCCGGCCGAAATAGTTCCTTTCCATCTAGGATTTAAAGATTTCTTCCATTTTCCGCCAACAATTGGATCTGGATAAGAAATCTAATCCATTTCCACTTTCCATAGTTTGGAAAAATTTTATGAATTCCATCAATGTCTTCTCCATACTATTCACATGATAAATGAAATTGAAATTATCATAAGAACTAGTGAGAGATCCAAGCACAATATCTATAGCAAGACTCTTCTCAAGGGAAACATTAAGATAGTTGTGTTCATCAATGTAGCTCTCATTAAGAACATACAAAATTATCTCCTTAAATGAAATTAGGAATATTTTTGATGATATTTAAATCACTCTTGCCTTGCCTTTTGGTGAAATATTTCACTCAAATGCAAATTCATTTCATATGCTCACATTTTCAAAATATCCTTTGGAAAATCGAAGATATAGAGACGATAATGCAAGAGACTTTATTTTACAAATAGACATGTTTGTAGGAACAACAACTTATTTAAAGTTGATTCATTATTGACCTTAGGGATATGCTTATCAAGAACATCTTTCCACTTTTTCCAATCGCGGAATATGCCATAGAAAATAAGATATTCCCGATATAAAATGTATAGAAGCTAGAATTTAAAATTTAGCGAGAAATATGAGAGGATTTTCATCTAGCCTAAGAGAGTAAGTTTAAAGAAGTCAACTCAATACTTAATTATTAACCTATTTTTAAATTAAGGCTATGATCCATATTTTTGATTCGTAATATGAAGAGGGATGTCGTAAGCACTTCACAAATCTATTTTAGGTAAGTACAGAATTTTACCAATTTCAACCACAATGAAACTCCTACGTATCTTGAGATTCATTGAACTATCAATGATGTTTTAATCTCATATTATTTTGTTAAATTTGTTACTGGGATACCAAGGATAAAAAATAAGATGTGAATAACCATGCAAACTGTAACGACCGTAAAATTTAAGCCAAATGAAAACATTTTAATTCATTCAAAAACCATTAAGTTCATACATCTTGTTTTCAAAATAGTTTAAACATCAGAGTATTCCCTAGAACCATATCACATAAATCATAAAACATGAGGAGCGGTATGATCACGCCTTCGCCTTGCCACGATCTCCTGAAGTACCTGAAACAAAACACTGAACTGTACGCCCGAAAGCTTAGTGAGTTACCCCCAAAATACCAACGACACAAAAACATATTCATAACATAACACAAATAGAACAACCATGCACATCGGGTCTACTGTGGGACTGGTCCGCCGCATCGGGCCTTCAGTCCACCTGGTCCACCCTCCGAGTCTAGCCACATATATCGAATCTACAGTGTGATTGGTCCGCTCGTAACGGGCCTTCAATACACCTGGTCCACTCTCTGAGTGTACAGTATGACTAGTCCGCCCGCACCAGGCCTTCATTCGGCCTGGTCCACTCTCCGAGCCTCGGCAGGTTTGGTCCGCCCTCTTGGGGCCTTCAGCGTATCCGGATTGCTCGCTGGGCCTTCGGAATATTCAGTCTGCCCTGGGTATGTTGGCCTACAGCACAATGTAGGACCCGCCTCAACCCAAACCCCCATCAAACAACCATGTGCACATAAAACTATTAATCACATAACAAATCCTTAACCAGACAACAGTATATCAGATCACATAGCATATCAACATCCTAACTAGGATTCCGACCTAACCGGTCACTATCATAACATTACCCTATATACCAGGTACCGACCATAACCAAGTCACTAATATAACACCACCCTAAATACTAGCATGCAGATCTAGCAAATCAATAACATAACAAACAATACCCGGATTTTCATCCGATAAAGGGTCGGCCTTGATGCCGTAGACCCTGTCGATATAGTGAGGATAACTCACATAAATTGCCAACTGAAGAGATAAGACCAAGCTGCTCCGACCATTGACATGAAGCTCACCACAAAACACTACCAAAGAACCAATTCCATAAATACCAGAATTACCAGAATACCGTTGGGAGTCAAACTGGTCAACTCTTGGTCAAAGTCAAAATCCTCAGTCAAAGTCAACCTTCCTGGTTGACTCTACTCGCCGACTCACCCCGTTGACTCACCGAGTTCCCATACCCAGAAAACTCTCATTACACAGCTTAAGTCACCGAGTCGCCCCAAGGCTCGTCGAGTCCAACGATCTCTGAGTCCCATCCTGTCCGACTCACTGAGTCACCAACCGACTCACTTAATCCAAGGCTTTAACCAAAATAGGTTGGGTTCTACGACCAGACTCGCCGAGTCCAAGGCAATCTTCAACAGACTCGCCGAGTTGTTCTTCCAACTCGCTGAGTCCATGCTTATGTTCATACAACTCGTTGAGTACACCCATGGGACTCGCCGAGTCCCTCCAGTTCTTAATCCATTCAGAGGCTTTTCGAGCCATGCAGGGGCTCCAAACCATAGATCCACTCTTCTACAACCCAATCCTCACATAAAGTTGCAAACTTTACGTGACACCAAGGAGATATAGGCTCAAAACACACTATGGCTAGGTTTAAGGACTAAGGGGCTTCACCAACTTAATGACTGAAACTTTATGACATTATGGACCATCACAAGCCTAGACCTAAAGTAGCAACCTCAGATCTAAGCCTCTAACTCGAAATAGCTCTTAATCATACCAAAAATACCCCAAAATTTCAAATGATAAAAGATCTAGATGCAAAAGAACCCAAGCAATAGATTATTACCTCCAATATAAGCTCCAACTGAATTAGATCCCAAATTTACTCCACCCCTGTGCAGCAAGCCTTTAATTCCTCAAGCTCTTTCCCACCAATTTCCTCTTCCAAGATCCAATCTCCTCAATAATGAAGGCTCACACGAAATTAGGGTTTTCTGGAACTCTCTGGTGGAATAAGAGAATGGGAGAAGGACATCAAGTCCTTTAAATAGGGTGCAAACCCTAAGATTAGGGCTTTTCTCATTCCAGCACCAACTCGTCAAGTCCAGCTTCCGACTCGGCGAGTTGGTCACTTAATTCGCGACCCAAACCCCTCCGATTCGGTGAGTAAGCGTACCTACTCATCGAGTCCCTTCTTTCAAGTTACACTTTTAACCCTTAAATTATATTTATGAAATTCTGAATGTTACAATTCTCTCCCACTTAATTTAGGCTTCTTCCTCGAAGCCTGCGGCAACACAAACTTCCGGATGATACTCCCAAAATGCACCCACTGATCTCAACCGACCCAGATTCCTTCAAACACTGCTATCGAATCCCTAAAATCCATCTCTTCCCTTGCAGGGCCCTGATAACCGCTTCGAGCCGGCCACTAGCTTCCTTTCTCTGATAACAACACTCATCAACTAAGTGCCACCAGAATACACTACCTTACTTCCGCTTTACACATTCATTCACCACCTGCTAAAACTGGATAGACCCAGTATCAGCTCACTATCTTTCGCCCAACTGGCGCCACCTTTATCAATTTGCACCGATGGAAACTCATCCCGTTTCCTCCCTGGATCAAATCCCTTACCATGATGACATGATGAAAGAATTCATAGCTTCCGAGCAACCCTCCTGAACACCCAGCTATAATGTTCATACACATCGTACCTGCCCCAAATAGCCTCGGGCTAGAAAACCAGGCACGCCTACGATGGTCCAACCATCCCTAGGATGGAACGCCACTACGTCCATAGCTCATGACCACAACCATACTCGGAACCAAGGATCTTGCCCTTGCGTCACCCTCGAACCCTTCGGTTCTACCCAACGAAGTGCAAACCACTCGCACCTCCCTATCTCGATCTCTAGGTCCTCGACCTCCAACTTTACTATCCTTATACGGTCCTCAGCACCGGTCCAGACTACTCCTGAGTCTGCTAACCTACTGTCTCACCCTTCTCCGTCCCAATCTCCAATCTGGCACCACTATCATCCTCCTCTTCCAAGGAGACTAAAAACACGGCTGCACATTATCCAACATTGCCATAACCTCAACGGGCATCCAACCCGGATGTGTTTCCATATATCTGGCACAGTCCTAGTGCTTATTACCAGCAACTGAAGCACTTTCGATCATCCATTCACACTATTGTTTTCCTTTTAGAGGACCCACACTCCTTCTGGAGTTATATACCTTTCCCTTCCAGGAAATCTACTCAACAACCCTTGCCAAACCTGCAAGTGCCACTGTTCTAAACTCCACTCTACACTATCCATGTAGAGCAACTGCTATTCTCGAACTCCCATATACTCCGAATCCGATCACATACTAACTAGGCCCACGCACAACCTCCAGCCAACTCTAGAATCATGATCAATACGTGGGGCTAGACCATATCGATTACCACTTCATGGCGACATATTCACTTATTGTCCTCATACCGATCCACTAACACATATAGAGTCTTCAGCGTGACTGGACTGCCTTTCCAGGCCTTCAACCTATCTAGACCACTCTCGTAACCTTCAGCATGTCTAGACTGCCATCTTGGGCCTTCAGCCTGTCTGGACCGTTCCCTGAGCCTTCGGCCTGACTGGTATGCCTTCTGGCCTTCAGTTTATCCAGACCGCTCAAAACTGTCGTATGCCACCCTGAACCATCATTCCCGGGAACCTCTCCCATGCAATCTGTTCTAGCCCACTTGGGGTGGTTCCGAACTCCAGTCCCATTCCCGGAATCCTTTACATGGCCTAACCCAGGCCTCACATCAACCAACTACTTTTCCTAAAACCATGGTCTGTTCCCTACCCACCTGACTATCCCTTGCTCCAGTCATGCCACACTCTCGGCTAACAACACTAATAAATCCAAACAACTAACCAACCCTGGATGCTTGCTGTTTCACCAGAGAATTTTCCATTTCTCCCCACTTAGTGTACCCACTACTAACTTCTGTTGACAAACCGACATAACTTGATAAAGTTTCCCACTCTACTCTAGGAGCCAAATCCCTCCGGAGTGAGCAACCTTCACAGGTTACTCTCCCGACACCGTACATCCCGAACTCCAAGGAAATTCGAATCTCAACTGAACACTTCTCACAACGCCGTTGCTATTCCAAGTAACGAGATCATATACCTTACCTTTCGACCAAGAATCCTTCTGAACGCTAACCAACTACAACTCCTAACTACTAAGATCCCCAAACATACTATGAATCATGCGCAAAAGGCGAACATATATACAATATTAGTCAACAAGATTACAAGACATCAAAATGGAAACATACCCATAGCTGCATCCGGCTCTGCCCTGACCTCCTCTGCTGTAAGCTGGAAAGCGTGCCCCTGAGCCCTCGGAGGCTCTGATCCAACCTGACCTCGACCCGTAATCCTCAAAGTGGTCGGTGCTGGAGCCTACATCAGTCTTGCAACAAGCTGTGGACAGTTGACCCTCAAGTGTCCAACCTGATGTCAGTGATAACAGATCCTCATATCTTGAGCCGGGACCGACTGATAGCAATCCCTCGCATAGTTCTCTTCTTTCCCACACTTGCGACACGCACCACCGGACCTACAAACTACGGCATGACCCTTCCCACACTTCTTACAAGTGCGGCTGCTTTGACCTCCAACCCTGGAGTCAACGGTTTTGGACGGTTTTGGCACCGGTTGCGACTACACCGGGGCCTGCCTCTGCTCTCGCAACTGCAACTCCATCTCTAACTACCATCGTCTGGTGGCCTCCTGCAGCTCTAACAAGGTATCACAGCTCTGCGTGGACACAAACTGCCTGATGCCTCTTTTTAGCATACTCAGATATCGGGACATCTGAGCCTGCTCCGAAGCAAACTCTGGGCAAAACATCGCCCTCTTAGTGAACATCCTAGTGATCTCCATCACCAACTCTGAATCCTGCTTCAGCTCCAGCAACTCCTGAGCCAACATCTCTCTCTCAACCCGTGGAACATAACAAGTGCTGAACATCTCTCGAAACTGATCCCAAGTAACCGCAGCCCGTTGCGCATCCGAATAAGATCGCATAGTTAACCTCCACCAATCCTTTGCCTCGAGCCTTAAAAGGTTTAGAGCACATCTCACCCTCTGATCTGCATGGCATGAACACGTGAAGAACCAACCCTCCACGTCTGACAACCACCTCATAGCAACGATCGGATCCTGAACTCCCTCGAAAGCAGGGGCTTCGTATTATCGAAGTCCCAATACTGAAAACCTCGACCGACTCCTCCTCCTGCCGTTGTTACAGCCATGGTGGTCTTTATCGATCCAAACAACTCCGATATCTCCGCTCGGAACATAATAGCAACCTCATCATGCAGAATCTCACGAATCCTGGCATCCAACTCATCCGTACTAATCTGACCAATGACCTCGGGTAGTACTGGTCCATCCTGACCAACCTCTCCTGATCCCGATCCCGAACTGGATCCTACCCCGAGATGTCTCGTAATCGCCATACTGCAAATGTACCCCAAGATAATAGGTATTCCTTATAATAACCCCGAGAACCAGCTCCCAACAAAACACTAGGGGTTGTGACTTCCTTGACATGCGTATGGGTCCTGTGCTTTCAGTAGTATGGTCCCATACTATCTTCCACACCTACCCATATTTGTATCAAGTATCACCACACACACCCTAACAATAGCATATACATAACGAACTCTCAACTCCTAAACGAGCACCACTATCCCATAACCGACCTACCTGTCTCACGCAACCCTCCCATCCATGAAACTTCCACCAACCTTGTAGCACTAGTGTATGCTAGTCATACATAACGCTGGACCCTATAGACTTTCGAATATCCAATCCTACCCTAAGCTCCTAATCAAACAAGAACATAACATAAGGCCAAATCAAACGTTCTCAGGCTATAAGATCTTGGTTATATATAACCATGATGCATACACTAAATAACTACAATAATGATGTCAATTTCATACAAGGAAACCCTAGGCTAGCAGGCATCATATAACCATGCAATTCTATCATGCATTTTCTAAAGATCCCTAGCCTAGTACTGGCATGTTGTTCTAACATATCACATAATCAAATAACTTGTATGGTAGTTTGGGTTCTACTTACTGGCTCTAGCTGATCGTACCCACTGCATCCTCCTTTACTTATTTCGAAAAACCTTTTGAAAACCATTTTGAAAATCCCTCCTTGATTTGAGACTGGATTCACACGAATGTTCCTCCAATTCACTTAAACCAAGGCTCTGATACCAACTTGTAGCGACTGTAAAATTTAAGCCAAATTAAAACATTTTAATTCATTCAAAAACCATTAAGTTCATACATCTTGTTTTCAAAATAGTTTAAACATCAGAGTATTCCCTAGAACCATATCACATAAATCATAAAACATGAGGAGCGGTACGATCACGCCTTCGCCTTGCAACAATCTCCTGAAGTACCAGAAAGAAAATACTGAACTGTAAGCCCGAAAGCTTACTGAGTTACCCCCAAAATACTTACCACACATAAACATACTCATAACATAGCACAGATAGAACAACCATTCACATCGGGTCTACTGTGGGACTGGTCCGCCGCATCGGGCCTTCAGTCCATCTAGTCCACCCTCTGAGCCTAGCCATGTATATCGAGTCTACAATGTGATTGGTCTGCCCGCACCGGGCCTTCAATACCCCTGGTCCAATCTTTGAGTGTACAGTATGACTTCTTCGCCCGCATCGGGCCTTCAGTCGGCCTGGTCCACTCTCCGAGCCTCGGAAGGTCTGGTCCGCCCTCTTAGGGCCTTCAGCCTATCCAGACCGCTCGCTGGGCCTTTGGAATATCGGTCCACCCTGGGTATGTTGGCCTACAGCACAAAGCAGGACCCGCCTCAACCCAAACCCCCATCAAACAACCATGTGCACATAAAACAATTAATCACATAACAAATCCTTAACCAGATACCAGTCTATTAGATCACATAGCATATCAACATCCTAACTATGATTCCGACCTAACCAGTCACTAGCATAACATTACCCTATATACCTGGTACCGACCTTAACCAAGTCACTAACATAACACCATCCTAAATACCAGGATACAGATCTAGCAAATCAATAACATAACAAACAATACCCGGATTTTCATCCGATAAAGGGTCGGCCTTGATGCCGTAGACCCTGTCGATATAGTGAGGATAACTCACCTAAAATTGCCGACTGAAGAGATAAGACCAAGCTGCTCCGACCACTTACATGAAGCTCACCACAAAACACTACCAAAGAACCAATTCCATAAATACCAGAATTACCAGAATACCCTTGGGAGTCAAACTGGTCAACTCTTGGTCAAAGTCAAAATCCTCAGTCAAAGTCAACCTTCTTGGTTGACTCTACTCGCCAAGTCACCCTGTCGACTCGCCGAGTTCCCATACCCAGAAAACTCTCATTACACAACTTAACTCACCGAGTCGCCCCAAGGCTCGTCGAGTCCAACGATCTCTGAGTCCCATCCTGTCCGACTCACTTAATCCAAGGCTTTAACCAAAATAGGTTGGGTTCTGCGACCAGACTCGCCGAGTCCAAGGCAGTCTTCAACAGACTCGCCGAGTTGTTCTTCCAACTCGCCGAGTCCATACTTATGTTCATACAACTCATCGATTACACCCACGTGACTCACCGAGTCCCTCTAGTTCTCAATCCATTCAGAGGTTTCTGAGCCATGCAGGGGCTCCAAAGCATAGATCCACTCTTCTACAACCCAATCCTCACATAAAGTTCCAAACTTTACGTGAGACTAAGGAGATATAGGCTCAAAACACACTATAGATAGGTTTAAAGACTAATGGGCTTCACCAACAACTCAATGACTAAAACTTTATGACATTATGGAGCATCACAAGCCTAGATCTGAAGTAGCAACCTCAGATCTAAGCCTCTAACTCGAAATAGCTCTTAATCATACCAAAAATGCCCCAAAATTTCAAATGATAAAAGATCTAGATGCGAAAGAACCCAAGCAACAGATTATTACCTCCAATATAAGCTCCAACGGAATTAGATCCCGAATTTACACCACTCCTTTGCAGCAAGCCTTTAATTCCTCAAGCTCTTTCCCACCAATTTCCTCTTCTAAGCTCTAATTTCCTCAATAATGAAGCCTCACACGAAATTAGGGTTTTCTGGAACTCTCTTGGGGAATAAGAGGCTGGGAGAAGGACATAAAGTCCTTTAAATAGGCTACAAACCCTAAGATTTGGTTTTTCTCATTCCAGCACCAACTCGTCGAGTCCAGCTTCCGACTCGGCGAGTTCGTCACTTAATTCGCGACCCAAACCCCTCCGACTCGGCGAGTAAGCGTACCTATTCGTCGAGTCCCTTCATCGAAGTTACACTTTTAACCCATAATTTATACTTTTGAAATTCAGAATGTTACAAAAACCCGCTTAACACCCTCATTCTCATTTATGATCTCACATTGATGTGCTGGTTACGCACACATGCTCCATCAACAAACCTAAACTCAAGTTGCTCCGTTATTTCTACTCTATAGTTCCAAGTTAGTGTGCCGGTTACCTACACACTCTTCTCTAACATCACATAAAGAAATGATGTTCGTTTTCATGGATTAGCAAAGAAGTTTACATTTTTCCCAAGTAAGCCACCCTTTCACCATTGTATTGCATCTCATCCAAGCCTTGTAATTTGGCCAAGTTTCTTCTAGTTTTTCGATGGTTCCATTGACAAAACCAATTTTGTTTTTGGCAAACAAGAAGTTCAGCTCTCCTATGACCGGTCGTTGTAATTGTTGTATGTGAGAACATCATTAACCAAAATTTGTCTTGGATATTCAGAAGCATGGATGTAATATGGTGAGTTGGTTTCAATGGTATTACCATCGTTTTTGGTTCTTGATGATTCTTCTCCTACGAACAGGGTGAAGCCGTCAACTGGTTTTTATGATGATTCTTCTCCTATGACCAGGGTGAAGCCGTCAACTGGTTTTTATGAGACATATCAATTAGACCCGCTATGATATCATAAAGAATTTGAAATGGTAAAAACATAATTCATTCCATTCAACCATAAAGGATTAAAATACACCAAAAAGAAACAAGATAAAGCAAACAATGGATAAACTAGGAAATCAATGGATAACTAGGAAATCAAATAAACTACGAAACTTCATGGATAAGGAACCTATAGATTTCTTTTCCATAAGAATGAACAAACAACGCCATATTGTTTTCTATTTCATTAGGAATTCTAACTTTACTTGGGATATATCTTAGCCAAGAAATCAAATATTCTCCTAAATTTTCTTCCTAATTATCTTACTATTTATTAGATCAAGAGAAGTATCAAAAACAAGAGAAGGGATTAAAAAAGAGAATTTGTGGTATCATGATGTCACAATCTTATATGAGTAACAAGATAATATTACATTTTTCATCTGAGTTGGACCCAATAGATTAATCCTCTTTTACGCTTGATTCCTAAGACATCCTATAAGTATTTCTTGTTTTTTCTCTTTGATCATAAAAGTATTTATCAATAATTACGACTATATACACAATTTGGGATTCCTTTTGAGAATCATTAAATTTGTTTATTAGTTTGCTCATTTAATGTCACTGGCCAATCAATATAATTGCAATTTCAAATGGTTATTTACGAAAATGGCCGGCAACTCTTTATCATGGATCCAGAAAGTCTATTTTATGTGTGAAAAACGTCCAGAAAACGAAATGTTTTTATTATTTAATCATCAAAAGTCTAACAAAGAAAAAAGCTTAGATTGTTGGGAAATTGCTTGGAACTAACGAACAATTTTTAAGGCGTGCTCTTTAAGTTATATCCATGGAATGATCACCTTTCTTTACAGAAAAAACAGTTAAAATGACGATATGACCAGGCCAAAAGTACCTCTATAAAACCCAAACTTAACTACTTTTAACCATTAAAATCGAGAACATCAAAAAATGGTGAACAAATCAATACATCAATCCCAAACTTCTTTGGGGTTCTTTGAAATCATTAGGAAGTCTTTCAAAACCACAAGCAGAAACTGGAAAATGTTGGGTCCAATCCTAGTTCTTGTGTTTGTTTCATTTTCCCTGTTAGATTTTGCTCAAAAGTATGTGCTTGCACCTGTTGTCAAAGATTTTGTGTTACAATTAGCTGAGCACCCGAACATGGTTCAAGATTTCACATACAATATTGATCAAACCATTTATTCTGGCGCACTGAATGATATTCGTGAAATTTTCCTTGTCAAAGTCTTGATCAAGGCCAGTTCCTTTATCATCTCTCTAACTTTCTTGGTTGCTGTAGTTTCTTCTTCATTCGAACCTGAAACTGCAAAAGTATTAGACCCAAAAGACCTTAACTTGATATTCATAAAAAGATGGAACCGACCATTAGTCACTAGCTTTTACATGATTCTGCTCATTTTGGGCATCATCTTTCTTTACTTCATTTCTATTGGCATAACCACCATTTTGGCAATAAATTCATGGGCACTTCTCTTCGCTGGAGCAATCACTCTTTCGATCCCAGTTTGTTACTTTTACATGGCTGCCCTTTGGATTGTAAGTATGGTTGTTTCGGTCTTAGAAGAAGGGTATGGCGGTCTTAAAGCAATTGGGAGGGCTGCTGAGCTAATGAAAGGAAAAAGATTACAAGCGTCACTGATGATGGTTGTATTTTCTGTTGCATATGGTTTTGTTCATCAGATAGGTAATAACATTGCGAGCAACAATTTGAGCATGGGCACACAGCTTGCTATCGGGATTCCTTTGACAAACGGACTCTCTTGCACCTTGACACTCTTTATGTTTGTGGTGTATACCGTTTTCTACCATGAATGGAAAACAATCCATGATGAGAGGGAGGGCAAAGGCTTTTATCTTCCAATTGCTGATGGTGAAGCTTAGTGTCATATTTGTTACCCCTTTGATACAATGTTGTAGTAAATAAAGGCTCACCTATATCGATCTTGTATTAAAAATTATTATGTTTAATCACTTTTGTAATCCTGCTTGTGGGATATATTAGAACAAGAAAACTGCTTCACTGGTTGGCTTCTCTTTATTTGGGCGTAAGCGTACAGGAAGAACACAAAACAAAGAACCGATGTTTGAATGATGTTTAATTTGTAGTACTGAAAAAGAACTGCTTGTGGATGTTAAGATCAAAAAGTGATAGAGTGCTTTCGAAAATAGGTAAAGGGCGACGTCAACTTTAAAATATAAGACTTTTTTGTTAGTTTGTTATATCTTATAATGAAACCATAATCTAAAAAAAAAATATCTTACTATCTCTTATACGTATTTTTTCTGCTACCCGTTGCAAAGATTTCTACTTCTGCCACTGGAACACAAAACAGAAAACAGAAAGCAGTGTTAAAAATTTTGTAGCTGGACCAACATTGTGAATATGCCCATCTAGCATCCCGGTCATAACCACTTTCACCTATGCCTCGGGTCAAATGAAGTTGTTAAAGGGTGATCCAAATTTCTCCATATGGAAGTTATTTGGTTAATTACTTTCAAAGTTATTATGATTATAGATTTCGTACAGATTTTTTCAGATTGGAATGAAGTGTTATGATATAAGAATACCATTAACAAAGTATCACATATATATAACAAACCAAACTGAAGTTAAATGTAAATACAAAAATCAATTCATAAGAAAAACTTATCTAATCATGATTTTAATAGTCATTAAAATATGTTAATTGTTAACTAACTGTTTGATAGTTAATAGGCAGTTAAATTCGGGTTTAAACAAGTATGATGGTTAGCAATTTTAACTGCTATTTGACAGCCAATAAATAGATGATCAATTAACAAATTAAGAGTCGATCACAATACACAAAAGACCATTCGCTTCCGTTTCCCGTTTATCTGGGAAATCAAGGAACATGGAGAAGGGTTAATCAAAACACACAAAAAACACCACTCTCTTCCTTTCTCGTTTCTCTGGGAAATCAAGGAACACGGAGAATTTCGACAGAATTAATATCTAATCATGATTAGAGATTGAGATAAGTTTTGCAGTGTTCTGAGACAGAAATTTACGTTATACGGATCTATTTAGAGGATACAACAATCTAATCATGATTAGATATTAATTCTGTCGAAATTCTCCGTGTTCCTTGATTTCCCAGAAAAACGAGAAAGGAAGAGAGTGGTGCTTTTTGTGTGTTTTGATTAACCCTTCTCCATGTTCCTTGATTTCCCAGATAAACGGGAAACGGAAGCGAGTGGTCTTTTGCGTATTGTGATCAACTCTTTATTTGTTAATTGATCATCTATTTTTTGGCTGTCAAATAGGAGTTAAAATTGCTAACCATCATACGTGTTTAAACCCAAATTTAACTGCGTATTAACTACCAAAAGTTAGTTAACAATTAACATATTTTAATGACTATTAAAATCAATTTCGGAATTTATTTATAAAAATTAATTACTTACTCAAGAGAACCATTAGTTACATTTAAGGACAAGCCTAGTCCAAGACTAAATTAATAGCCCAATAGCACAATTCTTGACAATTGTATTTTTGTGATACTTTATCCATTTTAGAATATATAGATATAAAGGCTTATAAAGTTGTAGAAGGTTCATTCTTTCTCCTATGTGGGTTAATGATTTTATGCTATAAGCAAAGTTCCAACTTTAAGTAGTATAACATATTGAGCTGAGCCAATTATTTTCATCATTTTGACCGAATGATCATATACATATACATTTTTAACGCCGAAACACTTTTTATCATGCATATCTTAGAAAGATGCTAGACGCACATACCTAAGGAGCAAATACAAGAATATAAGTTAGAGAGTGTACATAGCAAAGATACACTATGAGTTCCAAACAAAACTAGCTATTCCCGCTCTGTTTTTAGTAAATAGAAAAATGTTCACCTTGATTTGCTCAATAATCTGGTCTTAATTAGGTGGTTGGTTGTCGAATACTTTGTCATTTCTTAGACTAAAAATAAACCAAAATGTGGAATCGAAATTGTCATGGGGAATTTTTATTACAACATGGGATACTTGGTTGTGTGGTGAAATGTTACACGACCCTGTGTCTTTAGTTACTATGATGAAACAAAAGGTTCATGTTTTCTTCTTTCTCCATGTCTTCAATCTACATTCTTTTCTTGTTCAACACTTCAAACTCCTTTCTTTTTATCTGCCCGCTCATCCTTTTGTTCACTACACAACTTCTTCACATCCTTCATGAAGTAGCTCAACATCCACTCGACCTACACTTCATTAAAAGATGAGTAGTACAACGCTATCGACCATATATAACATTTGGCCCAACGGTAAGGAGTGACTCTCTTAATTGAGAGGTCATAGGTTCAAGTCTCATTAAGAGATACAGGTGGTATAAATGCATGAATTTAATGCTAAAATGCTATACAATGCTATGAAATATCAGGCTAAAAGAATGCATAAAATGCATCCAATTGAAAGTTGAATGAGAGAGGTTTCGAGACAAAGATAGAGAAGCTTCAAGATTGAGCCAAGACTAGAGAGTTTTGAAGCAACATTATTAAAAGGTTGACAGAATTTTTGTGATTATGAAAATGGAAAAACCATAAAATCTATGACATGTTGTAATTTAAAATGGTGACATGTTGTCATAATAAGTCTACAACAACGAAGACATGTGTGCGCAGTAGGTGCTCAACAACGTCATGTCTTTATTTGGTCATAAACGGTTTCCGGTTAAGATAAAATTCAAAAAGATTTTCGATTTCAGAAGACAATGAAGACTTCAACTCGAGTTCAGAAGTCAAGGATTTTATGTGTAAGTTCTTTCCTACATATCGATAAGTGTTTCTTACTCTCTTTGATCATTATTTAAACCTCTTTCTAAGGTTAGAAATCAATGATTTGTTGTGTTAATTATTTCCTTCTTGTTGATTAGTTATTTATAGGATCATTATTTAAAGTTTCTATGTTCATAAGTGGATTATTTGTTTCTTAGATTGATTTATTGTAGTTTCATAGTTTGTGAGCAATGTACAAGACACTACATGCCATTGCTCTTTGTAAGTATGTGAATGTGATTACTAAGTGTTTATGACTTTGTTCATGGGAATTTTACTTTATTCAGGGTTAACAGGTCTTGACCATGCATATGTATGTAATTAGTTTATATTCTGTAACCAATGTGATCATTGGTGTGCATATGTATGCGTGTATGACTTTAAGTGCTTCATTACTTCTAATTTTGTTGAAAGTGTAACCTTGTACATCTTTAAAGTTTAACCATTATACAGTCTCTATTCTTATTCTATAAATGTTGAAATCTTAGAATAACATCGTTAATGGTGGAAACTTTAAATACATATATTTGTTATCCACTTAATTACTTGCTAATCTTGCTTACTTTCTGAATTATTTCTAGCATATTACAATCACTTATTACAACTACTAATTGGTTTCTTATGTAACAAAAGGTTGAGAAAAAATGTTTTTGGGGGGTAGAATGGATATTGGATGGGATCATGCTACAGACTTTGGGTTAAATGGAAGATATAACATGTATGGCATTTATTAGCAAATGGTTATTTATCTTTTGTGTAAAATGCAAGATATTGCAATGCACATTCGTATTTTTTTTTTCTTTTAACATCTGCTTATTACCATATGGGTGCATACTTTTTTGTGTTAAATCTAAGATACAATAATAAGCTTTTCACATATATGGTTATAATAACATCCTACTTTTATTTCGTCTTACTTAAAGCGTTTTACTTTAAAAAATGTTCATAATTATGTCTATAATAAACAAATAACTGAAATTACATTGCCATATTTGTATTTTTCATGTGATTATAGATTATGGTGTGTTAAATCTGTACAAATTCAAAACTCAAATTGAAGAATAATTGTGGGCCTTTATCGATTCAATTTACCCGGTAATTTGCCAAGTAATCCACCAAAATAATTCTAGGTTTTATGTTTTCAGGACTTAGTTTTTTTTTTTTTTTTCGGACTTAGTTAAACATTTGTAGTTGACACTTTTAATGTGTATTATTAGACACATTTAATGTATCATTATACAATATTCATTAATAATGTATTTGTATTTGATACTTTTTAACGTATTAGACACATTTAATGTATCATTAGACAACATTCATTAATAATCTATTTTTTTTAATATTTTGGACAAAAAAAAATTGAAATTTTTGTAATTTCTTATTCTTTTCTTAAAAAAAAAATAGGCATTTAGTGACAGAATACCTACAGAATATCCGCCGGTAATGTGGACCGTCAGAAATTTGCAAATGATAAAGTCAATGTCAGTCTAAGTGGGCCCTATCGATAATCCATAGGAAATCCATAACTATTAATTTCCGTAGATATTATGTCGGTAATGTATTGAAGGATAATCCTGCCGGTATTTTACCGACGGATAATCCCGTCGGTATTCGGTAGCTAATCCGTCGCAAATCCGTCTGCATAATTTCACATGAGCATGTATCTTACAGTCCTTTTTCCATCGCAACTACGTAGGTACCGTCCAATACCTACAGATTGTGTCGTAGGTATTATCACATTTTCTAATAGTATAAAAACGCTATCCTATATGGTTACAAAAATATATTGAATTAACTGTTTGATTTAAAATATAAAAAATGCAAAAAATGCCATTTTAAATTGATTTTGAATAAATAATTTGTTGTCAGTCTGGTACGAAATATTGCTTCGATATCTCCACTAAACTTTCGAGGTAAAATTCATCTCCTAATTTATAAAGGCAACACAAAATTGCATAAATCCATTTTTTCCAAAAAATTTAAAAATGATCAACAAAGTAAAACTCCAAAATTTAATGTAGACTTATAAGTTTTCCAACAACAGTGGAAAACGATAAACGCAAAGTGAATACTCCGAAAGTTAGAAGAAATTGTTGAGAGAGAGAGAGAGAGAGCTTCGAAATTCATATGTCGAATACGGCTCCCAGAGAGCTGTATTTATAGGTATTGAAACCCTAGAAGGCAATAAAGGGCCCTCATAGATCGTACCCTAGAAACCCTAGGGCAACACCTTGCTCTCCAAAGCAATCTGTTTCCGGGGCTTTCCAGAAGATTCTGTCACCTTATGCATGAAGTCAACGCAGGTCAACCGTTTGATCGAATCGGTCAAACTGACTGGATCCGAACTCATCAAAAATAGAAGCTCCTCAGCTCCCAACAACTGATACGTCATGCGAAGTGCCAATTACACCTAAATCATGACACTTCGTGCATTGCAGCATCGAATACGCTAGGCTAGGTACGCATATAGGCTTGGCCTATTCCTTTGATCCCCTAAAGCCTTTATAGGCCTATCAAGAGAAATGGTTTATAAGCTCAAAAAAATTATTCGCCCACCAATGTGGGATAGAGGAAACTTGCTAACTTGCAATATTTCCTCTATAATTTCCAAAAATGCCCCACCAAGATGGAAAGTTTCCTTTCACTCAGACATATGTTGTCACTTGGGTGTCACGAAGATTAAACCCTAGTTTAATGAGAACAAACAAGAAGATACAAATTCAATGGTATCCTTATAGGTTTAATCCATGAACCTTGTGACCTCTTCGGTTTACCCCCAGACATCACATGTCGTATTTGCGTTCTCCCTAAGCTCTAATATGGTCATGCTCTATAAAACCTTTTCATGACCCTTTAGAAGATAAACCACTAATCTTCACTAGAGGCATCACAGCCTCTAAATCACATAGGCAAGCTTTTATAACATCATCATTGTTTAGATGTCTCCAAAACCTTTTTAAGAGTTGTAACTCAAGTTTTGTTCTTGACAACGACACACTATCCTACCTCACATTGACCTATCATTGATGATAGTACCTCCTATCATTAGTGACTTCATTGTTAGCCATTAAACTTGAGAACTAGAAGCACTAATATCAAGTTGGGTGTCCATCAGTGGTTTTACACCTACCACTCTCATGATATATGTATCTAAATCTCTCGTCTAGGTTTGGCAAATGGATCTTCCAAGCTCCTCTTGTCTTCACATAAACAACTTTGATGGTACCACTTTCTATTAGTTGTCTCATAAAGTTGCATCACAAATCGACATGTCTCGATTTCCCATTATATACTCGATTTCCCACAACCGGATGTCCATGAGTAGATATTGAATTTACTTTGCCTCTTTGTTCGCTACTGCTAAGGCAATTAGCTATAGTTCCATCCATGAAAGACTTGTGCATGTTTGTTTGTTTTTTCTCGCTTAAGAAATCACACCACCAGCTAGATTATAAATCCAACCACTTGTGTATTTTGAATAATTGGTGTGATCTATGCTGCTAGCATCGAAATAAGCTTCAATTATTTTGTTAGATGACGAATAGGTCAACTAAAAAAATACTTGTCCTTTTCATGTATCCCAATACTCTACCCAGTGCGTTCTAGTGATCCATCCCTGGATTGATAGTATACTGACTCAGTTTGCTTGCAGTGAATCAATGTCAAGTCGATTCCAATCTGTAGCATACATCATGTTGGGTTTGATAGAAAAACAAAAATTGTATAATGCGGAAAATAGTTAACAATTAATATGATACTTGCATGCTATAAAAGATCTATGTCATACACCTTAATAGCAACATACAATAAACAACTAAACCTAATATAAACCTAGTGTAATTCAAAATTACCAAGTATTGACTTACATACATCTTGATTTTTGTAGTAAACAACTCACTTCACCTCCTTCTAGTGTAGTTCTTGGAAATCTTAGCACCAAAGGGTGAGGCCTCTAATGGCTCGCACCCAAACCCTAGAACTAGAAGAGAAGAGGAAAGAGAGGAGAGACGAGAATTTCGGCAAAAGTTATCCTTCTTGGAAGAGTATGAATGAGTTTGAGGTCCCAAGGTGTCCTATTTATATTTTGAGGTAACCTAGGGACAAAGCAAGATTTGAATGATTAATTAATATATTTAATCCCAATTCAAATCCTTTCTTTACTTACTACTAGTAGACTTCTAAAACCCTAGAATACATCCTAGTTTCGTTCACCACCTATATGGGTTCTAGAATCTTCATTCCTTGCTTAATTATTAACAATTACAATTTAACCCTTGGACCTCTAATTAATTCCAATTAATTCTGACTAATAATAAATTAATTCTAATTGATTTCATATTAATTTATTACTCATATAAATTAACTAATCAATTTTTTTTATTTCAATTAATATATTAATCATATAATATATTAATAAATCATTTCCTCATAATTTCCAATTAGTTTATTCATCATATAACAATCAAATAAATCAGTCTCTTTTTAGAAATGTCATTCTAATCAAGTTCTCTTTATGAGGGCGACCCAAAAAGAACGTTGTTTCTAATTAGAAGAATATACCAATTTAGGTACTAGCTTAGATACACCTTAATCCAACACATCATGCTCCCAATTGCACTTGCATACTCTAGTTGAGCCACTGCTCGAACATAATGCACGTTTAGTTTCATACTTGAATCAAAAGGAATGTTGAATTTCTTCATATTCAAATGTTGAAACTTTGTCAGATTTTTCTCTATGTAATGAGATTGACTCAGAGAAATTTCATTGTCTATCCTTTTCACCTTGATACCATGAATTGTATCAAATATTGCAAGATCTTTCATCTTAAATTTCAAGGATAGGTATTTCTTCAACTCAAGAATACGTATAGGTGAGTGTCAATGATCAACATATCATCAAGATAAAAACATATAACAAATATATACTCGGATGTGTATTTGGAATAAATATACATGTTAGCGATGTTGTGTTGAAATCTAAAAGCCATCACAATGGTGTCAAATCTCTCATGCCACTGTTTGGGAGCTTTCTTCAACACATACACGGATTTAATGAGTGTACACAATTTGTTTACTTGTTCTATGTAAATTTCGTCCTTCAGATAAACATTCAGAAAAGTTGTCTTCACATCTATTTGACGAATGTACAATGCTTTCAAAGCTGATATTACCATGAGAGTTCTAATAGAACCAATCATATAAATTGGGGCATAGGTATCAAAATAATTGATTCCTTCATGTCGCCTATAACCTCTAGCAACGAATCTTTCTCTATAGGTAGATATAGATCCATCTGGATGATATTTTCTCTTGAATATACATTTAGATCCTTTAGGTCTCCTCCCTAGAGTAGACCAGCTAACTTCTAAGTTCCATTACCAATAGTTGAATCCATTTCATCATTGATGGCTTCCTTCCACAAAGGAGCATCTCTAGTTGTCGTTTTTTCAGTAAAGGTCTTAGGATCATCATACAAGTTAATGGAAAAAGTGACATCTCTTGTCAATTTCTTATGTGTTCCTTCGACCAAATCAAATAAAAATTGTCTCTAAAGTATTCTGGATTTCTGGATATCACAACAAAATCTTATTCAATATCTAGTAATTGATAAGCCTTGCTATTGTGAGGATATCCAACAAATATACTCTTATTAGCTCGTGCTACCAATTTGGTTCATTTAAGATCGGGAGTTTGATAATAAGCAACACATCCCACACTTTCAAATAGTCTAGGTTAGTCTTTATACCTTTCCACAACTCATAAGGGCTTGTAGAAATGACATGACTAGTGATCCTATTATGAACATAACAAGCAGTCAATAGTGCTCCCCCCCCCCCCCCCCCCCCCTTATAGATTGTTTGGTTGAACTGATTGGTTCAACATACAGTTGACCATATCACAAAGGATTTTGTTCTTTCTTTCAGCCAAACCATTCTATTGGGGAGTATATTGTGATGTTCTCTCATGTTTGATTCCATTATCTTCATATAATATGTCAAACTCTTGGTTGAAGTATTTGCCGGCTCTGTCCGAGGGAAGAATTTTGATGTGTCTTTCAAGTTGATTTTCGACTTCAGTCTTATACATTTTTAATGCACAAAAAGCGTTATCTCTTGATCTCATAAGATAAACATCTAAATGTCGGCTGAAGTGATAACAGAATGTGATGAAAAACCTTTTTCCCCCACGAGTAAGTATTCCATTTAATTAACATATAAATAGAATGAATCAACTCAATGTATTTCTCTTAACTGATGCAAACAATCTGTCAATTTCATTGCAAATTTTGATTTCACACAAGGTTCATATCTTTGATAATCTTTTGTTTCATATTTTAACATTCCTTTAGTTTGCATTTTTTTTTTCATTGTTTTTAACATTAGTGTGTGCTAAACATTTATGCCATAAAGAAATTGAACAACCAGAATAACCATAAAAGTTCATTTCATTCACAGTAGTAATCATTCCACCAGTTACATTATTCATACAAACACAAGACACATTTTCAACACTAGAGCCACCACTTTCAACACTTGGCGTACTTGCACTACCCTAATCACTAAGGGAAATATGATACATTCCTCCATAGTTGTTCTCCCTCCCAACATATCTTCTTCCGTTAGTGATCAGAATTTTTCCTTTCTCAAGCACCATGTTGAACCCACCCTTGTCAAACTTGTCCACATAAACAACCTTTTAGAGATAGTATAAATATGAAGAACATCTCAAATGTTAACCTATTCACCATGTGTGAAATTCAAACGAACATCACCTCTTCCTTGAACTTCATCTCTATGACCATCAGCAAAGATGACTACTATTCTCGGTGGCATTCGTCAGTATGTGCAGAGGGTCTCTCGTTTCCCACAAACATACATAGTGGCTCTAGTGTCCACAAACCATCCTCTATCAAAGATTGCTCAGGTAAGGGAAGAGATCATGAAAATATCTCTAAGGTTCACACATGTCACCGTATCAATAACTTGCTCGACTACATGTGTTATCGGTCCTGATTTGCGTTCTTTGCATTCTATTGCATAATTCCCAATCTCCTTGTATACGTGGAAAGGTCTGACACTCTTAGGTTTTTAGTTAGGAGTCTGTTTACCCATCTTCTTGAAGTTTTTGTTTCTTGGGTACAAAGCTCTTCTTTTTTTGCACCCCATACTTGGCCTTGTGACCAGAACCTCCAGATAATACATGGTACAAACTCAATATGAATTTACCACGCTCTTCCTTGATCTGAGTTTCCTCCTCAATGCGTAGGTGTTTCATCCAATCATCTAAGGAGTAGTCCTCAGATTTATGCATCATTCTCATAGAGAACACTATCCATGAGGGTAACAGTTTTGCGATGATTACACCAACCTGAAAGAGTTCCAGTAGAAAGATGAAGAGCGTGTTTAGTTTGTTAACCACGAGCTGGAGTTCATATACTTGCTCTGTGATATGTTTGTCATCAGCCATTTGAAACTCTAGGTATTTAGATACATGTTGCTTGTTAGTACCTTCCTCATATGCCTTGTAGTTGAGTTCAAAAGCACTCCATAACTCTCTCAGATCTTTGATTGGCGCATCAAGATTATAGAGCCAATCAGACGGTGAGTTCTTAATGTGACTTGCACTCATTTGAGCCCTTTGCTTTTCCAAATCAGAGATGACCTTTGTCCCCACATTTTTCCACGCCTAGGGAATTGAATCGACAAGAATTTGGGTCAGTATTGGGTCAAAAACATAGGCAAATTTAGCACTTGAAGCATGAACTTGACCTTGTCGGCCGAACGGGTGCAGTTTTGACCATTGAATGCATTAATGAAACAACCCAAATTTCTACCCAAAATTTTCAATTACAACTGCAAACATCTTAGATAAAACCATTTAACTCAAAACATTTATCAGAGTATCATCAAAAGTTATCATGTTCATAAATATCCCATGAAATCAATGCAATCGAGTTGTGCCCCTTCTTTGATATATGAAAACCTAAAATCATTTAAGTCATAAATCATAAGCACAAAGTTTAGTGAGTTCTACAAATTACCACATACAACACAACACAAATAAACAGCTATTGGTTATCAGCAACCCTAGAGACTACCCGAAGTCTTAGTGGGCAAGCAACATGCCCGATGGGTTATCAGTGACCCTGGAGACTACCCAAAGTCTCGGTGGGCAAATAGCACGCACCGTGGGTTATCAGCAACCTTAGCAATTACCCGAAGTCTCAATACACATAGTAACACATATCACAATAACAAAAAATAATACCCAGCTGCTCAGCATATATATAACATATATATATATATATATATATATATATATATATATATATATATATACACACACACACACACAACCACACAAGCAAGTATAGTCCAGTGGGCCGACATTGATGCCTTCGACCCACGAGTATAGTGAGGAGACTCACCTCAATCCGTTACTAATCTGTCATACACAAATGGGTTGCCGATGCATATGCTCCTTACACTAATCATAACCAAACTGACCTTCATTAAGAATTAAGGCGACTACCCGTAAACAAGGGTCCATATTATAGTCCGTCATGCCAAGGGTAAAGGCTATTTTACCTATTGACCCATTTAACCATCAGCAAAAATATAAAATGACCCAAGGCCCAAAATAGCCTAAAAGAGTTTTGGTTAGTACGCCCTATGTACCAACCTAGTATGCCTGGTGTACTGGTTGATTGAAGAAAGGTAATTGGGTAGAAACCCGTTACGGATAGTGTATCATGGTGGTACGCCCAACATAACTCGCTTATATCTAAATCTCCACTTTGAGTGCTTCATCCTATAAGAAAAGTCATCCAATACTCAGATCTGTCTCCTAAAAAGGTCTTAACTAATAAAGCGGACAACTTTAATGGAGCCTAAAACCAAGCCCTAAGTCCAAAACTTCGTAAAAAGGTCAAAAACTCATGCATGGATGAATTAAAACTCCCAACATACGATTTTAAGGACATAATAGCATTAAGATGACCAGAGGTGATGCTTAAAGGATCTGGAGTAACTTCTACTTACAAGATCCAATCCATGGGACCAAGATATAACCAAAACATGAGACCAATCTAGATTTAGCAAAATGAGTGATAAAGATCCAAACGGCCATAACTTCTTTGTTCCAACTCCGATTTTGACATTCTTTATACCCATAGAAACGTCGTGAGGAGCTCTTCAACCTTATCTTGTTAAATTTGGTCTACCACAAGTTGAACTCAAAACCATAATCCTTGCTAGCAGTCTTGCACCAATCATTCACCACTTCACCCTTGGTTCATTCTCACTATCAAGGGCTTAGATAGCACAAGAAAACTTGTCAACATTCAATAACGCCTTAACTTTTCTTTATCAAAGCCCCAAGTCTTCACATAATCAATTTACAACTCATGAGTCTTGAATAATAGAATGATCCAAAAACGACGAATTACAACTCTCCCCCACCTAAATTAGATTTTGTCTTTAACTCACTCTGATGACCATTCACCCTTACTGTTGTCGAACCCAAATTAGCAGAAATCACAAGCCATGATGAACAATGATCCTCAAATTTTCCCTTAGTAAACGAGTATCCAACTGCTATGCCTGAAACTGGAAATCCTAAACGATGTCTGACTCCCATACAAACATAACCAATCCAAATTGTTCCCACAATGACTCAACTTCACAACCCAAACTAAACAACCCTATCTTTCTTAAACAAATTTACGGATACGTGAAACATATACACCCCGACCATTTTTCGGTACCGAAAAATCTTGTTCGAAAGCAATGTCAGCTCCACACTCAAAATTGAACAGGTACAGGCGGTCCTGGACTATCCGCCAATATGAATCCATCAGGCATTCACTCTCGATGAAAGAAAACTCAACCAACCAAGGCATGAACGATCACCATGTTCACTTTACTTTAGTGATGACCACAAACTAACCAAGTGCTTACATCATATTTAGCCCTAACCCGTCCTACGATTTACCCATGTATTACAAATGTTGAGACCTACTCACAACCCTTCACCCAAACATGCGATGATCTAAATCATCCAAGAGGATGCCATGAGTCGTGTAATACACTTGCATCACTGTCACAATCGCCTGCTCACCTACTGAATACCACGGTTGCTCCGTATTCTTACAACACTTCCCCAACTACATACTAACCTAGTGAATGTTGTGGTTACTCGGTACTCTGAAATCACTTCCACAAACTACATACTAACCTGGTGAATGTTATGGCTGCTCTGCAGTCTTACATCACTCCCACAATCACATACTAACTTGATGAATGCTATAGCTACTCTATAGTCTTACACTACTCCTACAACTGCCATTGGCTCAACCCATGGTCTTGCCAACTACACACAAGAATGCCTAACCGAAAACATTGCAAGTCAAAACCCTGTCCTACCGGAATCTATCAGGCGTTCGGGTCATCCTTCAGACCGCAAAGCGTTCATCAGAAAAGAACAAGCAGAGAGGTCCTAACACGACCCTCAACGTGAATCTAGCTATGAATCCATATCATTTGTTGTGATGCTCACCACTGACCAAAGAACATTATTCCTAGCTTAACCCTGAACCATATCGCAACCAGAACAGGCTCTCTAGTTGTCTTAGAATGATACTATGTAGACCAATGTTCCCAGTTAATCCTTAATCATACAATATCTTATCCGCACAACCTGGTTAGCCATACTAGGCCATTCCGATCAAACGATAGTCGTGCCATGCTCACAATCCTGGCCCATCTTGGATTCATTTTCATTATGATAACCTTACAATCACTGGATTACCGAGCCATACATAGTCTCGCCACCCAACCACTAACACACTAAGTTTACTGGACTAAGATCTCATGATCCAACGATATCTGGTACCCATACCCTAAACCAGATGAAACACTTTACTACTCTTGATGAAATATTGTTGTATCCAAAGTACCTTCCCTTGATACTATTCCACATCCTTGCACAATCCCATCTAAGGACAAGGAACCCATAGATCCACAATTGGAATAGATAGATAATCACTTGAATGCTTTACTTACTGCTAAATCAAACCCGAGTCTGATATAGGCAATAATTCCACAATATAGCAGATAAAGGCAAATGTATCCAGAAGCCAAGATATACTAGAACAGATCATGACGATAGGTTGTCATGTCCACCGACCTCCAATTTATACAACTCGAAACCTTAAAAGCATCCCAACTTTCAATGATTAGAGAAAACAACCAACCATCGAGAATACACTAACAATAACCCAAAAATCCGATCTTCTACTGAACTAACCCATGCGACACTACACATACTAAATTCAAAAGTTGATTGACAAATCAACCATTTCTTATCATAGACAATACATAGCAATCTATACGCTGTTTTGAAAAATCCTTCAATCAACCGATACTCGACCTGAGCAACCTAACCAAACCTTGATTAGTTCATCGACATTCTCAAAATGTACCACTGGCTACAATGAGCTCCTTGACCAATAGCCTCCTTCTGCGAAGATAACTTATGTATTCATTGGCACATACGTCTGATGGCAACATGTTTTGCACCCTTTTCTTGAACGAAAGTCTCAGATCCCCAAACCGTTAATCCCTGTAAATCATTCTTTTGGAAACATGAACTCGAACAAATCGATGATCATCCAAGTAGCATACCCAGTTCTTCTCCACTTAGGTTTTAACTATAATATATTGACATTGCATACAAATGACTCTTCAAACTGGCTCAACCAGATACATACCATCCCTTACTCTTGGAATGTATAACAAGATGCAAGATGACCTCCCAGATAAGGACCCAGAAAACTCAAAGGCATTCGGAATCTCAGCTGGAAACCTCGAAAACTTCCTAGTCATAACTGCCTCCTTCATCAAGAATCCCACACAAATGCACATGTAATAAGTCTAATAGTCCATTCATAGTACATATTCTATATCTAGGAACAAATGGGTTACCACACACTTCACCTATGAATCCCTAACCATCACATCATTACGAGAATCAATCATAAAAAAGAGGCATCATCTTCACATGCAAGGTACAACATAGATAATGAATGTTTTCATTCTCGATTCACTTCTCCTGATCGCCTAGAACTACCCGGTAAAAGACGCTCTAACTAAACTCGGAGAAAGCATACTCTTGTTCCCATCTTGTACAGTCTATACGAAAATGACTCTCTTTCCACATATGAAATTTTCTTGAGGCTATCAAACCACATGAATGCTCTCGTGCACTTCCACCTTTGTTGTAGATACCACAACTATCAAGTTTTCCTCCACTGGGTCTTTCTCCGAATTCTGAAATCATACGCTCGATCTATCTTTCCCTCAACACATAGAATGGGAAGAACAAAATCCTCTTCATAGAAAATGACATAATAAACCATTAGTCGATCACTCAACCTCAAGGTTGCAATCCCCAAGTCGTTCATCCCAATCGGCCCCTACTTGAGTCCCATAACTCAGACTAGAACTACCTCAAGAAAGGTCTACATGACCTCAAAATCAACTACTCATCTTGGTCTGCACTATTGAACCCAAACTGACATGGCTACAATCACCAGACTCGTCTTCATTCCAGAAAACCATAACTGAAAAGCTGATAAACACCAAAATACAACAATTGATTCATGGTGTCAAACCATGTTCCTACTCCGCACTAGCTCCTTAGGATTTTTGGGAATTTCCTTGATTCGAGTACGAATCCTGTGTTTTTAGTAGTATGGGCCTAATACTACCTTCCACATGTATCCGTACATTCCTCAGAATCATCTCGGATCCTCTAAGTCACTTCCTCATAATGATACCTCCCAAAATATACTAAACAGCACACCATTCGTACTAAAACGTTTCCTAGGCTCTCTTAGGATTCCCTCCCCACCCTGCAATCAGCTACTGAGGGACCTCTACAAATGTCAGTTAACTACTTCATGAATACAATTACATGCAACAAATCTTAGATAGTCCTTCGACTAAAAGACTTAACTCTAAAACAGTGGGGCTCCAACGAGAATTGGGCAACAAGGCCAAGTCAACCACTCTAATATGATTTAACTCTTATTGCATATAATTAAAAATATTCATGTGAGGCCAATTCTCTGATACCAACTTGAAACACCCCAAATTTCAATCCAATATTTTCAATTACAAATTTAAGTGTTAGTTCATTTTATAACTACAGGCATCTTAGATAAAACCATTTAACTCAAAACATTTATCACAGTATAGTCAAAAGTTATTGTGTGCACAAATATCCCATGGATGTTATGCAATCGAGTTGTACACCTCCTTTGATAAATGAAAACTTGAAATCATTTAAACACTTTTTTGATGATTGTATTGGTGCGGAATTAGATTATCAAGAAGATAATATTAGGAAACCATTTTGACGATCGGATTGGTGCGGAAAAATAATATCAAGAAGATAATCGTATGAACAATGATGAACATGATATGTGTAGAAATTAATAATGAATAGATAGAGAGATACAAAATGTTACATGAACAACTCTCATGTCAAAGCAGAATCCCCAGCCAAACACTCTCTCTATTCTCTGTCTACAAGGTGCACTCATAAAATAAAATGACCACTCACCTCCACTTTATATACTTGTGGAGGGAATATGGTTTCCATATAAGAGAATATTCTACCAAAATAAATCACTCATCATTGTAGATCATTTTCATTCTACAACAATATCCCCCAAATGCTCGAAAATGGTGAGAGTAAAACTGTGATAAAATGCAGAACATCCGACGAGCAGGTACGGTAGATCTGGTGCTGAAGTGTCTCGAAAAAGTTGAAGCTGTGGTGATCTCGGAATATGGCAATGGGATCTCTAACATCAAATAACATACAAAGGAACCCAATATCTGAATAAAAATATGAAATCCCAATCTTTAAATGTGATCAGTCCTTAATAACCAATCATGTTTACAGTCTCCCCTTCGACTGTTGAACCGAAGAGCACAATCTCGGATCACACAAGATCTTTAATATTCCGAACTTGAGTGATAATGCACCAAATAATCTCTTAAGAGTAACCTTTAGAAAATGATAAGCATCCAAAAGTAACATCCGAATGATAAATGATGTGAATCCAAAGACATGGTCTACCAAATGCCCAAAATTTGATCGGAAGATCAAAAATAAGTGTCACGTCACATCGCCAAAACAATCTTCATGTTCAAAGTATTGCAAATCCAAACTCGAGAAATCATAAGATCAGATCATGATGCTAACACAAATGAGATATCCCAAAATGTAGAGTCTGATGATAAATAACTATAATCTGAAGAACATCTAGTAATGCCAAAAATTCAGTTCGTAAAGATCAATAATCAGTGCCACATCACACTACTAAATCGATATTCGTCTTCAAATGTCTATAACGTCAAAACTCCAATAATAAACTCAAAGTGGATTTTCATGATTCTCGCCTATTTTTGATCCACCAGACAATAAAGATCAAAATTAAGCGTGAAACCGGGCAAGAGAATATGTCGGATATGATGGAGCATCGCGCACTCCCCCTAGATGTGAGCATCTATCTGTAAAAACGAGGATATTATTTCTGGTCATAGGTAGACTTGGCAATGTATTGTTGAACTGAATAAACACTGTAGAATACATGTGATAAAATGCCGCTGCTGAAGAATCATAAGGCTGAAGCAAAGTAATGTTAATAACTGAAATGCAAACCCAAACTCGCAAAGCACAACCAATGACTCGTCAATCAAAGTCGAAGTGAACTGGTACTAATCGGTCTGAATGATGGTCCAAGGTCATATGTAACCAGTCTGAAGGAAGTAAAAATGCGAACCTCAGAAGAATCCAAACCTCGGAAGATGTTGCTGATCAGACAAGCTTCCGAATGAAAAACTGTGGATCTAAATCTCCGAAGCATAAAAATCTGAGGCTGGAAATGCGAGTTGATCGGAACGAGGAAGAGCACACGAATAATAATCTCTTAATCAATTGTGTCTTCACTCATAATCAACAAGAAGAATGACGCCTTGAATCATCGCTAAAATTTGTATTAAAAAATAATTGGTTTTAAAAAGTGGGTATTAAATAAAATTAATTGGATAAAGAAAATGGAAGTTGGTTCTGAAAAGAAATTGGTTATAAAATAAATAGGAAAAAATTAAAAGAAGGAAATTTCAAAAAAAAAATCAGAAATGATAGAATCTCAAAATAGATATAAACTGAATTGGTTTTTGTTTGAGTGACTCTGAGATTAGATTTGGAACTAGGAAAATGGGTTGGACGGGTAGCTTGGAAAGGAAATCAGACTCAAGTTACATGGGCTCATCAGATCTTGTGGACCTAAACTTGATTCCAAACTTAGTGGGAGAGGTCGAAATGGTTTAAATGAAATGGGTTCGGTAAGGATTACCTCAGAATTTACAAAGGTCTGAAGTGAAGTGGGTACCATATTCAAAATATAATTTAGATTGGATGATGGAGGGTTCCGAGACAAGGAAAATGGATCCACATATGGATTCAAACCACCGGGGTTGGGAGCAGTGTTCACCGGTGGTTAGGCAGTGAAGGTGTAAAAAGAAGAGAGTGATAAACAGAGGAAATGTGAACGGACCTATCAAATGCTACGTCTTCGTCCATCTCCATGGCCACACCACACCCA
The DNA here is from genome assembly GCF_002870075.4 of Lactuca sativa. Classification (NCBI taxonomy): domain Eukaryota; kingdom Viridiplantae; phylum Streptophyta; class Magnoliopsida; order Asterales; family Asteraceae; genus Lactuca; species Lactuca sativa. The sequence goes on from NC_056629.2 coordinate 75,918,275, forward strand.
AAACACCGGGGCTGGGGGCGGTGTTCACGCTTCCTTAGCCCCTCCAGCTCAGCCATCCACACTCCGGATAGCCTTATGTAAGCCGACAAAATTCAAGGAATCTTTGACTCAACATTAAATGGGAGTGTGGGTTTGACTTGACCTAGGAGACAAATGCAATTAATGATGTGGGACTCGGCGCTGCTGACTTGGCGAGTGCTGAGTGGAGGTGTGCTCCTCACACACAAGAAAGGGCAGATAGTGTTTTGGCTTTTTCATGCATGAAAACTAGTCATATCGCCACTCATGAACAAACCAATTGAGTCAGTGACATGCATATAAATCAAAGAAATTGAGCAGAAATTTAATAAGTTGATAGATCTTGATTTCCAATGTTAGAAGACGGGCTGGCATGGGAATTAATTCCAATCTCAGAAAATCATGTTCATACCTATTAAGCTACACTCCAAAAACCATATCATCTCGGAAAATGTTATCCACAACTCCATTTTATCTCGGAAAATGCATGCATATAGCACTTGTATCACAACTCAAACAACTTGTTCATTCCAAAATAAATACCCAAACACTTCTAAAGATCAATTCTTTCGAATTTCATACCCTCTGTTATAATATTTTACCCCATAACAATTTTTGTATTTTTCCAAAACACTTTCAAAGCATATATAAATCAATATGAACTAAAGATAAGTATTCCTAGATAAAGGCTTAGATATACACTAGGAAACGAAAAAACATAAGATACAATCACAAAGGAACAACTGGATAATTACACTTATCAATTCAATCCAGTGCAAGCTTTGGGACACAGGTGAAGAAACGGTTGATAATCCACTTATCAGTTGCTCTTTCGCTTCATTTGTTATAGAGTGGATCTTGAATTGGTGTGGTATTCACCAGAAACGATTCTCAGGTGTAACTGATCTCTTAGACTTTGGTGCTACATAGGGTAATTGTCCTAAGAATGGAAGACGTTATCCATCATTTTGTATGGTCTTATTTGGATAATTTGGAAGACGAGGAATAATAAAGTATACAACAATTTGATTCAATCCCTCACTGCAGTTGCGGATGATGTGATTTCAATGACGTATTCTTGGCACAAATATATGGAAAAAATTCAAAAAATGTAAATGGATTTACCACTTTTGTTCTCCTTTTATTTGTTGTAATATGTAATTGCACCTCGCTCTTTGGCCCTGTTAGTTCCGTGCTAGTCTTGGGTCTTTTATATATTTATTCGTCGTTTTCAAAAAAAAAAGATGACATAATTTGTCTAGTTTTGTCTATATTTCTTTCTACATTGAGATTAGGTTTATTTTAATATGTTTGTGGGTGTTGAGTGTAGCGTAGGCAAAGAAAAATCAAGTGAGGTTTTTTTTTTTTTTTTTTTTAATGTAAGTTTGAGTTATGTTAATAAAAGAAAAAGTTGTGTTTGTTAAAACATAGCCGTGAGGTTTCTTATCAAGTGGTCACTATAACACTTTGAGAGGTTTTGTGAATTTGTGCAAAGAGAATTACAGGTTTAGGCTGAACTATTCTTCTTCAATATAGTAGATTTTTTTTTAACTTTTGCATTTAGAGTATAAGGAGAATATATATTTAATCCATTTATTATTACAAGATCGAAATATAGGAGCCTTTATTTAGCAAAGGGGTAACAATTGTGACACTAAGCTTCACCAGCAGCAATAGGAAGATAAAAGCCTCTCCCTTCCCTCTCGTCATGGCTGGTTTTCATTTCATGGTAGAATACCGTATACGCCACAAGCATAAAGAGTTGCCACAAGGAAAAGAATCCGTTCGAGAAAGGAATCGTGATTGCCAGCAGTGTGCTCCTGCTCAACTCAATGTTTGCAAGGAGATAATTCGCCATCTGATGAACAACACCATAGGCAACCACAAAACGAACAAGTATCAGTGACGCTTTTAGTCTTTTGCCTTTCATTAGATCTGCAGCCCTCCCAATTGCTTTAACACCACTAAAACCTTCCTCTAAGACAGAAACAACCATACTTACTATCCAAAGGGAAGCCATGTAAAAGTAACAAACTGGGATCGAAAGAGTGATTGCTCCTAAGGAAAAAAGTACCCATGAATTTGCTGCCAAGATGGTGGTTATGGTCATAGAAATTAAGTAAAGAAAGACGATGCCCAAAGTCAGCAGAATCATGTAAAAGCTAGTGACTAATGGTCTTTTCCAACTTTTTATTAATATCAAGTTAAGGTCTTTTGGGTCTAATACTTTGTCAGTGTAAGCTTCATATGATGATGAAACTATGGCCACGAAGAAAGTTATTGAGATGATAGAGGAAATCGCCATGATCAAGAGTTTGACAAGGATAATTTCACGAACGTCGGTGAGTGCGCCTGCATAATTGGTTTGATCAATATTGTAACTGAAATCTTGAACCATGTTCGGGTACTTAGCCAACTGCAACACAAAATCCTTAATGACAGGTGCAAGCAAATACTTCTGAGCAAAATCTAAGAGGGAAAAGGAAACAAATACAATGAGTAGGATTGGACCCAGTACTTTCAGGTTTCTTCTTGTGGTTGTGAAAGACTCTCTAATGATTTCAAAGAACCCTAAAGAAGACTGGGATCGAGGGATAAATTTGTTCTCCATTTTTTTTGATGTTTACGTTCTTATTGATTAAAATTCATTAGAGTTTGAGTTTTATAGAGGTAATTTTGGCCTGGTTCTCTTGTGAATTGTCATTTTCAACATATTAATGATTGAAGAAATATTCCGACGTACCAAAAACGTTGATAATTCCAAGGATATTACACGTTATATAAATTTGATCGGTAGTTCCAAGTATTTTCCCACCAATCTAAAGTTTTTTCGTTGCTGGACTTTTAATAACTAAATGTTAAAACACTTCGTGTTCCAAACGTTTTCCAAAATTGAAAGACTTTTTTGGATCAATGATGAAGACTTGCTGGCTACGCAGATAATACTTAAATAATTTAGAAATTGTACATGATGATGACTAGAAAAAAATCAAATTTACTGATACTGAAATGGTATCCCAAATTGAGACATAATCATTAAAAAGATGAATCTAATCCAATTTACAAGATGAATCTTCATAAATGATTCTAATGGATTTCGGAATATTAAGTTTAGTCCTTTATTATTTCCGATTTCATGAAAGGTTATATGGTGTCGATATATACAAGTATGATCAAGTGAGAACACAAAATGTTGAGAACGTGAGAACACATCTGACCCATCTAAATATTCAAATCTAAAGCTATTATCAAACGGGTAATTTATGTTAATTTTAAAACTATTGGTAGTAAAGTGTATCTTTTAAAATGGCATAAGGGTATATCAGTAATTGAAACTTTGTGAATCCTATAATTTCTCATTCCCACTTTTATTTCCATTAAAGATTGTCATCTTCCTATTCATCCCCCTCTCAAACAATATTTGTAGCCGTAATCGGGAGAACACCAATCTGCAATGTCGCCGCCTCTACAGCTGTGCTAGCCCCGAAATCCGCTAAAGCCACTTATCCACACAAGTTAGTGTCACAATTGGTGGTGATCAGACTCTAATCGTCGTTTCTGTCTTTTGCTAGCTGTCAAACTCACCTCGTCGGAGCACAAGAACCAGAAAACATATCATCGCCAACATGAAAGGTCTCTTCAAGTTAAAACCTAAGACGTCTCCGTCAAACTCAGGATCTCCTCATATACATTGACAGCAATCCCGATAGTCGCGAAAGCAAACGCGAAGATAAAGTTTCATGTTACAAATTTACTAAATTAGGTTAACTTTTGTTTGATGCAATCTATTGATATATATTTTATATTCTACTATGAAAAATGATTTCTTTGGCGAAATTTAGTTGAAATGCTAATGATACGGATGTAATTACTACCTTTGCTATATACAGGTGGGGTTGTGATTTTATTAATGTTGTTAATTTCATGTTCTTGCTTGTTAATCATTGATTTTATTAAGGTTGTTAATTCTAATCTCATTTGTGACACTCTCTAAGTCAGCAATGAGTTTTGTCATGTGCCTCATGGGATCGGCAGCTATGGTTTTCAATTATGATTAGAGTGGTATTTGATTATGATTAGAAGTGGATTCATTTGTGATTAAGGATATATATATATATATATATATATATATATATATATATATATATATATATATATATATATATATATATATATATATATATATATTCATTTATGAATATAATTACAATTATAGGATTTCATTTATAAACATAATTTCAATTATAGGAGTTCATATGCATTTTATATTTTGTTCATGTATCTTCATATATAATCGGACGTCATATGTGTTCTTCTAAATCTTTTTCATTTAGTTGACTGTTAATTGTATTTATTTTTTTATTTGACAGTGTGTAAATGAAATCGAGATACTTCTACAAACGGAATGTTGGAGTGCTAATATACAACCAAACAATACAAAGTAGAACAGATCTCGCCTTATTTATTTATAATTATATAATAATAATTAATTATTTTTATTATCATCTTTTTATGTTGTATTCAAATGTGATTATAGAAAAATAGATATGTACTACATTGTAACTTTTTGTATTATTATTTATGAATAGATATATAATCCGTACACACACACATACATATATATATATATATATATATATATATATATATATATATATATATATCCAATATGTTTTATTTATTTATGATGAAACTTATATTGTAATTTTTCTATATAAATTGTGTTATATTAGTTTATTATTATAACTCAATTAATTAGATAGCATCCTATGATTGTAGGAATTAATTAATTATTCATATTTAATTACATTGTAGAATTCTTTTTATGCCCTTATGGAATGATTGGTCTACAATTGTTCTCGCGTTCTTAACATTTTATGTGTTCTCATTTGAACCTCTTCCTATATATATATATATATATATATATATATATATATATATATATATATATATATATATATATATATATATATATATATATATATATATATATATATATATATATATATATATATATATCCAATATGTTTTATTTATTTATGATTAAATTTGTATTGTAATTTTTCTATATAAATTGTGTTATATTTGTTTATTATTATAACTTAATTCATGTATTCTTTCTCGATAACAACAGATTCACATATGACTACAAAAATGTTTTTATTTTTGTATGATTACACATATTCGGTTGAATGATTAATTCATCAATCTGTTTGATATACTGGTGTGTATATATATATATATATATATATATATATATATATATATATATATATATATATATATATATATATATAACATTTTTTAATCAGGGTAAAAACACCTTTTTAATAATCTTATTGATTAAAAATAGATTAAATTCATTTCTAGTATTTAGTTAAAAAATCAACTAGTTAGATAGCATTCTATGATTCTAGGAATTAATTAATTATTCATATTTAATTACATTGTAGAATTCCTTTTATGCCCTTATGGAATGATTGGTCTATAATTGTTTTCGTGTTCTCAACATTTTCTGTGTTCTCAGTTGAACCTCTTCCTATATATATATATATATATATATATATATATATATATATATATATATATATATATATATATATATATATATATATATATATATATATATATATCATCGTTGGTCGTTCATCTATAAAAATTACTTTTATAGCATTTTTAACTTACATTATATTTTCCTTTAAATAAAGTTATTTAAAAATTTTAAATAAGTAACACTTCCACCCCTGTTGACCACCAGCGATGACGACCAGGCTGGAAAAATCATGTTGGTCAGACTTTTGCGATTGTCCTCTCCGATGATCAGCATCGCCACCGCTAAGCAACTCTTCTCTTTCTTTGTCGCCCCTTCATTCTTGCGGCCATACTACAACATAGTGGAATTGGGAACCCTTATTCCCCACCCTACCATGTGAGATCTACTTCATCGCCACCGCCTACCATATAACGTCCGTGTTTGTAGCTAAGCATTAGTATGATGATGTAATAGTTAAGGTCAACAATTGTAACCTATTTTAAATTAATAAAGAAGAATTATTTGAGTATTATGTGATTTCTGTGATTTTATGTGCGTTATACTTATTTATAACGACGTAATAAAATAATAATAAAAATAATCGTAAAAAATAACTAATAGATTGACCCAATACCTATGAAGAAATTTGAAGTAGTCGTAATAAGGATTCCTGGGATATAAGGAACGCTAAAATCCAACTTATAACGAAGAAGCTATGACATATTGAAGTTTTGTGGCAAAACCGGCACGACATTGAGAATCGTAAAAAGTGAATTTACGTTAAAAATACTTTTTATCCTTAGCAATCTAAACGAAAGTCGTAGTATATATTAAACCGAGAGAATGAATAAAAAGAACGTCCAAATATGACTTCGTATGAAGAGGTTATGATTTTTGTAAGATTAGCACAACAGTGCACAGCCCGGAAATTGTATTTTAGATCGGTCAATTTTTATCCAAAACAATCTAAACTAGAATTGAAAATCTCATTAATAGGAGCTCTACGATATAAAAAAATTTGAAAACGGAGCTCGTATGCGAAAGATATGGACAAAAGTTAGTCCCTACTCTTCGAGTGTGGCAAATTCGATACAATTTTGTAAATCTGAGATACAATGAAATTAGACAACGGGATCTAAATGAAAGTTGTAATACTTGTAAATAACAATGTATGGATATATAGAACGTCGAGAATGGATCTCGTACGTAAAAGATATGGACGAAACTTAGTCTCTACTCTTCGAGCGCGATAAATTCGATACAGACTTGTAAATCTGAGATAGAATGAGAGTTATAGTACTCATAAATACCAATGTCCAGATAAATAGCATATAGAAAACGGAGCTTGTATGCGGAAGCTACAGATAAAACTTAGGGCCTACTTTATGATCAAACCCCTATAAATAAAGGATGAATTCTTCATATTTTGTTACACCATTCCTCTAAACTCTCCTTAGAATCCTTGTTTCTTTCTTGTTCAATTTCTCCTAGTTTTAGGGTGCGATAGAGAATCTCGAGTCGTCAAAAGGCCAATGAAAGAAGTTTGTAGAGTCGGAGTTCTGTCTACGTAATTTGCCAATTTTCATTAAAACCCCGGTATGTTAAGCTATACTATTGTGTTTTCAATGTAACTTATATTTATAATCTTGAGTCGTTATTATGAACCTATAAAAAATATATGTGTTAAGTATTATAAAATATAAAGTGTTATTATAATATCTTTTAACTACTCGCGGTATGAGGAATCTGTTTTAAAGGGTCGCATAGGGTTGTTGAATATTGTAAGTGCTATAATGCCAAAATAGTCCCGCGCTCCGATGTTTCATGTCTGACCCATGTCTGTACATTGTGGTTGAAAAGTTTTTTTTAACATTTATAAAATAATAACGCTCGTAAATAGTCACGATAAAAATTAGACTAACATCTAGTGGTAATAATACTAGGTTTCGTCGAAGGACAATAAGTTATTAGAAGCGAAGCGCAACCCGAGTTGGGAATCATCACTTTAACAAGTGAGTGCATAGTTACTTTCATCTTACACAAAGATATGAAGTATTTAATATAAATTACGTGTTATGTGTTCATATTATTTGTGTTCCAGATATCTATGTTGGATGAACGATTTATACATGTTTTAAATGATTTAAAATATATATGTATTTTATATATGCGAATATGTTGGGTAGAATATGGGTAGATGAAATAGTTGATGTGTAATTAACTAAAATGATGAGAGGCCTCGATGTTTACGATGATCCAGTCATCTAGCGGAGTATAGATGACGACCACAGACTATTCTAGACAGTCTAGTGGAACGTTAGCAGGCTCGCAACCTGTAGGTGTTTATCAACGATGTGTTCACCAGTGTACTCTACCCCCCTCATTGTTGCCTTACGATCATATATCACTGAGGAATACTCTTAGCAGTAACATCTATCCTGATGAAAATCCTTAGGCTAGGTCCCTTGAATTAGATGTTTTAGGGACAGAAATTGATGATAACGGGAATGGGTAATCGGGTTGATTGATGTGATGAAACTAATAAAATTAATTATTGTGGGTTGAAACCCTATATGCTTACCAGGCTCCCAAGCCTGACCCACTCAGTTTCTTGTATTGTAGGTAGTGGCAAAAGACCATGTATGTGATGATCGGATGACAGTTTACGGATTATGGACCAGTAGATATAAGTAAATGTTGTAAGGCCTATGTTGTTTTGGTTTATGCTTTTGAGTTGTATTAATAATGACATCCCTAGTGGGTTATGAGCATAACTATATCCTATGTGATTATGCAACCCTAATCGCTTAGGATCTAAGTTTTTCACTTGTTGAACATGTAATTGAATACCAAAGCAATAAATCCTAGATCTAGCATAAAATTTTTGAAAATTATATAACAAAAGGGTTTTCATGTTTACCTTGCTTGTTATGTAGTAATAACATGAAATCTTTGTAGATCCTTGACTCTTTAAAGCTTAGTGTCGCAAAGGTTGCACCTTTAATGGCTCACAAACACCACTATCTAAAGGATGAGAGGAGAGAGGATGGAAACACTTAGAATTTCGGCTAGGGTTCTATGGATGCAAGCATTGGCCGAAAATGCTAAGTCTAGGGGTTTCTTATATATCTGAGGGTTGCTAGGGTTTTTGGACGAAACGCTAATTTCCTGCTTAAGGCTTAAGCAACCCGTTGACCTCCCACTAAGAAGCCTTGGACAAAATCTATACGACTTCCTTATAGAATTTCGTTCACTCCTAATTAAGGAGTCCACCAGCCTAGTTTCACAACTATCAAATATTTACAAAACAACCCCGATTCTTTTAATCAGTTCCTTTCATTCCAAAATTCATTCCAAATTAAATTTTGATTAAATACCAATTAAATAACATGATTTCTAATTAATATATTATTTTCATAATACATTAAGAAATCAATTTATTATTCCATATAATAAATCCAACTTCTTTCTCCAAAAGTCATCCTGTCAAGTTGCTAAGGTGAAGACAACCCAAAAGGACCATGCTACTATCAAATCAAGCACATACTAATTAAAGTTATGGGCTTATACACCTAATCCAACAATCTCCTACTTGGATAATTCTAATAACTATAATTGCAAGTACGACTTCAAAATCTGACTAGCAATCATCGCTTTTAAAAGCCGTTGTCGAACTCTGACCCAGTTTGTTGTGTGTCCTTAAGATAAGGGATCATATAATCCTCCGTTTTGCAAGATATCATGTAGACAAAGACATGGAACATAATCATTCTCATTGTCCAACAGTTAGTTTCCCGATTTCTGATTTTTATGAAGAAAAACTTAATTGAACACATCAATTAAGTCCTGACCGGGCCAGACACATAAGTCAACACTAAATCATCGAGGGGCCCAAGATATCGCTTTTACCCCTTAGGATAAAAGAAACAGATAAACTTTGAGTTATATGTTGTACTATGTAATCATCAAATTGTCCGCAACAATACGTTTTATAATGTCAAGTTACCGGTGCGTCTATGCATTATCAATGTGCAACCAACTCATAAACAACAACTCATATATCTCGGTTTAAAGACTAGACGATATTATCGTCTCATAATTACTTGTGATAAATTCCATGAAGTAATTCTATGAGTGTAGGTTTAATCTAATACTCAAATCCCCATTTCAGGAGTACTCATGAACGTTGCAGCAAACAATTGCTTTGTTTAAACACTTAGATAATCTAGAAACCAATTCATGAAAGTCATAATTCACTACTTACTTCTAAAGTATGATCGATTGTGGATAATTTGAATAATACAATTATTCTGGAAGTAAAACATGCAAATTTGAAACACAAAATAAACAATTGACAAATGATAGTAAACCATACTCATAAATAAATATCCATTATTTAATAATCAAATGTCAACTACATTTATATTGTTACAAGTTTCTAAAATATCTATCTAATCACTAAAAGTAATATCATCCTTCAGAACAATGTGCCTCGTATGTTGAACGTGTTTAATCCTACTCAAACCCTTTGTGAGGGGATCTATAGGATTCTCTTCTGACGAAACCCACTTGACGATGAGGAGTCCTTCTTCTACCCGATGTCTGATGAAGTGGTATTTTTCTATCGATATTCCTGGATCTTCCATGATCCCTTGGTTCCTTGGTCAATGCAATGGCTCCTTCATTATCGCAGAAAATATCCATGGGCTCCTTTATGACTGGCACAACTCCAAGGTCTCCAATGAAGTTCTTAAACCATATAGCCTTCTTTGACGCTTCGCTCGCAGCTATATACTCCGGCTCACACGTTGAATCAGCCACGGTCTCCTACTTGGAACTTTTCCAAGTTACTACTCCTCCATTGAGTGTAAACACCCAACTAGACTGAGAACGAATGTTTTCTCGGTATGTCTGAAAACCGGCATCGCTATAACCAGTAACTCTCAAGTCATCACTGCCACCAAGTACAAGGAACCCGTCCTTAGTCCTTCGCATATAGTTAAGAATGTTCTTGTCTGCTATCCAGTGAGATTTACCCGGGTTCCCTTGATATCGGCTGACCATGCTCAAAGCAAAAGCCACATCAGGACGAGTACATGTCATTGCATACATGATTGAGCCAGCGGTGGAAGCATATGGAACTCGACTCATTTCTGTCATCTCCGCATCAGTACTCGGATTCTGAGTCTTACTGAGCTTGGTATTACTCTCGATAGGTAACTCTCCCTTCTTGGAATTCTCCATGCTAAAACGCTTTAGCACTTTATCCAAGTAAGTACATTGACTAAGTCCAATTAGTCTTGTACTCCTATTTCTCAAAATCCTTATTCCCATAATATAGGCAACCTCTCCTAGATCCCTTATAGTGAATCACTTTCCAATTCAGGACTTAACTTCCTGCAAGATTGGAACACCATTTCCTATGAGTAGTCTGTCATCAACATACAATACTAGAAAGCTAACTATACTCCCATTAGCTTTCACATATACACATGACTCATCCTCAATCCTAGAGAAACCAAACTCTTTGAGTTTCTCATCAAAGCAAAGATTCCATTTGTGAGAAGCTTGCTTCAATCCATATAATGATTTCTTAAGCTTACACACTCTATTGGGGTACTTAGCATCCACAAAAACCTCTAGCTGACACATGTAAACATCTTTAGCCAACTTCCCATTAATGAAAGCGGTTTAAACATCAATCTGCCAGATTGCATAATCAAGAAACGCAGTTGTGGCTAACATAACCCTAATAGATTTGATATTGGCCACTGGTGAGAAGGTCTCATCATAATCAACACTAGGGGTTTGAGTAAAGCCCTTCTCCACCAGTTGTGCCTTGAACGTGTGTACCTTTTCCATCCTTGTCAGTCTTCTTCTTGAAGATCCATTTGCACCCAACTGTCTTTCGACCTGGTACATTGTCAACCAAGTTCCAAACTTGATTGTCATACATGGACTAGATCTCGCTGTCCATTACCTCTTTCCATTTAGCAAACTCTGGGCCCGTCATGTCTTCCTTGTAGCTAGAAGGCTCATCCAAAATTACCAGTGTACTATCACTGATAAATGTATCAACAGTCGTAGTAATATAAAAATCATAAAACTTTGGTGCCATTCTATCTAGAGTGAAACACCTAAGAGTTAACGACTCGTCAAATGGTTCAAAAAGAATTTCGTCCTCGGGTTGAGTGCTAGTGTTAGAGGTTCCTTCATCACATCAATCTTGAATTTCTTCAAGATCAATTATACTCCCACTATCTTCTTTGCATATGAGTTCCCTCTCATGGCCCTTCGTGCTACAAAGACCGCGTTCTCATTAGGTCTGTAGAACAAGTATCTAAAAGAATTTTGTGGCTAGCCGATGAAAATACATCGCTCAATTTGAGGTTCAAGCTTGTCGTGAGTCTCTCGTCTAACGAAAGCTTCACAAGCCCAAACCTTGATATGTGCCAACGATGGAACCTTCCATGTCCACATCACGTGAGGTGTTTTGGCAATCTTCTTTGTCGGGACTAGATTAAGGATATAGGTGGTTGTCTCTAAGGCATAACCCAGAACGATATTGGAAGCGAAGCTCGACTCATAATGGAACGAACCATGTCCAACAAGGTCCTATTATTCCTCTCAGCCACACCATTAAGTTGTGGTGTCCTAGGAGGTGTCAGTTGTGAAACAAATCTACATTCCTTGAGGTAGTCGTGGAACTCGATACTAAGATATTCACCACCCCTCTCGGATCTGAGCATCTTGATATTCCTGCCGGATTGATTTTTGACTTCATGTTTGAACTCTTCGAACTTTTTAAAGGTTTCTGACTTATGCTTGATTAAGTAGATATATCCATATCTTCTATAATCATCAGTAAAAGTCACATAAAATCAACTCGCATCCCTTATGGTGGATCTGAAGGACCCACACACATCGGTGTGTATAAGATCCAACAATTCCTCACCACTTTCACATGAACCCGTGAAATGTGATTTAGTCATCTTTCCATGTAAACAAGACTCGCATATATCATTTGACCTTAGGATCAACTGATTCCAACACTCCATCCTTTTGGAGTTGGGCAATGCGCTTATTGTTGACATGTCCAAGATGACAATGCCACAAGCATGCCTTGTCTAAACCATTAAACGAATCAATACGCAACACACTATTTCAAAATTTGTCAAAAACCATCACAATTTCATATACACCATCACAAGGCAATGCTTCAAAATAAAATACACCATTATAATAAGCATTAATAGATCCATTTTCATTATTAAAAGAATATGTAAAACCTTGTCTGTACAAACCATGAAAAGAAATAATATTCTTCTTCATTTCTGACGAGTAGCAACAATTATTTAAGTCTAAACATATTCCACTACTAAGCAATTAAGAATAAATGTCAATCTTGGTAGCAGGTGACGGTCTCCTATTGCCCATTATCAGGATCATCTTCCCAAGATCCACATTCCTACTTGCTCTTAGTCCCTGCAAGTCAGAGCAAATGTGAAAACGACATCCTATATCGAGGACCCAAGAATTAGAATGCGATGAATTTTTGGACAAAATAGTGTAAATACCTTCCGAGGTAGGCTTAATCTTGTCATCCTTAATGTCGTGCAGGTACTTAGGGCAACTTCTCTTCCAATTCCCCTTGTCTTTCCAGTAAAAGTATGTTGCATCCTTTGGATCGTAGGCAGGGGGAGTAGAATTGGTTTTTCCTTTGGATCCACTACTAGAAGACCCATCATGAGACTTTCGCTTCCAATTTTGCTTTGAGGGAGCTTTCCTTTTTTCCCCTTTCCTTGTCCAATAGCCAGGAGTAGAGTAGTAGTAGTAGGAGCAGATTCAACACCTTTTCCTTTCAATCCACTTTCAGCGGTTCTCAGCAAGCCTTGATGTTTACTCAGTGTGACTTCCTCTTTGCTCAGATGATAAGTCATCTTGAACTGGTCATATCAAGGAGGTAATGAGTGCAAGGCTATGTCAATAGCCAACTCCTCATCGAAGTTCACATTCAACTTGAGTAAACGATCCACATATCTCTGCATGTGTTGCAGGTGGGTCGTGACGAACTCTCCATCCTTCATCTTGGTGGTTATGAGTGACCTGACTATTTCATACCATTCATGACGCGCACTTTGATGGTACTTCTCCATCAAGTCCTATCACATCTCGTAAGGCCAATAGTCCTCATAAAATCATTGTAGCTCCAGAGTCAAAGTCGCCACCATAATGCAAGACACTTTAGTAGCATCCTTGCATTGGTCCCTATATTCAACCATTTCTTCAGGAGTAGCTTTTGTTTCATCTATCTTGTTTAACTGTTTATCAAGGACGTATTCCTTGTCCTTGTAAAGCAAGGTCGTTTGGATATTTCAGATCTAATCATTAAAATTGGAACCATCAAATGTGACCCTCGTACAAATGTTCAAGAGCGAGAAAGAGTTTGAGTTGTTGTTGTTGGAGGAGCCAGAAGCGTTGTTTAAGCTAGACATCTGAGAAAGAAGAAGAATAGGTTTTAGATTAGATACGATATCAATAATATAACACCCAAAATAAAATATTAAAGCTAGGACCCAACATAATTATTTACAATTTAGAAAAGGGATGTCGTAATCCAATTGTAAATTATTTAAAGGTAGGTAAATGATGATTTATCAATTCCACCATGAAAACTAAATTTTAAATGAATTAGGTTTTGAATGAAATGAAATTCCAAGATCTTTTGAGATTCATTGAGCTATTCAATGGCATGTTTAATCTTGATTTTGCCCTTTAAATTTGTGAATGGGATACCGAGGATCACAAATAAGGTGTGAATAACCATGCAAATTAGCTTGGTACTCTCGATGTCATTTACCACCTAATCAATGTGTCGGTTAACCACACACGCTACATTGATCAATGATAATTTACGAGCTACCCATTTCCACCCTTATTTAGTCCAAATTAGTGTGTCGGTTAACCACACACGCTCCACTAATGACTTTAAAAAGTGCAATGTGCAATTTCATGGATTAGCTTCAAATTCACATTTTCCTTAAGTAACTAAGATTCGAAATTTATAAAAACATGTAGTTACTTTATATTTATCATTAGACTTATTAATGAGAGATTAATGTCTTATCCTACCCATTCGGCTAACGACCCTCTACTAGTCAAGAATGCGGTGGGTAAAAGAGTGTGGTGGGTAAGAATGGATACCCAATGTCGGTCATTTTATAGGCCACTTCCTTAAACTCCCCTTATAGACCAACTTTGTGAATGAGGCCTACTAATGGTATGACTGACTTTTCTTATACATATATATATAATTTAATTTTATAATAGTATAAGGGTGTATTTTAAACTTTTAAAATACTAGGGTTCTAGAATTTAAGTTTTCAAAATTAAACTTAATGGGTATTTTTAAAACTTTTCAAAAGTACTAGATCAAATTTTAAATAATTAAATTAATCAAACAATTTTGTCTTTATTTCAAAATTTGACCAAATCTCTTAATTTGATAAGGATATAGATTTACTGTTCTATAAAATTCAATTTTAGACAGTTAAAACGAATTTGGAAATTATCCTAATCAAATAAAAGATATCAAAATTGAAAAATCTGGGATCTGACAGCCCAACTCGTCGAGTTATTACAATGAACTCGTCGAGTCTGATGAACAGATTAACGAATCTATTCCCTCCTCCTTTGGACAATTTACATATGCATCAAATTCAACTGAAAAACATCATAGGCTTTGATACCACTGATGGGTTATGAGCATAACTACATCCTATGTGATTATGGAACCCTAATTGCTTTGGATCTATGTTTTTCACTAGTTGAACATGCAATTAAATACCAACGTAATAAACCCTAGATATAGCATACAATTTTTAAAATCATATAAGAAAATGGTTTTGATGTTTACCTTGTTTGTTATGTAGTAATAACAATAACTCCTTGTAGATCCTTGACTCTTGAAATCTTAGTGCCTCAAATGTTCCACCTCTAATGGCTCACAAACACCACTAACAAAAGGATGAGAGGAGAGAGGATGAAAGCACAGAGAATTTCGGATAGGGTTCTCTGGATGCAAGCATTGGCCAAAAATCCTAAGTCTAGGGGTTCCTTATATAGTTATGGCTGCTAGGGTTTCTAAAGGAAACCCTAATTTCCTGCTTAAGGCATAAGCAACCCATGGACCTCCAACTAAGATCCCTTGGATGAAATCTATAGGGCTTCCTTATATAATTTCATACACTCCAAATTAAGGAGTCCATCAGCCCAGTTTCACAGCTATCAATGATTTGCAAAACTGTCACTGTTCTTTTAATCAGTTCCTTTATTTCCAAAATTAATTCCAAATTAATTTCTGATTAAATACTAACTAAATAACATGATTTCTAATAAATATATTATTTTCATAATACATTAATAAATCAATTTATTATTCCAAATAATAAATACAACCTCTCTCTCTCCAAAAGTCATCATGTCAAGTTGCTAAGGTGAAGGCAACCCAAAAGGACCATGATACTATCAAATCAAGTACATACTGATTATAGTTATGGGCTTAGACACCTAATCCAACAATCCTGAGGTTTTATATAATGAAATACATTTCTTCAAAAATGCTTTGAAAAATCTTTATCATATTTTTGGGAATAAATTTCGCAACAATTTCTTTAAAAAATTACTCTGATTTTCAAATAAATCATAAACAAATCGGTCTTTTCTGGCCGTGAAATTGGGGAAGTCATAGTTGGTATCAGAGCATTAGTTTAAGCAAACTAGGAATTCATAGGATTTCTAGACTTAACCTTAGAATGCTAAACGATGATTGTGAGAGGAGTGTCTGCTACATTTTAGACACAAGAACTAGCCTATTTTAGAGAAGATGCCTAAATTGATTTTATGTGCTATATGATTTATGCTATAGCTATAATGATGCCTTATATGCCATTATTTGATCGGATCGATAGACTCTTACAAACCGGATCTGGAAACCTTATGTGAAACATCCCAAAAATACGGTTCAAAAATTATGTTTTGATTATTTATAAAAACCATAAATACCATTTGTCATCTCATAAAAACATAAGTAATGTGTCTCAAATCATCATAAATAGATATTGTATCAAAATCATGTGCCAAATATCAAAGTCTAAACATCCCAGGCTGAATCAATGGTGTGTGCACTACAATCATCCCGAGGTCTTCCCTTTACTACCGGAAGTACCTGCTACCAAAACTGAAAAATGTAAGCACGAAACTTAGTAAGTCTCCCCAAACGACCCCATACCATACATATAACACATAACATGCAACCAGGATATACGGGCCTTGCCCACAGTTGATATGATACGAGCCCCCGCCCACACTCAGCTAACTATGAGATACATGCCTCACCTACACTCAACTATCTTAGAGATACGAGCCTCGCCCATACTCTGCTAACTAAGAGATAAGCCCACACTCGGCTGGCTAGGAGGTATAGGCCTCGCCCACACTCCACTATCCGGGAGATATGGGCCCCCGCCCACACCCCGCTAACTAAACATAGATACAATTATCACACAGACAACAAGTATAACTATAATCTACCAGTTCAATAACATACTCAGATAATACTAAGATACGGGCCCACCCCACACTTAGCTACTAATCATAACAAGTTTAAGATATGGGCCCAGCCCACACTTAGCTACTAAACATAATCATTCTACGATACGAGCCCAACCCACACTTAGCTACTCTACACAGGCCGACATTGGTGCCTTAGATCCGTTCCAATTGAAGGAAACTCACCTCGCAAAGCTGATGCTGAAATCTCGAGTGAGGAATCTCCAATGGTTGCTCCAACGATCCCCCGACTATTACTATCACAATAGCACTTAGTCAAAACCTAATAATCCTCCTTAGGGTAAAATGACCATTTTACTCCTGGTCAAAGTCAACGCTTTGGTTAAAGTTAACATTTGGGGATGCCCAACACGTCGAGTTCTTTAACTCAATAGTCCTGAAATCACGACCTAACTCGCCGAGTCATCCCCCGAATCGCCGAGTTCTATCGGGCTGCTTACGCTCATGATTTAGCGAATCAACTTGTCGAGTCCCTTCATAGACTCGTCGTGTTCTATCTTAAGCAGAAACTAGACAACACGAACCAACTCGTCAAGTTCCCATATGGAATCAATGAGTACCTCTATCTGTTTGGCCATCTTAACATATTAAGCCTCTACCCTCAGATCTAAAGTCCAAACTTCGTCTATACACTGGAAATACCCTTTTTAGGGGCAAAGTTTCCGAGTTTACCTGCTAATAACCCATCTAAATGGGTTTAGCTAAAACTATAGTTCCTTAGGACATAGATCTTTGTCCAACAACCATGTTACTCCAAACCAATGCATGAGAACCCAAATCTAGGTCCTAGATACCAGAAGAACACGTAAAGCCTCATACTTTCCTTCTACGCATGGCCTTTTGGGGCACAAAAGGCCATAACAACACCTTAGAGCTTGGATGGGGGCTTCAATGGCATAAAGTTTGCAACTTTACGCCTTAACAACCCTTAATGATCCCAGATCTGAAAGGATCCTTGCTTGGGACGTCCAAACCCCAAAGGTCAAGCTTCTTGAACCAAAACCCTCAAAAAGTGGAAATAACTAGATCTAATGAATAAATGATCAAGTTAGAGACTTGATTACCAGAAAGTGAATGGAATATGATGTTACTTTTGGGTCTACAATCTTCTCTTGGAGTCCTCAAGCTTCTTCTTCTTCTACAAGCTTCAAAACACACAAGAACACTAAAAAATGGCTCACACACTCACACAATGCTCTAGGGTTTCATGGATTAGGGTTTGGGACTTGGAGGCTGGAAATAAGGCCAAAAGGTGGGGATTAAGATGCTTATAGGGTGTAAAACCCCAAAATTAGGGTTTCACTCTCGCAGACCTACTCGCCGAGTCGAGAGCTCTCGACTCATCAAGTAGATAACTTAAAACTTGCGTCCAAGACTCATTTCTACTCGACGTGTCTGGGGCTTCCAAATCGTCAAGTGGCCCTATCAAAATGAATAATTATAAATAAATTTGTACCATAAACCAGGCATTACATTATTTTTTTAGATTTCTAAACGTTCGACTACGATATTTGAATTGGCATGTGACCTTTCGGAGTAACACGGAAGATTTATATGCCTAGCGTAAATAAATGTTTCCCTGTCTTAAAATTCTTCTCTCGAACTTCTACTTGGTACCTACTAAACTCTCCAAGATATATAGGTTTGCTAATGGATTGCTAGCAGAATTTGGTCCAATGGTCCATCAAGCAGCCACCTTGAAAGTCGCCATATGGGCAACTAAGAATGTTGAGACCCAAATAAAAGAAAAGGGTCTGGAGGGAGATAAGGTTGGCGAGAAGAGGAATTTTGATGGATCTTCAAGGTCCAAAAAGAAAACAAAATTCTCGAAATTTGGTTCTAAGAAGTTCGGAGGAGGAGGAGATGAAGCAAGATGGTGCGAAAAGTGAAAAAGGAAGCACTTTGGAAAATGTAGCGAGGAGGTGACTTATTACAAGTGTAGGAAGGCTGGGCATTACGCTAATGTGTGTACATCCAGCAAAAGGGTGTGTTATGGTTGTAATGAAGAAGGGCATATTGCAAAGGACAACTCGAAGAAGAAGGAGGTAGTAAGGCCTAATGTTCCACCGAGGCCTAAGGCAAGAGCATTCTAGATGACCCTGGAAGCGGCAAGAGATGAAGAAGATATCGCTTCAGGTACATTTCTTGTAAATGGATTTCCTGCCAATATATTGTTTGACTTTGGAGCAAATTACTCCTTTATATCACATAAATCTGATGGAACACTAGCGTTGCTTGTGGATAAACTTGATAGTGCTCTAGTTGGAGAAGTTGGCAGTGGCAAATTCATAACTTTTAGCGATTGCATTAAGAACATAATCATCAACTTGAATGGAAATGAATTCCAAAAGGAGCAGTTACCCATTGAGTTGAATGGTTTCAACATCGTATTAGGAATGGATTGGCTTAGGGCCACTGATGCCGAGATACCATGCACGAATAAGATAGTAAGAGTAAAGCCACCAGGAAAAGATTCATTTATGGTGTACGGGGACAAATGTAGGGTGAATTCTAGAATCATTTCCCTGATGAAAGCCATAAAATGTTTGTCTAAAGATGCACATCATACTTGGTATTTGTGATATATGAAAAGAAGGAGAAGAAGAAGACACAAAGAATATCGGTGGTATATGACTATCCAGAGGTCTTTCTTGAAGATCTTCTTGGATTACCGCCTGATAGACATGTAGAGTTTCGAATAGACTTGTTGCTAGGGTCAACACCAATAGCGAAAGCACCATACCGATTAGCACCGACATAGATGAAGGAGCTTATGATGCAACTTCAGGGGTTGTTGGACAATGGTTTCATTAGACTTAGTTCGTCACCCTAGGGAGCTCCGGTGTTATTCGTAAAGAAGAAGGATGGAAGCATAAGGATGTGCATAGACTATAGAGAGCTGAACAAGGAAACGATAAAAAACAAGTACCCATTGCCAAGGATTGATGACTTGTTCGGTCAGCTGCAAGGTTTGAGCTATTTCTCAAAGATCAATCTCAGGTCATGATATCATCAGCTGAACGTGAGAGAGCAAGATATTGAGAAGATTACATTCAGAATGAGATATGGACACTATGAGTTCTTGGTTATTTGAACTAACCAATACTCCAGCACCATTTATGGATTGGATGAACATGATTTGTAAACCATTCCTCGATAAATCCATGTTCGTAGATGACATTCTGATTTACTCAAAGAGCCAGCAGGAGCATGGCTAGCACCTGTGAGAAGTATTAGAAGTTTTGAATAAGGAGAAGTTGTACGCAAAGTTCTCCAAATGTGATTTTCGGATTCAAGAAGTCCAATTCTTGGGTCATGTGGTTAACCAAGAAAGTATAATGGGTGATCCAACAAAGATTAAAGCTATGATGAAATAGGAACGACCAAAAAGTCCCACAGAGATTCGATGCTTTCTGGGGTTAGCTGGATATTACCAAAGATTTATCCATGGCTTTTCTTTGATAGTTGCTCCATTGAAAGCTTTGACCCATAAAGGAGCTACATATACATGGAGTGAGTAACATGAAGAAGAATTCGAGAAGCTAAACAAGAATTTTTATGAAGCATCGATTCTTTCTTTACCTGACAGAGTTGAAGACTTCGCAGTCTATATTGATGCATCTGGAATTAGGTTAGGTGGTGTTCTAATCTAGAGAGATAAGGTGATAACATATGCATCTCGACAATTGAAATACCATGAAAAGAACTACCCCACTCATGATCTAGAGTTGGCAGCGGTATTATTTGAATAGAGATATGGAGGCATTATCTTTATGGCACAAAGTGCAAACTCTTCACCGATCATAAAAGTCTCCAATATCTCTTTGATAAAAAAAAAAAACAATTAAATATGTGGAAACGACGCTGTCTAGAGTTGGTCAAGGATTACGACTATGAGATACTTTACCACCCAGGTAAAGAAAATGTTGTAGCTGATGCTCTATGTCGAAAACTAAACCTTGAAAGAAAAAGGCCAAGAGCGTTAAGAATAGAATTTGTCTCAATAATCGTGGAAAGCATCAAGAAATCTCAGGAAGAAGCTTTGGAGAAAAATGACCAAAAGTAAGAACGTTAAGGCAAGATGTTGGTATTAGGTACAAATAGTCAAGGGTTGAAGGTATTCCAAGATAGAATTTAGGTACCTAAGATAGGATGAATAAGAGATATTCTGATTGAAGAAGCTCACAAAACCATGTACTCGATTCAACCCGACAACATTAAGATGTATAGGGATCTGAAATCTTAAGAAGAAGCTCGATGTTGCAAAGTATGTGGCAGATTGTGTAACATTTGCGAGAGTTAAAGCACAACATCAGAAACTATATGGGAGTTTAGAACCTTTACATGTACCCATGGGTAAATAGGAAGACATCACTATGGATTTTGTGACTGAACTACCTAGGACGAAGAACAGTCATGACATGATTTGGGTAGTCGTCGATCGGTTTACAAAGAGTGCACACTTTATAGCAGCCAATGTGAGGTGGTCTATGGATAAGCATGCAAATGCTTACGTGAAGGAACTGCAAAAGGTTTTCAAAATAATTGTTGAAAATAGTTTTAAAAAGTAACCATGGAAGGACGGAATGCATACAATTAGTTAGAGAAAAAAGTATACCTCAAGTTACCACACTATTATTTGTTGTGATATGATAGCACTGCATGCTAGTGATAGGAAAGAGATCTTCAAGAATTGCATGATAAAATTGCCTAATGCATGATGCTTGATTACTTAGGAGGACCTCTTGTATGAAATTGACATCATTACTATTGTTTCTTAGAGTATACATCATAGTTGGACATAACTTAGATTTTATAGCCTAAGAATGTTTGGTTTAGCCTTATTTCTTGTTCCTTATTAGGTTGTGGGATTAGGTTAGAATCAATTAATTAACTGTCTATAGGATCTAGTGTTATGTATGATTAGCATGCATGAGTGGTTGCAAGGTTAATGGAAGTTTCGTGAGTGAGTAGGTATGTGGGAAACCGACGTAATGAGGAATGTTTAGCCACTCTCGATAGAGAAAGGATAGGATGTATGCGTATCTTGGTTATTGTATTTGTTTTGGGTGGTTGTGATGATCCTTGAAAAAAATACGGGTAAGTGTGGAAGGTGGTATGGTCCCATACTACTAAAAGCATAGGACCTATACACGTAGCAAGAAGTCACAAATCGTAAGGGTTTAGTCTCGTTATGTGATTGTAGAAATATGTATTGTGACCTTTCTGATAGATGTTGGTATATCTTCAGAATGGTTGAGACGAGAGGATCAGGATCTGGAGCGGGTGGCCAGGGTGGGCCGGTATTGACCGATGATCAGGTTCAAGAGATCATCGCCACTGAGGTGGCTACTGCTGTATGGAGGTCTTTGTTGGAGATGTTTGGGTCTATCATGACCATTATGATTGACTTATTTTATGATCGATATGCTGCTCTTTCTGATATTGTTCTTGCTACAGCTATAACGATTATTTCTGTTGCTGGGATTCGAGGGGAGAGATCCTTCCAGTATAAGGACTTCAACAATACGACCCCCCACCCCACAGTTTGATGGGGTTAGGGAACAGGTTGTGGTGATGAGGCGACTGTCTGATGTGGAGGGTTTTTTCTTCACATGTTCTTTCCCTGCTGACCAGAAGCTCGAGTGCACCCTAAACCCTCTCCGGTTAGGGTTGAAGGATTAGTGGAGATTGGTGACTGGTACTAACACTCCTGAGAAAAGAGTTGCTATTACTTGGGAGTAGTTTTTGGAGATGCTCTATGCGAGATATGTTCCCTTGGTGGAGAAGGAGAGGTTGGATCAAGAGCACTTGGATCCGAGACAGACGACTGAGACGGTGATCAAGATCACCAAGATGTTTACTAAGAGGGCTCTTTTTTGACCTGATTTTACAGCTTCGGAGCAGGCTCAAATGACTCGGTACTTGAGCATGCTCAATACGAATATTCGGCAGTTCGTGTCCACCCAACGTTATACTACCCTCACTGAGGTTCAGGATGCCAAGAGTAGGCGGGAGATTGAGATAGAGATTCAGGCGAGGGAGTTGAGGCAAGCTCTTGTTCAGTCACAACGTGCAGTGAAGCGGTTTAAGCCTGCTAATTTGAGTTCTGGGGGACAAATTTCCTTTCTTGTGGAAAGTATGGAAAATTTCATGATGGTGCTTGCCAATCATCTGTATTCCACAAATGTGGCATAGAGCCCCGTATTGCGAGGTATTGTCGTCAGTAGGCCCCGCCGTCGAGCACCAAGATTTGTTACCACTGTGAGAATGTTGGCCATATGAAGGCCAATTATCCATTACTCGTGGCTAGGTCGGCGCAGGCTCCAACACCAGCTACTCTGAGGATCACTGATGGACTCCAGGGTAGGGCAGAGCCCTCGAGGTCTCAAGGTCGTGCTTTCCAATGAACCAAGAGATCATGGTAAATCCAGACATATCAATAAAAAGTACCATTATATCAAACATAGAGTTGAAGAAGGTCATCTCATATTAAAGAAAGTTTCATCAGAAGACAATCCTAGAGATCGTTTCACAAAGGCTCTAAGTAAGGCTAAACATAGTCAACATGCTAGGACCATTGATTTGAGAGATGACATTATTTTCAGTGGTTAGATTATTAGTTTGAAACTTGTAACATAATAAATGTAATTGAATTTGGTGATTGAATAATAGAGATTATTTATGAGTTTTTTTACTACCTTTGTCAATTAATTATTATTGTGTTTCATTTTGCATGTTTTTACTTCCTGAATAATTTGATTATTCAAAGCTCCACAGTCGCTCATACTTTAGGAAGTAAGTAGTGAATGACTATTGTCATGAATTGGATTGTAGATTGTCTAAGGAAGTAATTATGTTGCTACATAGCAATTATGTTGCCATAGCATTCATGAATACTTAAAAAATGGAGATTTGAGTATTGGATACACCCACGCTCAGAGAATTACTTCATGGATTCTATCACGAGTAATTATGAGATGATAATATCTTATATTCTTAAAAAGAAGATATATGAGTTGTAATTTACAAGTTGGTTGTACTTTGGTATTGCCAAACCGCATCAGTAACATGATTGTAAGGTTGTGATTTTTACTCAATTTTTTTAACTTTACCAACCTTGTTAACGGAAATATGAAACGAAAGACTTTATTTGTTTATTTAATTCTTTTCAAACCATTCTCAACAAACCACACGTTACCACTTTCAAAAAAACAAACATTCAACCGTTGAATTATTGCGGAAAAGAAGTTCCAAAACTAAACACCAAAGGTGCTCAAGTGGCATCTTCATTAGAACTAACTACCCAAAAGGAACCCAACCTCACGAAGCCATGCTCCTAAGCTATATGTACCAATCAAAAGGCATTAAACAAAGAAACAAGTGTCAACAACCGCCTCGTGAGCCGACAAGTTGTACACAACCAAAAAGAAAACACATAATTCCCATAAGGGTCATCCATGCAAATCAAGATAATAGCATAGTCATGAAAAAAAACAAATAACATAATATCATAATTTATCCCGCCATCTAGGTTTCAACGTAACTCAACCGATTATTACATATAATTTAATTCACCGTTTACTATATGTAATTTTTAATTCAAACGATTAACTACTTTAGGGTTTCTTAGGTACAGTCCACCCAACAACTTAACCCTGTTCACTACTCGTGTGCTCCACCAGATTAGCGCTCTAAGTGGCTCATGACTTCCCCCCAAATATACCAACCCCAAGACTTCCACTTTCGCTACTCCAACCTGCAAAGTACAAGTACTTTATGGTGTCGTTCAGGATCGGTACAAACGGTGTCCATTCTACCGATATACCTCCTACATGATGTTTGATCCGGCCACACTACATAGCCAACACCACTCCAGTTCCCGTACACCGACCATCTAGAAAGTTCGTCCAACTAACAACCGATAATGCTTAAGCTCTTTCAACCTATTAGACTTGCAAGGTTCTACCTATGTCACCACTACACCCCGAAAAAGCATGCATACACCAAAATAATCATGTTACTTATACAGAGTAAATAAGCAATTACCATGTAATGAAGTTCATTAAGTTGTCACCATAATTTAGCATATAACTATCAATTTATGAAACATCATATTCACATGCAATTTACAACTATCACATAACCTGAATATCACCATATCAACCGATATCAAGGAATAACCAAACATAAGATGCAAACAACATATTTGCAACAATTATCACTAGCATTTATTTATCTAGCATGATTCCTAATTTTCATCAACAATCCACCTATGAGATGTGGTTTTCAGTTATGCACTAAAGTCAACAAAAATTGTTGACGCGTCTTGTGTTTGAGCGAGTTCTCCTTTTTAATTCAAGTCTTGACCCTTCTTGAAGTTTTCAAGTTTCCACCTAATAACCACACATACCAAACAATCATCAAAATGGGGTCCAAGTTTGCTTAACACCTTTAATTTCTTAATGGGTTACATATTTTTTTTAAGTTTCACAGTTTGACCATTGTTCAATGTTTTGGGCATAAAACGGAATCCCTAACTCTGATTGAGCTGACTCCGAACTTTCTGAAAACTAGACTCAATTTTCAACATTTTATTCATAGTAGGGCACCGGCTAATTCAACTCAGATAAATATCTACAGCCACTACTAGAAAAAAGGCCTTTTACGACGCGCAAAATACGACGCTCATTGATCTATGTTACGCAAAGGAGAGTGACATTAGAAAAATGTCATCTCTTCAAAAAAATTAAGGATAGAAGACACGCATTATTGAGCGCCCTTAAATTAGTGTCTAAAAAAACACGGAGGGCACCTATAATAAAATGCGCGTCGTCTAAGGATGTCGCTTTATAATTTTTAATGGAACGCGCGTTCCATCCTTTAACAGTAGGGGGAAATGAAATTCTGAAAAAATTAAAAATCCCGCCTTCCTTTTTTTTTCTCCTTTCCCTCTTGCCCAAATTATGGACGCTCCTTCCTTCCCCCTCCCGACATTGACTGCTGCCTACTTCTTCCCTCACTTCTACCTACTGGAACCACCATATCTCCCACTCGATGTTGAAATTGTTAGAAAAAGCCCTAATTATACTCTCAAGTCTAAATACAGAAAAAATAGAAGATGGTGAAGAAGTAGCAGTAGAGGAAGTGGAGGATGAACAGTCGAAAATGGAAGGAATGGCATCAATAGCGTTGTTACTAGATGGGTCAATCTCGGGTCATTTTGTTCAGCTTCCCAAGTCCGTTTATTACCAGATGGGTCAATCTCGTCTTTTCGTCTCGACTTCATATCTCTCTGTAAATCAACCGACGACCCCCACACCACCATCTGCAAACCCTAAGCCATCGTCACTACCATTGAACCCTAAAAACTCATTCACACTCCACTAGATTGGGCTCTCATTAATTGGAAATCCGCGCTGAATTTCTTTCTACCCATAGACACGATTTTCAATAATGCGATAACAAAAACGATTACGAGCCATGAGAGAGCGTACACTAAGATTGATTTATCGTTTTGGACGACTTTGAGGTGGTAAACGATACTGTATTGGTAAATGAAGAATCGGAGAGAAAGGAGGATTTCCGTCAGACGACCGACTGTACCGGTGGATCGGAGGTGGTCCTGTTCTTCCTCCCACCACGATTCCCAGCTTTTGTTCGCCGGAACACCGATTCCAAGAGAGAAGGTGAAGAAGACAGCGGAGAGCTGGAGGTTCATGATTATTAGGTCACCGAGTGCAATTCTGAAGCCTCTTTCGAGTCCGATCTCCATAATCATCGGTAACGCCATTAAAAGACCAAGTTGAACTACAGATTGAGAAGCCATGGCTGCTTTCAAAGCTTTATCTCCTTGCATCTTTGCTGATTTCATAATCGCTTTTTCTAATCCACTTAAACAGAGATATAATCTCCCGTATAAGAACGCATACACAATAAGCATCACCATCTGAAACATAAGATAATTTGTCATTTTCTTTAGACACTTACACTGTTAGACACATATACATATATATATATATATATATATATATATATATATATATATATATATATATATATATACAGATATTAATTAATTTACCATTGAGCTAACGTCGTCCTACTTCCTAGATGGTTTTTGTGTGTGCGCGACAAGACTGAACAGAAAATGGGAAAGAAAAGAAAAAACGAGCAAAAAGATAGAGAAGGGAAAGTGTTGATAGCTCTGTTAATGAATGTGGAGTCTCCAAAGCTGTTGATATCATAGACATCATCATAAAGGATCCTTCAAGGGCACAATTGCTAAAGTTTTTCATGTCTGATGGAGATCTTTCAAAAGAACTTGATGACAGATTTGGCTCTCAGTGTGGGGATATTTTGGTCTTTTTCGATGCATTGGATAATTGCAACTCTGAATCGGTTAATGTGAAGGTCCTTACTTTCTTTGTTGATCTTTTTTCTGGAGACACATGCCCTAATTTCAATCCAGATTTACAGAAGAAATTCCTTGACCTGGATTTGGTCCACAGAAGAAGGATTTCTTGAAAGTCCTACGCCTACAGGGTTCAAGGTATGCTTTGTTACAATGCTATTTATGTTTTACTTTTTTTGTTTTACTTGATGGGCTTTCTTGGTTAACCACTTAATCTGGACAGCTTAGTGTATCAAAACACCAACCCTTCCCCTACTTGCCCTTAATATTTTTTCCACCAACTTCTCTCATGTTAAAATTGATGATGATTATGAAATCTGTTTGTTGGGATGTAAGGGTAAAATGGTCATTTGGTCTTAGGGGCTATTTTATAGTTGCTAACCATTCAGCCACTTTACCATACAAGATTTGATGGGAAAATAAAAGAAAAAAGAAACAGTCCCTGAATTATTTGTATTGATTCATGATTGATACCTTGTGTTTTCCCATTCCAGGTAACAGTTTCCAATTCGAATCCAAACATAGTAATGGTTGGATTTCGTGTCCATGTGGGAAACACATTAGCAAACCATATACCCTCTGAGATAACAATTTTCCAAAGAGTTATAAAACTAGACGAAGGCATGAGGTCATGGTATGACATCCCATTTACAGTTGCAGAATCCCTTCTACCTGATGAAGAAATTACAATCTCCATAGGAACAACTTTCAACAGATCAACTTTACCAAGAATAGACACTTTAGAAATTTATGGTAGAGTAAAGTATGAATTTGGTTGGAAGGAGAAAATGGATGTAGTACTGGACATGGAGGCACGTGTGCTTGGTAGCAGTTCTTGGGTTTCAGGATCTGGGAAAAAACGTTGCATTGGTCAAGTTACTCCTATTGAAGAACAGGTTGTTTCAAGCCATTTTGCCAAAATGAGAAATATATTATCAAGTACACAAGTCACTTCTCTACTTCAGTTTTTTATATTATGCTTTTACTAATTTACAATCACAGGGACAACAGATGCAAATGAGGAATCTTCACGATCACATGCCATTCTTCGTTTATAAATCTTGCAGGAAATGAAAGAGGTGCAGATACAACTGATAATGATAAGAAAGCAAGGTAAAGGTTGGAATATAGAATGGAATGGAATGGAATGAGTCATTCCATTCCATTTCTTCCCTCTCTATTTCTCTCTCTCTCTTTTATTCTAATGATCAAAGTTCTTGTTTTTAATATCAGTTTCCCTGTTCTCTTTTATACTTGATGCACCTTTTATTTGCAGGCTTGGCTTGTGCGTACTCCAAGGCCTGTTGCTTTCAAGCTTGTTGCTGATACCCCTCTTCTTACTGGACAGGTAAGTTTCAAATCTTTTTGTTGTGGATTTCTTATAGTTTCTTTTTGTTGTGGATTTCTTATAGTTTACTTAGCTTCTTAAATCAAAGAGTATAAAGCTTTCCTAATGTGTTCTAATAATTAAGAAAACGGTGTTTTTTTGAAAAATACTGATGGACTTTGCTATTTTGTTCTATGGTGTATTACCTTGGATATAATTTGTTTTTACAGTTTTCTCTTTTTATTTAATTTAAATTTGGATATAAGTTTGTAACACATGGGACTTATGATTGCAGCAAACAATCTTTCTTTTCTTTCCAGACATGATTAAAGGCATGTTTTTGGCTGTAGTTATTGGACCACCTGTTGTGGTTGCCATCATTTTAATCGTACAAGTATTATTCTATCTCTGAGAAATTTCATTTGCCATGTCATCAAAAGCTGCCAGATGGACTATTATCTTTCATGTTTGAGTTGGTTCTCAACTTGTAGAAGAATAACATAAAATATTTTGGTATCTGAGTGTAAAAAATAATATTTGAACTCATAAGTTCCTTAATAATACTTTATTGTGTTACATGTACTTTATTACTTACTCATAATATATAATTCAATCTGATTATTGATTATATATTATGAGTAAGGAGAGCATTCTAAACATTCTGGAAACTTTAAAAGAAGAGGGAAATAGGGTCTTGTTCAATGCTTTAGCTGTGTTTGCTCTAAGGGAGATCAACTTATCACAAGTAAGTTACTGTTTCACCCTTTTATTTAATATTTTTGTGATTGAATGAAAGTCTTAATGAAAGTAATTGACAACCTTTCTCTGTAAATGATGTTGTGATTGTGGGAGAGGTGTTGTGTTTTTCTCTGTTGCTAGGTAACCTTCTCAACAACAACATTCTACTTAAGCAGGTGAGTAATCAAGATTAAGGGAGACTTGTAATCATGTTTGACATTCCTTTCCAGTAAGAAACAGAGTTGTATGATTATTTGTTAGTTTTATAGGAATGTATAACCCATGTTAGCAATGTTTTATTTTTGTTTAACATTTGAATGATTCTTTGTATGACATTACAATTTGTGTAATTTATTTTATTTTTTGAGTATGAAATTTTATTTTATATTATGCAATGGATTGTATTTTTTGTATATGGTATTTTATTTCTATTATGAGAAATTAAATGCAAATTTAATTTAAAAATTAATAAATATATAAATTTTTTTTTAAACATTTAAATTTACGATACGCAAAAATGTGTGTCATCTTCATTTATGACATGGCCTTTCTTGACAGGGGCTTTCTTGATACGCATTGCGTGTCATTAACACGCGCGTCGTAAGGTTACGACACGCGAATGCGTGTCATCTTCCTTTATGACAGGGCCTTCCTTGATACGCATTGCGTGTTGTAAACGCGCGTCGTAATTGCGCGTCGTAAATGAGCGTCGTAAATGCGCGTCGTCTCTCTTTATGACAGGGCCTTCCTTGACACGTATTTGCGCGTCGTCTGAGCCTTTTACGACATGCAATGAGCGTCGTAAAAGGCCTTTTTCTAGTAGTGAGCCCTCATAAAATGGGGGAAAGTTGTTGCGCAGATTTCCAATAATTGCCAAAATCACCATAAGATCATAATCTGGGACAAAGGATTAAAGCCACACGATTTAACACACCAAAGGCTTGAATGAAGGTAATAAGACATAAATTGAGAGCTTTATAAAAAGACCAAGAATTGACTAAAATATGATTGAATGTAAAATGCCCTTGTACGCCATACACGAAAAATCTACAAACACCAATAAAGAGTTACTTCACATTCAAGATACATATAGGGATGAACTTTAAGTGAACTTTAGACACACATTGTATGGTTTTCAAGTTTGTTGTTTTAGCCTCCATGTCATGGTTATGGAGACCAAAAATACAAGCAATACCACTAAGAATTATGAGGAATTTCAAGCTAGACTTTTGACACAATCCTTGTTAGTCCAAACAACATCATAGTTACCCACATATCAAGGCCTTTAGGGGCTGTTTTGAGGAGTAATAAAGGGTGCTCAAAACATGAATTATATGTAGGAAATTATTCTCAAAACTTGAAGATATGAAGAACAAGATTCACCTCAAAGTAATTCAATTAGTTTCCAAGCTTGAAATCAATTCATGAATACCAATTCCAATATATGAGGGTACATTATTAGATTATCCAGCAAAAATCAAGCAGAGATAACATCACAGTGTTTGAAAGTCGATCATACAATACACAATGACTAAGATTTTGTACATGAAGAGAATTTGTTTGTCAATTGAGAAGCAGTTCAACCACAAAATCAAAATCAATTGCAACCCAATTGAGGAATGCACGTAATAGAAGAGAGGTTCAAGAAATTACCAAGATGTGTGACCGATCAACAAAGTTGAAACACAAATTGGAGCTTCCACTAGATATTATTTAATTTATTTTTCTTTTAGAATAAAAGAATAAATCGAGTAAGGGAACTAACCTTACTGATGGAAGGAAATTTGGGTCGTTACAGTGATGTTATAAAACGTAGTGTCATGTATGATTTTGGTGAGTAAAGTATACAAGTATATAAGTCAAATTTTATTTGTTCCTTTATCCCTAATGGGAAGTGGTATCTTTGGGCCCCTAGGTGATTTGGTGTTGACTTATGGTGTTGGGCCTAGCCATGACTACATTGATGTGTTCAACTAGTAAGTATTATGAGGTCATCACAAATTAGGAAATCGCAAAATAGAATTTTGGACTATGAGATGAATTCTAATCCATCTATCATGTTCATAATATATTTTATATAATGTAGGAATATTTGATAACATATCTAGGACTAATGTCTTATCAGATTGAAGTCTGAAGTTGGTTTGGGAAGCACCCTTTGTTGTTAGTTTAGAGAGTTATATTGGAAATTGTAGTTATAAACTTATTCAAATGGGAGACTGTTGGATTAGGTGTCTAAGCAAATAACTAAATTAGTATATACTTGAATTATTAGCTAAGTCCTTTTGGGTTGCCCTCAAACCTAATAGTTGAGTAGGATGACTTTTAGAAAGAGACTGATTTACTCATTTATTATAGTATTAATAAATAGCAATAAATGATTTATTAATATATTATGAGAATATTATATTAACCAGAAATAGTATTATTTAATTAAGTATTAATCCAAAATTAATTAGAATTAATTTTGCGATTAATTGGATTAATAAAAATGCAAGGACCTAAGTTGTAATTATTCAATAGTTGAAAAAAAGGGTTCCATAACCTTCCCCATAAGGGGTCGATGGTTTTGGGGGAATATGCAAGAGTTTCTAGAATACCCCTTGAAGACAATTAAGAAACCAAATAATTACCTGATTTAAAATATTATTATTTAAATTAAGTAAGTGTTATCTAGGGTTTTCCTAACAACTATAAATAGGAACCTATATGCTTCATATTTTGACCATCCCCTCTCTTAAAAGGATAGTTAAAATTATACATCCCCTCTCTTCACTCTCATCAAGTTTCGTAGTTGCTAGGGTTTGGGTGTGAACCATCAGATGCATGAGATTTCTGGTGCTTGCTTCCAAGAGCCATTGAAGAAGGATTTGATTAGTTATTTACTATAATAACTAAAACAGATGTAAACCCTAACTTTTTATGTATTTCGAAATTTCTAGGGTTTTTATAGGGTTCTTTTTGAAGTTCATAGTTTATAGCTTTCAATAGTGAAAACATATATCCAATTAGGTTGCATGTTAACTTAAGGGTTAAATTATTTTCCGCAGCATAATTTTTGTAACCTATAAAACCTATTAAACTACCCTTGATGCACTATGTTGAGAAAAAAAATTTCTTTTCATTTGCTTCATCTACTATGTGTATGAAAAATTATCATAATATAATAAGAGGAACCAAAATCGGTCAATGGCCAAGATAATAAAACGTTTCCGAAAAAAATTACCAACCATTTTCTCAATGAAATGAATCACGGAAAGTACTAGATAAAAGATTAAATATATACTAAATGTAGGAATACAAACAAAGTGGTGAAAGAGAAAAAAGGGAAACCTTTCAAGTTTATTGATTTTTGGAAGGTATGTGAAAGAGAAAAAACAATAGCGTGATGTGAAAATATCAGAAGCATACATAGGTGGTTAAACAATAACCAAATAAAAGGTCCCAAATGAGGTTTATGTTCGACCTTAACAATAAGGTCCCGACTGAAGTTCCACCACCTAGCCTCTCAATAAGAAGGGACCTAGTGAAAGGAATTGGAAAAGGTTTGATGTTAATTTTGGATGACATAAACAAAATAGAATTGGAGATGGACGTTCTTCATAAACATCTTAAAAATTTCACCGACTTTCAAAAAGAGGCCAAACAAAAGAGAGAGTGTGCTCATGATATGAAACTTATTATGCATTATGTGAGCTGTTATACCAAGAGGAACGCAAATTGGTTTTGAAAGTAAAATACGAACAGAAGAAAAGACATAATATGTGGTTTTTTTCTATCTTAGCTACTAAATTATGTAAATTTAATTTCTTAAGTTTTAAATTATGCAGTTTTTATTTTCACTACAATCGGTCGCTACTAGTTTCGTAAAAAGTCAATGTTTTAAGAAAAGAAAGCAATTGTTTTTACATACGTGTATCGACTCATCACCGAAGCCGATCTTTTTAAGTGTCTTTTTGCTTCATGATGTGACAGGGGACCCTGTTTCCTCGAGGAAATGTAGTTTGCAACAAGTAAAGAAGTTAATCGAATGAACTATCAGTTCATTTGTTGATCACCTTGATATGCATCCACTTTGCTAAATAGTCAAGGGACGAAAACGAACATCCATGATATAATTTTAATTGGACTTCCTCTAACAAATTTTGAAATCCATCATCGACACCACTACCCTCTGTATCCGGTTCCCTTCGTTGCAATTGATATCATTTTCAATCACACCCCCATAACATCTACAATAACATCTGCCATCGCGTTACTACACGTAATGTCTTTGACATCAGTGTGAATTGTATTTTCGTTGTGATATTTCCATATAATATAATGTAGACTAAAACCATGTTGAAGTATATGGAATTTCATTATGACTAGTAGTGTAAATTTATTGACATTACATTTGTTGACATTACATTTGTTACACGGACATCTGATTTGACCTTTGGTATCAACATGTGGTTTGGACCTCTCGAGAAAAGATTTGAGTCATTGTTGGAACAAGGTAGAGTTACGGTTTTCAAAAGTAGTCCAGGTTTTATCAATAGACATGGTGCAACTGAAACATAAGTTAGGTTTTAATGTTTACTCTACAAGAACTAAAATTAGTATTAAATATTTATAAGGATAGAGTAATCTCTAAATAACATGGAAAAGAAAACTAGACAACAGAAGAGTATTCACAAGGGTAGACTTCTAAACCCACTTTTTAAATATCTTACATCATATGCAAATGTGTATTACATGATTGACCGTTTACGAAAAATTTGGCAGCATTTCCCCTTAGCTCCTAAGTATATATAAAATTATATACCCGATGAGCAAAGAGAAAATAACAACCGAATATTTCTTAAACAATCAATCATGTAATACACATTCACATCCTAAATGAAGAAATGTACTCAAAAAGTAGTCCCAGAACGGGGACAGTCCGAAATTAATTTCTAAATCAATTATTAAATTATAACTTAGTAGATTTAGCTTATTAATTTTTCATTTTAATTTTTTAATATAGAATTATACTTTAAACGATAGTATATATTTTTTATTTATATCATTTTTTTCCACATTCTGATTTTTAATATCAACTTTTTTTTTCTATTATGACTAAATTATAACTTAGTAGATTTAGCATATTAATTTATTATTTTTATTTTTTATTATAGCATTATACTTTAAACGATAGTATATATTTGTTATTTATATCATTTTTTTTTCCATATTTTGATTTTTAATATCAACTTATTTTTGTTTTTGTTATTCTATTTTGACTAAATTATAATTTACAAGATTTATCGTCTTAATTTTTCATTTTTATTTTTTATTATAACATTGTACTTTAAACGATAGTATATATTTGTTATTATATCATTTTTTCCCTATTTTGATTTTTAATATCAACTTATTTTTGTTTTTATTTTTCTATTATATGACATTTTACCTTTTCTTATTTATTTTTATATATATTATCTTAGTTATTTTGTATTTTTATTATAGTGTAATACTTTAAAAAGATATTGTAAATGATAACATCCGTTATTTTTAAATTATAGCATCCTATCATAACATACAATATGCACATATGCAAATGCACTTATACACATTTTTTCACATATATTTTTTCATACATACAAATACATTTCATAAAGAAATACATATATATACATTTCACATACAAACACCTACATTTTCACATTAAAATGTCTATATTTCATATACATACAGTTTTTCATATATATAGGCATATACATACATTTCACATAGAAATACACTTATAAACACATTTTCACGTATACTTTTTCATACATATACATTTTTTCATACATATTCGCACATACACATTTCCATATCAATTTTTACATACATATTCATATAGATTTCACATATCAAGATATACACATTTCACATACCAAAATAAATACATTTGTACATACATTTCATATACATTACAAACAGAAAAAAGATAGAAGAACCTGTTGTCGCCAGAAAATGGGAGGTGTCGCCGGAAAATTCAACCTGTCGCCGGAAATTGGTGACAATGGTGGTGGTATTCACTGGAGATTACCCTAAAAGCACCAAAATAATGAAATTAGGGTTAAATATTGGTAAGAAAACAAGAGAAAGAGATCAAAAGGGGAGAGAAAACGCATGTTACCGAATGATTATTGTCGCCGGAAAACTGAGAATTCGCCGGAAAACGGCGAAAATCACAGGAAATTGAAGGCCTTAAAACAATCTATGGTTAGTGGTGGTTTATGTTGGTGTACTATGTCGGAAAAACACTAGAGAACGTTGGTCATCGATGTTTTGTGAGAATGAGGAGAATACGCATAAAGTGGGTCGTTTGGGACGAGGGGGGTCAAAAGGGTGTTACCTTTAGCAGCGACACCGAGACAATAGTGGCGACAAGTTGGAGTGAAAAACACGCGCCTTTCTGTTGTGATTATTAGCAGTCCGATCCAAAAATAATCGAAGGTTCACGAGGACATTAACGCGGATCATCATCAATAGCAGCAACATGCCATCGCAATTGTTGTCGCCTCTATTACCTCCCATGAGATGAAACCCTAATCAATGGATCAGTATAGCAACGTGCAGTCACGATCACATGGCGTGTGGCACAAGAGGATCGTCGGTGGAAGCCCTTTAGCGACGACATCTACAACGACAACAATAACCTTTAGAGGCGACATTATCTAATGTCGCCGCTACAGGCCAACATCGTCGCTATAGAAGTCATCACTAAAGGGCTTATTTCTTGCTGTGAAAGTCTCCATTGTCGCCGATAATGTTTCCCATCACCCCTATTGCTTACGTCGCCACAACTGGTTATGTCGCTGCTAGTTCTTCCCGCCACAACTAAAGATGTCGGCACTAAAGCTCATGTATTTTTTTCTGGTTCTTTTAAACCATACCTTCCGAATGAAAACAAAACCGCCAAAAAATATTAAAAATGCAACGAAAGATTAATTAAACACATTATACATAAATTATATATTATGCATTCCTATTTGCATACATAATACACCCATACACATTATACACATATTTGTATGCATAATACACACACATACATACGAATTTTCACATTGGCACATACAAGCCTTCATTTTTCATACATATATTATACATACATAATTTCGAAAACTAGGACAAAGTAAAACTTGCGGTGTTGGAAGAAAAGCGGTGGTCTTTTAGTGGAGGTGGTGTAATTTTCCGGCAATAAGAAAGAAATAGAGCTACCCTTTTCCTACTGGTGCCCTGAAATCATGAAGGAAACCTATCAAACTCGTATCTTGGTCACCGCAAAGAAGAGAAAGAGAACGAGAAAAAAGGATTACCAGGTGGTCGACGGTGATGACCTTCAAGCGTCGCCGATATTTAATTCCAGTAGAGAGACTAGGGGTTAGTGGTGGCAACATAACAGTGGTGAATATCTAATGAAATATCGATGTTTTGACGCAATGATCTTCTATAATCGCAAGAGGATTTTTGTGGAGAGGAGAATACACAAGAACACACAAGAGAGAAAGAGGTAAACCCTAAATCGGCTTTGTTGACCGCGATCTCGAGCCTTAGCGGCGACACTGACGTATTAGCAGCGACATAATATATTTAGCGGCGACACTATGGAGAAAAAACACAATCGTTTTTTTCCGAGTATTAGTGGTGACAACTATCGCTAGGATTGTTTTTGTATATATGATGCTTGTTTACAACCATTGGATTCGTCTCTAATGGCTTAGTCACATAATCGACGGATAGGATGAATATCATGCCGATCGAAATAATAAACAATAGTGGTGACGCCGTTAACAATGTCACCACTATTACCGGTTATTCTTGTAATATTAAGTGAATAACAGCTTCAATTTTAATTAAAATTATGTTATTTTTTAATTAAAAAATATATAGGATATTAGTATATGTGCTTTCTCATTCACATAATATATCAAAAGCACGCTTATAAAATAAAATAAGTCGTTCACATAAATTATCAAAAACACACTTATAAAATAAAATAAGTTATGGCAAAAATACCAAACCATATCAACCCCTTGGCAAAAAATAAATAAAATAAAATAAAAAACAGAATAGTGACGTCATGTGGGCTAACGCGCTTGTGTCAATCGTGGCACTGTACCTTGGGTCTAAATATCTAATGAAAAGTCATGCGCTTATATTGACTGATTAAAATAGTACTGTTTCTCGGTGCTATCATGTATGGGCATATTCAAAAGAAAATTCTCCTATAAATATTTGATGAAAAGACAAGTTCTTGATACCTCTCGTACAGTCGTACGTTCTCTTCCTTTGCAACCAAGCATTAACATTTGCAGAGAAAATGAACAAACTTTCTGGGTTTTTTGATCTCCTGAAAGGACCACTTAAAATCATTTCTCAAAATGGAATGCTTATGTCAATCACAGCAGCCGTCTACCTAATCCTCTACTCCATTACCTTCATCTTAAACACTGTCTCAGTCAATCCATTCATCATCGATTTGACCCTCAAGACTTTTTCCTTATTCACTGCACGTCCAGGGACACCTGAGTATTTCGAACTTTTGGCTGCTATCCGTGAAGATATAGGCATATTTCTAGGAATCGAAACTGCTTATGCTGTTTTCTCCTTCTTCTTTCAGATATTTGCCCAAACTGCTATAATTATTATTGCTTCAAGCTACTATAGTGGCAATAACTTGTCTCTCAAAGAACTTATCTTGAAGGTATCAAGAACATGGACTAGACCATTTGTCACTTTGTTTTACGTACAACTTCTTGCCTTTGGTTACATGGGTTTCTTCTTTATGCCATTCTTGATTGCATCGCTTCTACTTACTGACCATCCTATCATCCTGATTGCGCTCCAGTTCATCCTTGCTATTCTTTTCATCACATTTTACCTTTATCTATCAGTTGTTTGGAGTTTGGGGGTAGTTGTGTCTGTGTTTGAGGATACTTATGGGCTTTCAGCACTAGGGAATGCTAGAGAGCTTGTGAGGGGCAAGAGAGTCGATGGGTATCTTCTGAATATTTTCTTTAATCTTGTGGTATTCGCAATTTTATTGGTTGGAGCCAAACTATCGCTTGCGATGCCGCTTGTAGTTGGCTTGTTTCAAGTTGTTTTCGTAGGCGTGATGAGCATGTTTCAGTTCCTCGCATACAGTGTGTATTATTATCGGTGTAAAAATAACATGAAGATATCAGGAGGTTCGGTATATAGCCAGATATCGCATGGACCTGTTGTTGATGAAAACATTCCATAGAAAATGTTGAATAATACTTTTCTTTTGTTGTTTCTTAATTCTTATCTTCCAATATCCAATAATATGTAATCGATTTTGATCATGTTTTCGTTTTGTCATACAAGTGTTACTAAATAAATCAAGTTTGTGTGTTCTCCTGGCAATGCTCTTTTAATTATGTTCTTTTAGTTTCAATTATTTTTTTTCCAAAGTTATTGAATTCGTCCACGGATGACTACATCAAATGGGACCAGCTTTAGAATTTTAATCAAGTCGTAAATTTTATTAATTAATATAACTGAATTATCTTCAGAAGACCATTAGTTTTTTATTTTTTTTGTTGACTAATTCGTTGGATTCTTGCTACTTGCTAGACAGTCTTGCAAATATGGTAAACGATAACCATTATTTATTTTTGCTTAAACGGTCAAAGATATACTACAATTAATTTATTATTTTTTTAATGTTTTTTTTTTAAATTAAGCCAAATATATACATGCAATTTGTATAATTCAATTTCATCAAATTTCATACAATTAAGCCAAATGTATACATAAATTACACTTAAGCAAATTTCATCCAATTAAAGCCAAACATTAAGTCACTAACAAAATTAAGCACTTTGAAACTATATACAATACATTACTAGAAGTAAGTTGCTATTAATAACCTAATTGAGCCAAATGTATGCATCCAATTTGCATATTCCAATTCCATCCAATTTCATACAATTAAGCCAAATGTATACATCCAATTTCATACAATTTGCATATTCCAATTTCATCCACTTTACATATTCTAATTTCATCCAATTTCATACAATTAAGTCAAATGTATACATCCAATTTACATATTCCAATTTCATCCAATTTCATATAAATTGATACATCTAAATTTCATTTTAAGGCAATGTGGTATAAACATAAATTACAATCCAACAAATGTATATATTCATGCCAAATTTATTTTTTAACCCATTGTAATCTAAACATAAATTACAAAACATACACAAAATGCATAATAAAATTCCCACAAATCTGAAAAACACACAATTTAACAAAATGCATACAATCCAACAAAATGCACAACCACTTCATATCTCAAAATAATAACATCATCACTCAATAAAATTGAAAATTACTCGAAATTTATCATCTAAATGAAAACCAAAACAGAAAAATCATAAAAAAAAAAGTAGGAATTCGACCTTGATTGGGGGCAATTTCGGAATGTAGCTAAAGGTCGCCGGTTTTTGGGGCTGTGGCGGTCTTGGGGGAAGGAGGGGCTAGC
Source organism: Lactuca sativa (assembly GCF_002870075.4). NCBI lineage: Eukaryota > Viridiplantae > Streptophyta > Magnoliopsida > Asterales > Asteraceae > Lactuca > Lactuca sativa. Next base: position 75,958,467 of record NC_056629.2, read on the forward strand.
ACCGGTCCAACAAGCAATTCCTAGTCCACCAAGTTGGAAAAAATTCGCGAGATTGAAGAAAGACAGAGAGAAAAACGAGAGAAAGTGCTGAAAAAAATGGCAGAAAGGTAAACTGGGAAGGGATATCTGCGTAAAGCATTAGCGGCTACGGGCAATAGCGGCGACGCTAGGGCAATAGCGGCGACACTAGGGCAATAGCGGCGACAAGTGGAGGGAAAATTCAGCGCGTCTTTTCGCTTTCCGCTACAGCCGTTGGATTGAAAAGAAATCGGACGGTTGGGGTTAAAATGACACCTTTAGCGGCAACACCAAGCAATAGCGGCGACATGTAATTGACGTGTTACATGTCGTCGCTATTGCTAGGTGTCGCCGTTAAAAGCATCGCCGATAATGCCAAGGTTTCTTGTAGTGATTAGCAGTAGCCAAGAAACATTTTTTAAGTGAAAGCAGAATTTTTCATCAAACATTTTTAAAGTAAAGCGTACACACCCAACCACTAGTCTTATTCATATATCTACTCCTTTATCCACAATAGTACTTAACCCTCAACCTCCTCGTGGGGAGATACACACTTACTACTATTAGGCTATAAACCTTTTAGTTCATCTTTAATACTTAATTTATTACTTTCTTTCCAAGTCATTAGGACTATATATAATTTACATACATTTGGTGGTTAGAAATTTGAACTTTCTATTAGTTTTATAGAGTGTTAGCTTATAAATATAGACTTAGTTTAATCATTAAATTCCCCTCTCGTCTCCACGAAAAATTGTATACAATTCTCTCTTTATGGATTTTATTAGTAATACAAGTCAAATGTCTTATATTTTTAAACCTAAGGGTGTCCATCTAAATAAGGGTTTTGTTACCATCCTACACCGGTCAAATAAAAGTTTGATTTGTGGTTTATAAGGCTAGGTGTCCCCTTCTCCCTCAAGCTATAGCTTTTGGTAGTGAATTCTATACTTGGGCTTATGTCATGATACCGGCCTAGTATGAGATAGGTTCATATCAATTGATATCAATGTTATCTCCATCTTTTAAGGTGCTTGTACTTGGAATTGCGGCCTACGAAGTGGTGGCTTGGACCCGAAAAAAGGGCTGCCAACCGTGACCAACAATGACTTGGAGATGTGGCTTGGACCAAAAGGGGGTGCCAACCGTGACCAACGAGGACGTTGGTTCTTCAAATCCTGGGGTATTGTTACCATCCTACACGAGTCAAATAAATGTTTGATTTGTGGCTTATAAGGCTAGGTGTCCCTTCCTCCCTCAAGCTAGGTTTTGGAAATGAGTTCTATACTTGGACTTATGGCATAATACGAGCCTAGTATGGGATAGGTTCATATCCGGTGTCCATATAAATATTTGTATTCTCATTTGTACTAGTTGCTCCTGTTTATTATCATATTTAATACGAGTAATATTACGCCCTAGATTCTTGAAAAATGTGTGGAATTAACATTCATCGCATTTCTTGAAAACTATGCAGGTACTCTTTATAATTAATTTTCTCTAAACCTGCTATATGTAATCTTCCAATTTTCTTTCTACACCTTCACATGCTTAAGACTATTTTCTCAAAACTTACAACAAAGTTCAATTCGATTTCTTCCAAACCTATTAAGGTGATCTTCAACAAATGGCTTCAATCAAATTTGACATTCCACTTCTAGACTGGGGATCTGATTTCTTCCAAGCCTATTATGAGGATGCACTCTTTTAATAGCGAGTCTGTTTCTTTTTGCTAAAACTAGGGCCAGAAGAAGTATAGATTCGAGGCTCATTCTTATATGTTTTTCTTTATATTATAAGTTAAAGAAATCTATGATAAAGTTTCGATATTTTGTACCAGTTTATGGTTTAATCTCATCTTTTATTTTTTGAACCGAAAAGTCTTAATTATTTTATATTCTACAAAAATTAACAAAACAATCCTTATTTTTTCCAAAAGAAAATGCAGATTATCGTATAAAATTAGATAATCAGGATATTTCTATTCAAAAAATAAATGTTAGGATTAAACCGTAAATTGACCCAAAATATTAAAACTTTATCGGAGATTTCCCTATAGGTTATACCAATAAGAAAGAATGATTTTATATGTCTAATCAATTACCAACCAAGAGAGACACTACAGTTTAAACTTTTAATCAATTTTGCCACCTTAAATTTCACGCCATCAGAAAATGCCACCTCCGTTTACTATGTCAGCAACATGTGATCTCACTACAAGAAAAATGACTTACAACCACACCAAAAAAAGTGTGACCATATGCGTATAGTGACATTTTATTTTTTTTACTGAAAGTGTGATGGAAGGTGACGTCATCGTATGAGTCTTATGGTCACTTTAAAATGTAGTGTCCGTATGATATGAAAACATGTGAACGTATTATAAAAGTGTGGCAAATGTGTATGAAATTTTGTTCCTTAAATATCCAATATTGTAGCGTTAAGCCGTGTATATCACCAACTTACGACATTCATGATGTTTTAGTGTAGTTGTTTTCTTTTATATTGTCACACAGTTTAAATTTTATTAAGGCTATTTTGTATCTTTTGTAAACATGTAATTACGGTAAGCATGACCGTGTTTGCTAAATGGCCACATGTAATTAATTCCATAAGTAGCGAATTGATAATAATTAGTCACAAAAAACAATCAATTTTTGTGACTATAGCCTATCGTATAGAGACACACAATTAAGTGAAATACAATCATAAGTATTATAAAGATACACATTTTGTTAAAATTAAGGACTATTCGGTACCGTATTAAGACTATTGGGTATATTTTAGACACATATAATTACGATGAACATGTCCATGTTTGGTAAATGGACACAATGTCTGAGGCTATTATGTATGGCCCACAAAGTGTAACTGTATGTCACAACTAGCAAAATTAGGGTTGAAAGGGGTGATTCATGTGCAAAATCATTTCTTCTATGTAATTTATAACATCAAATTTGCAAAATTCAAACTACAATCTTATTTGAGTTAATACGTGCATACATTGTGATTCAAGTCGAAATATGTAACATCCTAATTTTCAAGACCAAAAATTTTGTTTTCAATTATGTTACTTATAAAAATGTTTACTAGAAAAAAAACATCATCAATATTATATAAATCCATAAAACATAGTCACATGTCTCAAAAGTCATACCATCATTAGTAATAATAATAATAATAATAATAATAATAATAATAATAATAATAATAATAATAATAATATCAGAGTACAATCACATGGATCTCAAAATGCGGAAATCATGTGTGTGCGATGCGCTGCTACCGTGCCAGTTCCTTCCCCTTCGACAAAGAGGTACCTGAAACCAAAACTGAAAACCGTAAGCATAAAGCTTAGTGAGTTCCCCCATCATACCACATAGCATACATAACACATATTGTCTAACACATCTGGGTATTGGCTACCCCTTCGGTCTCTTTCAACCGGTAACTTGTCTAGCATATCAGGGTGCTGGCCTACCCCTTCGGTCATGCCGACCGGTAACCTTGCCTAGCATATCAAGGTGTTGGCTTACCACTTCGATCCTGTCGACCTGTAACACCCGAAATCAGAAAGGTCAAGAAAGGAAAGGAAAAACCCTAAGTTAAAGAGGGTTGACTCGTCGAGTCCAGGGAGGAACTCGGCGAGTCGGAGCGGGATCCGGGTGTAAAGTAAGTGACCGACTCGGCGAGTCGGCAAGTGAACTCGGCGAGTCTAGTCTGGGTTGGGAAACCCTAGTTTCGGGACTTGGTACCCTATTTAAGCATCTTATTCTCTTCCCTAGGGCTCATTTGCGGCCCCTATAGTCCAGAACCAGAAACCCTAAGCCTCCATTGTTGCTCATTCGAGCTTTCTTGCCATTTTGGGTGATTTGAAGGAAGAAGGAAGAAGGCACCCATTGGGGATTCAAGGATTGGCAGTAGATCCAGAGTTTGTGAGGTCTTCTAGAACATTTGAAGGTAATGAGTCGCTACCTTCCTTTTTTTTTTGCATATAGATCAACCTTTATCATGAGATTCGGGGCTTTTAGGACAAGTTTATGAACCATTTCGAGTTAGAAGCCCAGATCTGAAGTTGCTACTTCAGATCTATGTGTATCTTGGTCTGGAGAATCATAAAGCATCAGTCTATGGGTTGATTGTTGAGCCCCTTTGTCTCAAACCCTAGTTTATAGTGTTTTGAGCCTAGATGTCCTTAGCTACACGTAAAGTTTGCCACTTTACGTGAGGAATAGGCTTGGGAAGGGTAGATCTACAGTTTGGGGTCCATGCATGACTCAAAAGTCCTCTGCATGTATGTAGATCTGAATAGAATCGGCGAGTCCTTCGAGTGGAGTCGGCGAGTAGCATGAAGATGAGGAGGAACTCGATGAGTGGGATAAACAACTCGTCGAGTCGGATGAAGTTGGGCTTGGACTCGGCGAGTCAGGTCGCGAAACCCCAAACCCTTCGAGTTGAGACTCGAATCAGTGAGTCGGGTGGAGACTCAACGAGTTGGTCAAGACAAGACTCGAAAATCGTTGGACTCGGCGAGTCATGGACTGACTCGGCGAGTTGAGTCGCGAATAGAAGGACCCTGAGCATATGAACTCGGCAAGTCAGTAGGTGGACTCGGCGAGTAAGGTTGACCTGGAAGGTTGACTTTGACCAGAGTTGACGTAGTTGACTTTTAGAGGACTGTCAGACTAAGTGTCATATTGATATTGGTAGCTCAGAGAGCTGGAGGAGCAGCGGCTCAGGGGATTCTCGATTAGCAGCCAAAGGATTATTGGCAGAGCTCAACAGTTCAGGTGAGTTTCCTTTAAGTAGGAACGGGTCTAAGGCCACAATGCCGGCCCGTTTAGCTAGCAGTAGTTTCCGGATTTTGATCCGATGCAGTAGTTAGTATGTTTGATGCCTTCGTGGCTCAGACAGGATTTATGTGTTATGTGTTCCGGGCTACGGCCCGATGCAGTATGCAGTATATGTGTGTTCATGCTAGTTGATATGTTTATGTTATGTGAAGTTCAGTTAGTTCCAGACTTTGGTCCGATGCAGGGGGCAAGGCCCCAGTTAGTCCGGACTTCGGTCCGATGCAGGGGACAAGGTTCCAGTCAGTTAGTCCGGACTTCGGTCCGATGCAGGGCACAAGGTCCCATTCAGTTTCCGGACTTCGGTCCGATGCAGGGGGCAAGGCCCCAGTTAATCCAGACTTCGGTCCGATGTAGGGGACAAGGTCCCAGTCAGTTAGTCCGGACTTCGGTCCGATGCAGGGGACAAGGTCCCAGTCAGTTTCCGGACTTCAGTCCGATGCAGGGGGCAAGGCCCCAGTTAGTCCGGACTTCGGTCCGATGCAGTGGGCAAGGCCCAGTATGTGCTTTATATGTTATTGTATGGTATGTGGTAGATTGGGGGAGCTCACTAAGCTTCGTGCTTACGGTTTCCAGTTTTGGTTTCAGGTACTCAGTTTTCAAAAGAGGAGCTCGCGAAGATTGCAGTGCACACACCATAGTCAATTAGCCTGGGAATGTTTGACTCTGATAATGAGATTATGTTTTGAATTTAATACTCGAAAGTTATGTTATGACTTATGATACGTTTTTATAAATCTGTTTTTAGTAATGTTTTAAAAAGAAATTTTTAGTCAGGATTTTTGGGTCGTTACACGACCGGTATCCGGGGACTATTTCATCACCTACCACTACCACATAATATCATAGCACATATATCATAATCTATCTATCGTAACCGGATACTAACCACCCCTTTCGGTCCTTTCTTCCGGTATTGGGGTCTATCCTACCCCTTCTATCAAATATCACATAACATCATAGCATACTAGCACATAATCATAACAGATAACAACACACCAGATAATTATCACAAATACAATCATCTATACTATAACTCTTACTATTGGGTAGGCCTTGGTGCCTTAGACCCACTTCTACTAGAAGGTAACTCACATCAATGTTGCGAAGTATCTAAACTGTCCTCGCTGTCGGGATCAACTCCTCTCAATTCCTACACAAAATAATCTTCCTTAATTACAATTTTATACACTTAACCCCTTTCAAGGGTTACTCAGGTTAAAACCAAAGTCAAGGGCAACACCATGGTGAAAGTCAACTTTGTGTCAAAGTCAATGTCTGGTTGACTCGACTAGCCAACAACTCGCCGAGTCCCCATATCCTCAAAACGCTAAACCCCTGACCCCACTCGCAGAGTTATGCACACACTTGCCGAGCTCTTCTTCATACCAAGTCGGGACCATCTACAACTGACTCGCCGAGTTCATCCTTTAACTCGTCGAGTCCTTCTTCATGCAAGAAGGAATGTTTAGCCATGGACTCGCCGAGTTCCTTGTGAACTCGTCGAGTACGTCTTCATGTAGTTGGGACTTGCATTAAACTCGACAAGTTCTATTCTTGAACTCGCCGAGTTCCATGGTTTCCAGGTCTAGATTCACATCCATCTTGTTGACTCCTCTTCTAGACTCAACCAGTTCGATTAAAAAAGAAGAGGGTTGGGGAACCATACCCCCACTCGTTGAGTCCCATGAACCACTCGTCGATTCCCCCAAGGTCCATGCCCATACAGTTGGTTCCAGTCGGGTTTAACACATCCAAAACATAGATCTAGGCTCCTAGGGTTCATAATACGCGTAAAGTTACAAACTTGACGTTCATGCGTGGGGTATTTGGCTCAAATGGTCCTAAAATGGGGTCTACAAGATGCATGGGGCTCTTATGGCAATAATGCTGGCACCTTTATGCCATGGGAATCCTCAATGTTTCCAGATCTAAAGCCACACCCTTAAATAACCACAAAATCACGAATATGGGACTTCTAAGGCCTAGAAAAGGTAGAAATGAACCGTAACTAGAGATCTGAGAGATATATGGTCAAGGTTGGAGCTTTTTATCTTGATCAAGCTGGAAATGTGCCAAAACCTCTAGATCTACTTGCCTTCTCTTGATCTCCCAAGCCTTCCCCTTATTCTCAAGCTTCTAATACACACACAAATGGCACAAAAGTTCAAGAACACTCAATATTCGATTAGGGTTTTGAGGATAGGGTCTGAGGGTGATGGAGGCTATATTGGAGGCTAGTTAACGTGTTTAAATAGGGTGCAAACCCTAAATTTTAGGGTTTCATCCAGACAGGTCTACTTGTCGAGTCGGGGTTTCCAACTCGGCGTGTAGATCGTCACCCCCGCGTCCAATTACTTGCACCTACTCGACGAGTTGGGCCTCTAACTCATCGAGTCCCTGTGTAAATCTACAATTAATTAAGTTTAAATACGTACCAAGAACTAGGTGTTACAACTCTCCCCCACTTATTTCAGACTTTGTCCTCAAAGTCTGTTGCTGCATCCGGAAAAAGCTCGGGGTAGTGCTCTCTTATCTCGTTCTCTGACTCCCAAGTCCATTCTGAGCCCTTGCGGTGCTGCCATTGCACCTTCACCCGCTTGACCCTCTTGTTTCTCAGATCCTCAACTTCCTGTCGAGGATAGCTACTGGTCGCTCAATGTAGTTTAGGTTGTCATCCACCTGAATGTCCTCTAGTGGTACCACCGCCGAGTTGTCTACCAGACACTTCCGTAGCTGGGAGATGTGAAAGGTGCTGTGAATCTGACTAAGTTCGGCTGGCAGATCCAGCCTGTACGCTACCTTGCCCACCCGAGCTTCAACAATGAAAGGACCAATGTACCTGGGGCCCAACTTGCCCCATTTCCTGATCCGGATGACACCTTTCCAAGGTGATGCCTTCAGTAGAACCATATCCCCGGCCTGGAATTCCAGGTCTAAACAACGCTTGTCGACATAACTTTTCTGCTGACTCTGAGCAGTCTGAAGCCTGCTCCTGACCTACTGGATCCTCTCCGTTGTCTTAAGTACCACTTCGGTACTCCCCATGACACCCTGTCCAACCTCACCTCAGCATATCGGGGTCCTGCACTTCCTCCCGTACAACATCTTGAAATGAGGACGATCGATACTCGCGTGGTAACTGTTGTTGTTGGAGAACTCAGTCAATGGGAGATAGGTATCCTAGCTACCACTAAAATCCAGGACAAACACCCGCAACATATCGTCCAAGGTCTGGATGGTCTGCTCGCTCTGATCATTTGTCTACGGGTGAAAAGTGGTGCTAAAATGAAGACGAGTACCCAACTCGTCGTGAAACTTCTTCCAGAATTTGTAAGTGAACCGTACGTCTCTGTACGAAATCACAGAAACTGGTTCTCCGGCCGTGCCAAGCTACCACCTCTCTGATTTAGATATCGACCAGCTTCTCGGCCGAGATGCTCTCCTGGAACGGTATGAAATAGGCAATCTTGGTCAACCTATCATCTATGACCCATATATAAGCCACTCTGCGTATGGTCCTGGGAAGCTTTGTGATGAAATCCATAGTGATATCTTCCCATTTCCACATGGGGATGTCTAACGGTTGCGTCTTGCTATGAGGCCACTGGTGCTCCGCCTTGACCTTCCTGTAGGTCAAGCATCTCTCAACATACCATGCAACATCCCACTTCATACAGGGCCACCAATAGTCAGGACGAAGATCTCTATACATCTTCGTCGCCCTGGGATGAATTGAAAACCTGGATTTGTGCGCCTCCTCCATCAACACCAGGAACACACCTCCGTGGTATGGAAGCCACACCCTACGGTGTAGTGTCAACAACCCACGACAAACATAGTTGAAGGAGGAAACCTGCCCCACAATATGCTCACTCTTCCAATGTTCCTCCTCATAGCCTCCTATTAGGTCTCTCAGATCTGCTCCAACAGTAGGGTCACTACTGTCATTCGCAGGAAAATATCTTTGATTTGGGCAACCTTGCGGCTAAGAGCATCGGGCACCTCATTATCCTTCCCTGGGTGGTATCGGATCTCACAGTCGTAATCCTTCACCACATCTAGCCACCAATGATGCCTCATGTTCAGATTCGGCTTATCCATGAGGTACCTTAAACTCTTATGGTCCGTGTAAATGGTACATCGGACCCCATAGAGGTAGTGTCGGCAAATCTTGAGGGTGAAGACAACCGCCCCCAACTCAAAATCGTGCATCGGGTAGTTCACTTCGTGAGGCTTCAAATGCCTCGAAGCGTAGGCGATGACATGCCCTCTCTGCATCAATACTGCACCCAGGCCCGAAATGGACGCATCGTGTAACACCGTAAATTTTCAAACAAATTTACCTTAAAAATCACATGAATCTCGTAATGCATTTCACAAAAATCTCATTTAAGTTTACAATTCAAACTCCATAATTGTTTAGTAAAAACCCAGGACCTTCCAAAACCTAATTCCTTATCTTGTGTGTACAATCAAGCCTGTGCCTTCCCGCGATTCCTGAGAACAACCTGAAACACATAACACGGTAACACGGTAAGCACGAAGCTAGCTTAGTGTGTTCCCCAAAATACCACATATAACACATATTAGCCACTCGAGGATATAACTTTATGGGCCCACTGGCCCTAACTCTGTGGACCCTCTGGTCCTAACTCTGTGGACCCTCTGGCCCTAACTCTGTAGACCTTCCGGTCCTAACTCTGTAGCTCTGGAACACATACACAACATAAATCACATAGAAATAATGCAATGCATCACATCACATAAATAGCATACAAGATACTTTGTCACATAACTCTAATTACCATTCTAGGTAAAGTATAGTGATAAGACTCACCTGACAAGCAGCAAGTAAATACCCTCGCACCCGAAACTCGAACTATCCTCCACCTATCACAAAAGATGAATATCTCTAATCAATACTCTTTACATAACCCTAATAAATGAGGGCTATTCTTCTCTCTTTAACTCTTGAATTGGATAAAACAACATTTTACCCCTCCATGGTCTCCGTTACTCATGTTGACCAAACCCCAGAGTCAATAGAAGTCAAACTCGAGTCAACATTCCATGTTTGACCCGACTCGTCGAGTGCACCCATGCAACTCGTCGAGTCCATTCACATCTTCAGAAGTCTCGTGAAGGTATAGCTCAACTCGTCGATTTGACCCCCAACTCGTCGAGCTATCACATGCTTAAGCTCATCGGGACAAACCCTCACTGACTCGTCGAGTCAACTCATGGACTCGACGAGTCCCCTCGGTATGATTCCTCATTTAGATGTCCAAAGTCAGATCTCTCATTCCAAACCGTAGATCTAGCCCTTTAAGACACCAGAGACACATAAAGTCTCGACCTTTATGTTCATACATGGCATAAATGCCTCAAAATGCCAAAACAAGCCCTTCTTAAGGTGTTAAGCACAAAAACCCTCATATGGATGAATAAAGTTGGGACCTGTGGACTCTAGGGATCTCACAAGGTCCAGATCTGAGGACTAGGCTTCTAGCTAATCCATTTTACTCAAAGTACCAAACCGAAGGTGGTAAAAGCCCTAGAACTCCAAACACATGAGATCTAACCAAAATAATGAGAAAGGTGCAGACTTTTACCTTCCTCAGAAGCTCTGGACGATCTATCACTGGATCTAACTTTCCCCCTCTTGATCCTTGCTTGATATCCTTCTCTTCTTCTCAAATGATGTACTAAAAATCCCAAGATAGCTTCTCTTTCGCTTTCTAGCTCAAATGACCTTTAGGGTTTGCTTCCAGGGAAAGGGTGGCTGCAAATGAGGCTATAAGTACCTTTAAATAGGTCCCAAACCCTAGAAATTAGGGTTTCCCTAATCAGTGCCTACTCAGCGAGTCCCTCCTCTGACTCGTCGAGTCCACTCATTAAGTCCACGGGAAAAACCCGGCTCGACTTGTTGAGTTGGACCCTCAACTCGTCGAGTCTCTTCTTTAATCACAAGATCAAACTACACGATAATATCCCTGAAAATCCGGATGTTACAATTCTCCCCCACTTGAATTAGATTTCGCCCTCGAAATCACTCCTTAAAACACTCACATAATGAAATCATCAAACCAAAAGGCACCACCGAAAGGATCTCATACTACACCGATATCTTTCTCTATGGAGACTTGAAACCACACAAAACTCCCAAGACCAGAACTGGACCAACTCTTCCGTCGCTAATATACTCCTTCCCACTATCCGGAAGCTCTAGTGGCCTAAACCGCCGCCAGACTGCCTACTCAAGCGATCACCATGATATTCACTCCTTGAATATCAAACCCTGATAACTCACTAATCCTATGATTTTCACAAGACCAAATCCAATAATCGGCTACCGTTCACTCATATCAACATGCTAATGATCCAAATCATGCCCAAAGAAATGGAAAGGTCTACACCCCACTGGGGATCATACACTAAACTGCTATCAGAACCCATCCAAACAAAGAATCCTCAACACTCTGCCCTTCAGACACAAGCGAATAACCAGGCTCGCTCAGAAGTGTCCTTAGACATCACAATCACAAGTCCCAGCTTCGTTCCTCATACCCCTTTTAATATTGAGCACTAG